>NC_135976.1:34748317-35067909 GCF_053455715.1 Rhinoraja longicauda
CCTCCACCCCCTCCCTCCCCCCCACTCCCTCTCTCCCCCTCCACCCCCTCCCTCTCCCCCACTCCCTCTCTCCCCCCCACTCTCTCCCCCTCCCCCCACCCCCCCTCTCCCCCCACTCTCTCCCCCTCCACCCCCTCCCTCTCCCCCCACTCCCTCTCTCCCCCTCCACCCCCTCCCTCCCCCCCACCCCCTCCTCCCCCCCACTCCTCCCTCCCCCCCACTCCCCTCCCTCCCCCCCACTCCCTCTCTCCCCCTCCACCCCCTCCCTCCCCCCCACTCCCTCTCTCCCCTCCACCCCCTCCCTCTCCCCCCACCCCCCCTCTCCCCCCCACTCTCTCCCCCTCCACCCCCTCCCTCTCCCCCCACTCCCTCTCTACCCCCACCCCCTCCCTCTCCCCCCCACTCTCTCCCCCTCCACCCCCTCCCTCTCCCCCCACTCCCTCTCTCCCCCCAACCCCCTCCCCTCTCTCCCCCCCACTCTCTCCCCCCACACTCCCTCCCTCTCCCCTCCACTCCCCCCACTCCCTCTCTCCCCCCCACACCATCCCTCTCCCCCACTCCATCCCTCTCCCCCCCACTCTCTCCTCTCCCCCCACTCCCTCCACTTCCTCCCTCCCCCTCCACCCCCTCCCTCTCCCTCTCCCCCCACCCCCTCCCTCTCCCTCTCCACTCCCCCTCCACTCCCTCCCTCTCACAACCCCTTCCCATCCCCTTCCCCCCCCTCTCTCATCACCCCCTCCCCTCTTGCCAGCCCCCTCCATCCCATTCATCCCCACCCCCCCTCTGGCATCTCCCCCCTCATCAATGCCCTTCCCCTCAATGCCCTTCCTCACCCCTCTCCCCCTTCCCCTTCCTCCACACCGATGTTCTCCTCCACTCCCTACACCGCCCCCCCCTTCACCCTCCTCCCTCCCCCAACCCCACTCTCCCCCAGGCCCCCCCCCCCCCCCCCCCCCCCACTCACTTTCCCAGCTGGGGGACCTCGTAGGCCGACTGGATGGTGGGTCGGCCGGCGGCCACGGCGGCCGAGAGCAGAAGCCGGGGCCGGCCGGAGCTCTTCCCCTCCGCCTCGAACGCTGCCATCATCTCCTGCAAGACACGGGCACAGAGTGACGTGAGTGTGTGTGTGAGTGAGTGTGTGTGTGAGTGTGCATGAGTGTGCGTGTGTGTGGGCATGTGTGTGTGTGTGTGTGTGTGTGTGTGTGAGTGTGTGTGTGTGTGAGTGTGCATGAGTGTGCGTGTGTGTGTGGGCATGTGTGAGTGTGTGTGTGTGTGTGTTTGTGTGTGTGTGTGTGTGTGTGTGTGTGTGTGTGTGTGTGTGTGTGTGTGTGTGTGTGTGTGTGTGTGTGTGTGTGTGTGTGTGTGTGTGTGTGTGTCGTTCCCACCTGGGTCAGGACTGTGAAGAGGTGTTTGTCGCGGGACGGGCTGCCCCTGGACCCCGGGTATTCCAGTCAATGTCCAGCCCATCGAAGCCGTATTCCCGCAGGAAGGTGATGACCGACTGGATGAAGGTTTGTCTGTTACCTGGTGTGGCCACCATGGCACTGAACCTGGAGAGGGAGGGAGGGAGGGAGAAGAGGGAGGGAGGGAGGGAGGGAGGGAGGGAGGGAGGGAGGGAGGGAGGGAGGGAGGGAGGGAGGGAGGGAGGGGAGGGAGGGAGGGAGGGAGGGAGGAGAGAGGGAGGGAGGGAGGGAGGGAGGGAGGGAGGGAGGGAGGGAGGGAGGGAGGGAGGAGGGGTAAAGTCTGGTCAGTGGCTGACCCACTCTCCCCACTTGCTTCCATCTCCCAGAGTGGACCCCCCTCCCCCTGCCCCCCACTCCCCCTCCCCCCTCCCCCCCCACTCCCCCCCCCCCCCCCCCCCCCCCCCCACAGCCACTCACTTCATTGATCCAAAGTTCCAGCCTCCCACTGAGAGAAGTGTCTTCAGGTCCTTGTTCCTGTTGGAGATTAAACAGATTGTTGGAGATTCGTTGGTGAAATTAAAACATGGCCGTCCCCATCCCGGGAATTCCCCGCGTCCCGGTTACCGGAGGAACCTGCTCCTTCTTCCACGGCTGTGGCTGCAGTCCAGTTTAGTTCAGAGATACAGCGCAGAAACAGGCCCCTCGTCCACCGGGTCTAATTGTTGATTAGTGCGGGTGTCAGGGGTTATGGGGAGAAGGCAGGAGAATGGGGTCAGGAGGGAAAGATAGATCAGCCGTGATTGAATGGCAGAGTAGACTTGATGGGCCGAATGGCCTGATTCTTCTCCTATCACTTACGATCTTATGATCTATCTATGTTTACAGGGAAGATAGACACAAAATGCTGGAGTAACTCAGCGGGACAGGCAGCATCTCTGGAGAGAAGGAATGGGTGACGTTTCGGGTTGAGACCCTTCTTGAAACGTCACCCATTCCTTCTCTCCAGAGATGCTGCCTGTCCCGCTGAGTTACTCCAGTGTTTGGTATCCATCTTCGGTTTAAACCAGCATCGGTTTAAACCAGATTGCAACAAATCTGAAACATCATCATTGGTCCAAAAACGCTCACCAAATCCACCCAAAACTTCATCCTCAACATTGATGGTCTCCCAGTATCTACCTCCCCTCACATCCGGAATCTTGGAATCATCTTTGATCAAACCCTCTCCTTCGACAAACACATCAAACACATCACAAAGACAGCCTTCTTCCACCTCAAAAACATTGCCCGTCTCCGTCCATCCCTCTCCTCCACAGCTGCAGAAACCCTCATCCACGCCTTCATCACCTCCCGTCTGGACTACTGCAACAGCCTCCTCTATGGCGCACCCTCAAAAATCATCAGTAAACTTCAATACATTCAAAACTCCGCTGCCCGTCTACTCACCCACACCCCGATCCGTGACCATATTACCCCCGTCCTTTACAATAGACAATAGACAATAGGTGCAGGAGTAGGCCATTCAGCCCTTCGAGCCAGCACCGCCATTCAATGCGATCATGGCTGATCACTCTCAATCAGTACCCCGTTCCTGCCTTCTCCCCATACCCCCTCACTCCGCTATCCTTAAGAGCTCTATCCAGCTCTCTCTTGAAAGCATCCAACGAACTGGCCTCCACTGCCTTCTGAGGCAGAGAATTCCACACCTTCACCACTCTCTGACTGAAAAAGTTCTTCCTCATCTCCGTTCTAAATGGCCTACCCCTTATTCTTAAACTGTGGCCCCTTGTTCTGGACTCCCCCAACATTGGGAACATGTTTCCTGCCTCTAATGTGTCCAATCCCCTAATTATCTTATATGTTTCAATAAGATCCCCCCTCATCCTTCTAAATTCCAGTGTATACAAACTCCACTGGCTCCCCATCCCCCAGAGAATCCAGTACAAAATCCTCCTCATAACCTACAAAGCCCTCCATAACCTGGCCCCATCCTACCTGACCGACCTCCTCCACAGGCACACTCCCACCTGCACCCTCCACTCTGCTGCTGCCAATCTCCTATCCCCCCCCATCCGGACCAAACTCAGATCCTGGGGGGACAGGGCTTTCTCCATCGCTGCTCCCACCCTATGGAACTCACTACCTCAAACCGTCAGAGACTCCTCCACACTCACCACATTCAAAACATCACTGAAGTCTCACCTGTTCAGTACTGCCTTCAACCACTGAAGGTCACCTCACCTTCTGTCTCCTTTCTCTGTTCGTTTACTTATTTATCTATTTATTCACTTCCCTATGTTCTCTAAATCTCTGTAAAGCATCTTTGAGTGTTTGAAAAGCGCTATATAAATGTAATGTATTATTATTATTATTATTATTATTATTATTATCTGCAGTTCCTTGCTAAAATCATTGGTGCCCGGTGTGTTTAGCCAGTGAGGTGCTTCACGAGCTGTGGTACCTGGACTTGAGCGCATTGAATGAGTGGTAGAGAGTCACATCATTCCACTCGTAGGTGACAATCTTGTTGTTGCTCATGACGGCGAAGGCATAGATGAGGTGGGTGCACATACAGGGGTCAATGTCATCGGGAACGTACATCGCCGCCCCTGGTCTGTACTGCGCCCAGTTGGCAAAGTAACATACCAGCCGGTAAGCAGAGCCTGGGGAAGAGAGAGAGACAGGGAGTGGTCAGAACAATACCTCTGTGGCACTCCCACACAACGCAACGCAAGGCAAGGCAAGGCTGCAAATGCACAAAGACTCACCCAGTTGCAGGCAGGCCAGCAAGACCACCGCTGGAACAGAGAACACAGGGTCAGTTCATACGTTCATACGTTATAGCGGCAGAATTAGGCCATTCGGCCCATCGATTCTACTCCGCCACTCAATCGTGGCCGATCTATATCTCCCTCTCAACCCCATTCTCCAGCCTTCTCCCCACAACCCCCGACACCCGCACCTATCGTGAACCTGTCAATGACCTCCTTACAAATATCCATTGACTTGGCCTCCACAGCCGTCCTGAATGACCATCAGATTCCTCCCGAAAATGCAGGTTAAGAACATAGATCATGGAACATTGAACATAGTACATGGAACATGGAACATGGAACATGGAACATGGAACATGGAACGTAGAATATGGAACATGGAACATGGAACATAGAACATAGAACATGGAACATGGAACATGCAACCGGCCCCCTCGGCCCACCGAGTCCACACTGAC
This sequence comes from Rhinoraja longicauda, assembly GCF_053455715.1. Classification (NCBI taxonomy): domain Eukaryota; kingdom Metazoa; phylum Chordata; class Chondrichthyes; order Rajiformes; family Arhynchobatidae; genus Rhinoraja; species Rhinoraja longicauda. The sequence goes on from NC_135976.1 coordinate 34,752,953, forward strand.
CATCTACCACCCCGCACACGAACACTATCCTACACACGCAAGGGACAATTTACAATTTATAGAAGCCAATTAACCAACAAATCTTTGGAGTGTGGGACGAAACCGGAGCACACGGAGGAAACCCACGTGGCCATAGGGAGAACGTACAAACTCCGTACAGACAGCGCCCCTAGTCGGGATGGAACCCGGGTCTCTGGCGCTGTGAGGCAGCAGCTCTACCCGCTGCACCACCGTGCCGCCCCCTGTTTTACTTGTTCATTCCCAAGATGTGACAGGAGCAGCATTTATCGCCCAAGACAATAGACAATAGGTGCAGGAGGAGGCCATTCAGCCCTTCGAGCCTGCACCGCCATTCATTGTGATCATGGCTGATCATTCTCAATCAGTACCCCGTTCCTGCCTTCTCCCCATACCCCCTGACTCCGCTATCCTTAAGAGCTCTATCTAGCTCTCTCTTGAATGCATTCAGAGAATTGGCCTCCACTGCCTTCTGTGAGTTCCACAGATTCACAACTCTCTGACTGAAAAAGTTTTTCCTCATCTCCGTTCTAAATGGCCTACCCCTTATTCTTAAACTGTGGCCCCTTGTTCTGGACTCCCCCAACATTGGGAACATGTTTCCTGCCTCTAACGTGTCCAACCCCTTAATAATCTTATATGTTTCAATAAGATCTCCTTTCATCCTTCTAAATTCCAGTGTATACAAGCCTAGTCGCTCCAGTCTTTCAACATATGACAGTCCCGCCATTCCGGGAATTAACCTAGTAAACCTACGCTGCACCCCCTCAAGACTTTGTCCAATTCACTCATTGAAGCTTTGAGCAAAGATCTACTGGTCTACACAGGCATCTACATGGAATGCCAGCTCACCTGCACAGATGAGAAGCTTGGCCATCTTGCAGAGAGTGAGTTGTGGGACCCCAGACGCCCACTTTATATACTGCCATTATCACTCTTTGTTAATAGCGCTGTGTGTGAATGGAACCTTTGTTATTTACAATTCATCATAAGCAGATATTTGTCTTGATAATTGTATTGTGACCTTATCTTGATGAATATCTCTGATCTCACGTGGAAAGTTGCCCTTCATTAAAACCTTGCTTGTTTTCTTTCAAAGAAAAATAATCCAGAACCTTCGAAAGTTGAGAGGACTTTTTACTGGAGTCATACAGCACGGAAACAGGCCCTTCGGCCCAACTTGTCACTACCGACCAATGTGCCCCATCTAGGCTAGTCCCATCTGCCCATGTTTAGCCTATCTATATACTAATCTGTTTATATACTGTTTATATACTATCTATATACTATATATACTATATATTAGCCTATCTATATACTAAGACTCTGTGAAACGTCACCTATCCATGTTCTCCACAGATGCTGCCTGACCCGCTGAGTTACTCCAGCACTCTGTGAAACGTCACCTATCCATGTTCTCCACAGATGCTGCCTGACCCGCTGAGTTACTCCAGCACTTTGCGTCTTTTTTTTTAGCGGGGCAATGGGATTGGTTTGGATAGGCCTTTGATGGTTAGCAGGGGCAAGGTGGGCTGAAGGGTCTTGTGTGGCTCCGTGACTCTGAAGGTCACCGTTTGTTATGGTTCATGTGCTGAGTCAATGTGATGGGGAGCCTGCGATGTTTACAAGCCGTGCGGGACGTTACTCAAGATCAGACCTCTAACATCTGTAACCACTTCCTCATTCTCTCTGACCCCAGAATTGGCCAATTTTAAATTGCCACATCTATTGCAAAATCAGTTCAGGGAAACACTGAAAAATCACGGGGAGGTATTACCGAATAGTTATGCCATCACACCACCGTGTCCACCGAATAATTTCACAAGGGGGACCGCGGGCATTGTTTGTCAGTAGTCCAGTTTAAGTTTAGTTTAGTGATACAGTGCGGAAACAGGCCCTTCGGCCCATCGAGTAAGGGTTGTGGGGAGAAGGCAGGAACGGGGTACTGATTTTGGATGATCAGCCATGATCATATTGAATGGCGGTGCTGGCTTGAAGGGCCGAATGGCCTCCTCCTGCACCTAGTTTCTATGTTTCTATGTTTCTTCAGACGACTCCTGGAGGTTTCGCCCTACACTATGTGAAGTCAAAGGAATAAAAGACTCTCCCACCTGATACGAGGTTTTCACATCTTACAGCTGTCCTGGTGAGGACCAGACAAGTCCTTTTCTACCCAAACTTATCATCGTTACAAACAAGCCCATCTCTTTCAGGCCTTCCTGGTGACAATCACACAGTGGGTGTAATATTTGCAGTAGTGTCGACTCGGCCAATTCCTCTGATTATCTTCGCACCCGTTATCTTGACAATTATTCATTATCTTCATGGATTGACGATCTTCACCAGCAACTGCAATCTTGACAATCACACAACACGCTCATAACTTCATAAGATCATAAGTGATAGGAGCAGAATTAGGCCCATCGTCTACTCCACCATTCAATCACGGCTGATCTATCTCTCCCTCCTAACCCCATTCTCCTGCCTTCTCTCCAAAGCCTCTGACACCCATACTAATCAAGAATCTGTCGATCTCTGCCTTATATCTCTGCCTTATAGAAAAGTTATAAAAGGACTGGGCAGGCTAGACGCAGGAAAAATGTTCCCAATGTTGGGGGAGTCCAGAACCAGGGGCTACACAGTCTAAGAATAAAGGGGAGGCCATTTAAAACTGAGGTGAGATTAAACTTTTTCACCCAGAGAGTTGTGAATTTGTGGAATTCTCGTCCATAGAGGGCAGTGGAGGCCAATTCACTGGATGAATTTAAAAGAGAGTTAGCTAGAGCTCTATGGGGCTAGCAGAATCAAGGGATATGGGGAGAAGGCAGGCACGGGTTACTGATTGTGGATGATCAGCCATGATCACAATGAATGGCGGTGTTGGCTCAAAGGGCCAAATGGCCTCCTCCTGCACCTATTTTCTATGTTTAGATGTTTCTATTAAATATATCCACTGACGACCTCCACAGCCTTTTGTGGCAAAGAATTCCACAGCTTCCACTATTTGGAACTCAGCGGGTCGGGCAGCATCTGTGGAGGGAATGAACAGATGATGTTTTTGGTTGGGACCCTTGGGATTTCTGAAGAGGTGTCCCGATCTGAATCGTCACCTGTCCATGCTCTCCAGAGAAGCTGCCTGACCTGTTGAGTTACTCCAGCACTCTGTGTCCTTTTGTGTATTAACCGGCATCTACACTTCCTTGTTTCTAACAAGAGGCAAGTGGACAAAGGTCATGATATCGTGGACCAGAGATCAATGGGGCAGCCTAGAGTGAGACAGAACCTCCCACAATAGGCAATAGACAATAGACAATAGGTGCAGGAGGAGGCCATTCAGCCCTTCGAGCCAGCACCGCCATTCAATGCGATCATGGCTGATCACTCTCAATCAGTACCCCGTTCCTGCCTTCTCCCCAAACCCCCTCACTCCGCTATCCTTAAGAGCTCTATCCAGCTCTCTCTTGAAAGCATCCAACGAACTGGCCTCCACTGCCTTCTGAGGCAGAGAATTCCACACCTTCACCACTCTCTGACTGAAAAAGTTCTTCCTCATCTCCGTTCTAAATGGCCTACCCCTTATTCTTAAACTGTGGCCCCTTGTTCTGGACTCCCCCAACATTGGGAACATGTTTCCTGCCTCTAATGTGTCCAATCCCCTAATTATCTTATATGTTTCAATAAGATCCCCCCTCATCCTTCTAAATTCCAGTGTATACAAGCCCAATCGCTCCAGCCTTTCAACATACGACAGTCCCGCCATTTCCGGGAATTAACCTAGTGAACCTACGCTGCACGCCCTCCATAGCAAGAATATCCTTCCTCAAATTTGGAGACCAAAACTGCAGTTAGCACACGGGGACACAAGAAGGATTGTCCCTCTGCCCACAACTAAATCTTCAATGGCCCTGAATAGTGAGGGTCCCGCCCCCTCCCCTGACATCAGTCTGAAGAAGGGTCTCGACCCGAAACGTCACCCATTCCTTCTCCCCTGAGATGCTGCCTGACCCGCTGAGTTACTCCAGCATTTTGTGTCTGCCCTGAACAGTGAACCAGCTATGGCCTTTGTGACAACCCAACTTTGGGATGTGGGAGGAAACCGGAGCACCCGGAGGAAACCCACGTTGTCACGGGGAGAACGTGCAAACTCCACACAGACAGCACCCGAGGTCAGGATCGAACCCGGGTCTCTGGCGCCGTGAGGCAGCGGCTCTACCCGCTGCACCACCGTGACCATTTGCCAGATATTTTCACACTAGTTCTATGTTATCCCATTTTCTCATCCACCCCCGACACACACCAGGGGCAATTGTACAGAGGGACCAATTAACCTACAAACTCGCACGTCATTGGGATGTGGGAAGGAACCGGAGCACCCGGAGGAAACCCACGTGGTCACGGGGAGAACGTGCAAACTCCACACAGGCAGCACCCGAGGTCAGGATCGATCCGGGGTCTCTGGCGCTGTGAGGCAGCAGCTCTACCCGCTGCATCACCGTGCCGCCCACAGTTTTCCAGTGTCCACATTTATTCTTGGTGAAGGACAATGTGACCTATTTAAATTACAGACAAACAAACTCATTAAAAATAACAGAGGACTAAACGTTGTTTGAATATGTTGACCTCCCATAATAATTATGTGTGCTCTTATTTGCTTATTGAACTGTGGAGAGGTTATGTGCTCTCTGAGGTACTCATGTGATGCTCAAATGTTGCTCTTGGTCTCGGCTCTGAGTCTGTACATTTGAGACACAAATCACAGGATACGAAGATGTTGTCGGGACTCGAGGGGCCTGAGCTACAGGGAGAGGTTGAGCAGGCTAGGACTCTATTCCTTAGAGCGCAGGAGGGTGAGGGGAGATCTTATAGAGGTGTATAAGATCATGAGAGGAATAGATCGGGTAGGCACACAGAGTCTCTTGCCCAGAGTAGGGGAATCGAGGACCAGAGGACATAGGTTTAAGGTGATGGGGGAAAGATTTAATAGGAACCTGAGGGGTAACCTTTTCACACAGAGGGTGGTGGGTGCATGGAATGAGCTGCCAGAGGAGGTAGTTGAGGCTGGGACTATCCCAATGATTAAGAAATATGGATAGAACAGGTTGGGGGGAAATGGACCAAACACAGGCAGGTGGGACTAGTGTAGATGGGGCAGGTTGGCCGGTGTGGGAAAGTTGGGCCGAAGGGCCTGTTTCTACACTGTATCACTCTATGGCAAGGAGCAAGAGTGGCAGACAGCAAGCTCTCCAGAGACCTGCAGGAACAGCCCATGGTTCAAATCCTCACTCTCTCTTTAATCGGACTTCGCAGGACTTCATAAGTTACAGGAGCAGAATTAGGCCATTCGGCCCATCAAGTCTACCCCTTTCAATCATGGCTGATCTATCTCTCCCTCTCAACCCCCTTCTCCTGCCTTCTCCCCATAACCCCCGACACCCGCACTAATCAAGAATCTATCAATCTGCAGCTGAAAAATATCCACTGACTTGTGGCCTCCACAGCCGTCTGTGGCAACGAGTTCCACAGATTCACCACCCTCTGGCTAAAGAATCCTCATCTCCTTCCTAAAGGAACATCCTTTAATTCTGAGGCCGTGCCCTCTGGTCCTAGACTCTCCCACCAGTGGAAACATCCTCTCCACATCCACTCTATACATTCAAGAGAGAGCTAGATAGAGCTCTTAAGGATAGTGGAGTCAGGGGGTATGGGGAGAAGGCAGGAACGGGGTACTGATTGAGAATGATCAGCCATGATCACATTGAATGGCGGTGCTGGCTCGAAGGGCCGAATGGCCTCCTCCTGCACCTATTGTCTATTGTCTATCCAGGCCTTTCCCTGTTTGACTTTACTGGGCAGAGGGTCAGGCAGCATCTGTGGAGGGGACGGACAGGTCGGGACCTCTCTTCGTTTGTGAAGGGTCAGGAGGGGGAGATGGATCATCCATGATTGAATGGAGGAGTAGACTTGATGGGCCGAACGGCCTGATTCTATCATTTACGACCTGATGATCTCAGTTGCCGAGAATCATGGGAAACTGCGGTTCTCAGGAAGTGTGTGTTTATTTACATCCGGGCCAATGTAATAGACCAGTTGTTGCTCTGATGAAATGATATGTTTGCTTTCACAACCAAGTGAACTGCTCTTGCAAGAGCTGAACTCCCTGATCTTTAAGTCACACAGTCATAGAGTAATACAGTGCGGAAACAGGCCATTCGGCCCAACATGCCCACACCGGCCAACAATGTCCCATCTACACTACTCCAACCTGCCCACGTTTGGTCCATATCCCTCCAAACCTGTCCTATCCACACACACACCTCATGGAACAACTCTGAAGTCAGAGTGGATTGCACCACATTTATCTTTAATCAACATCTTGCGTGTAAATATCGCAAAACTGTCAGATACTTTCATAAAATGAGTAATGAAATAAATAATAAGTAAGAGAGAAAACTCACAGGGCAGTTATTGTGAAGAATAAATGAGTTATTACTGATTTTGGATGATCAGCCAGGATCATAGAAACATAGAAAATAGGTGCAGGAGTAGGCCATTCAGCCCTGCGAGCCAGCACCGCCATTCAATATGATCATGGCTGATCATCCAATATCAGTACCCCGTGCCAGTTTTTTTTCCCATCTTCCTTGATTCCATTAGCCCCAAGAGCTAAATTTAACTCTCTCTTGAAATATTGAATGGCGGTGCTAGCTCGAAGGGCCGAATGGCCTACTCCTGCACCTATTTTCTTTGTTTCTATGTTCTAATGGCTTGTCCAGTTAACGTTCCGATAAATCATCACGGTGGCGCAGCGGGTAGAGCTGCTGCCTCACAGCGCCAGAGACCCAGGTTCGATCCTGACTACGGGTGCTGTCTGTATGGAGTTTGTACGTTCTCTCCATGACCTGCGTGGGTTTTCTCTGGGTTTCCTCCCACACTCCAAAGACGTGCAGGTTTCTAGGCTAATTGGCTTTGGTAAAACTGTCTTAGTGTGTGTAGGATAGTGTTAGTGTGCGGGGATCGCTGGTCGGCGCGGACATCGTTGCGCCAAAAAGCCTGTTTCCGCGCTGTATCTCTAAACTAAACCAAACTAAACTAAACTAAAAAAGCCCAAGAACTTCTCTCCAGATGGTAGACTCAATGACATCCTGGATTATGACATCTGAACCTCATTGTGACATGGCGTTTGGAATTTAAACTCTCGGTCTATTCTAGATTGGATTTCTGGTGCTGGAGGAAGATGGAAAATGTAAGTATATGAAAACCCAAAGGACAAATACAGATATTAAATGTGACCAATGCCGTGCCGGGAGACGAGCCAGTGCTCGAAACAAAACACTTACAATCTGGACCACTTTCACCATTTTATTCTTCTACATTGCCCAGCTGAGCGGAGGCTCTATGAGGTGCTGGTCAGGCCACATTTGGAGCACTGTGAGCAATTTTGGGCCCCCAATTTTGGGCCCCCAATTTTGGGCCCCCAAAATGAATTAACATTTTGTTCAAGATGGCCGCGCCGTTGTGTTTGGCTGCCTGCCACTGTATGTTTCTTTTTTTTCCTAGTCAGATGTGCAGCACTTTGGTCAACGTGGGTTGTTTTTAAATGTGCTATACAAATAAATTGACTTGACTTGACTTGACTTGACTATCTGAGGAAGGATGTGTTGGCTCTGGAGAGGGTCCAGAGGAGGATTACGAGAATTATCCCAGGAATGAGCGGGTTAACCTATGATGAGTGTTTGTCGGCACTGAGCCTGTGTATAAGAAACGTATAAGATTATTAAGGGGTTGGACACGTTAGAGGCAGGAAACATGTTCCCTATGTTGGGGGAGTCTAGAACCAGGGGTCACAGTTTAAGAATAAGGGGTAGGCCATTTAGAGCTGAGATGAGGAAAAACTTTTTCAGTCAGAGAGTTGTGAATCTGTGGAATTCTCTGCCTCAGAAGGCAGTGGAGGCCAATTCTCTGAATGCATTCAAGAGAGAGCTAGATACAGCTCTTAAGGATAGCGGAGTCAGGGGGTATGGGGAGAAGGCAGGAACGGGGTACTGATTGAGAATGATCAGTCATGATCACATTGAATGGCGGTGCTGGCTCGAAGGGCCGAATGGCCTCCTCCTGCACCTATTGTCTATTGTACTCACTGGAGTTTATGAGGGTGGACTTCAATGAAACGTACAGAATAGTGAGCGGCCTGGATAGTGGATGTGGAGAGGATGTTTCCACTAGAGGGAGAGTCCAGGACCAGAGAGCACAGCCTCAGAATGAAAGGACGTTCTTTTAGGAAGGAGATGAGGAGGAATTTCTTTACTCAGAATTCATTGCCACAGAAGGCCAACTTAAATATTAAGTGGTTCTCTAGTTAGATATTGTGTTTTTAAGTTTAGTTTTTACCAAAGCCAATTAACCTATAAACCTGCACGTCTTTGGAGTGTGGGAGGAAACCAAAGGAGAAAACCCACGCAGGTCACGGGGAGAACGTACAAACTCCGTACAGACAGCACCCACAGTCGGGATGGAACCCGGGTCTCTGGTGCTGTGAGGCAGCAGCTCTACCCGCTGTGCCACCGTGACGCCCTACCTGATAGAAGTGTGTAAAACTATGAGAGACGTAGATAGGGTGGACAATCAGAACCTTTTTCCTGGAGTGAAATTCTCCTTCACTCCCCACCTGTGTGTTACCTGTGTGTTACCTGTGCGTTACTTGCGCGTTACCTGCGTGTTACTTCTCCTCACCTGTGCGTTGCCTGTGTGTTACTTCTCCTCACCTGTGCGTTACCTGTGCATTACCTGTGTGTTACTTCTCACCTGTGCGTTACCTGTGTGTTACTTCTCACCTGTGCATTACCTGTGCATTACCTGTGCGTTACCTGCACGTTACCTGTACGTTACCAGCATGTTACCTGTGCGTTACCTGCATGTTACCTGTGTGTTACTTCTCCTCACCTGTGCATTACCTGTGTGTTACTTCTCCTCACCTGTGCGTTACCTGTGCGTTACCTGCGCGTTACATGTGCGTTACCTGTGCATTACCTGCATGTTACCTGTGCGTTACCTGTGTGTTACCTGTGTGTTACTTCTCACCTGTGCATTACCTGTGTGTTACTTCTCCTCACCTGTGCATTACCTGTGCATTACCTGTGCGTTACCTGTGCAGTACATGTGCGTTATCTGTGCGTTACCTGCGTGTTACCTGTGTGTTACTTCTCCTCACCTGTGCCTACCTATTCCACTTGGGTAGTCTACAACCCAACGGTTTGAATATTGAATTCCCCAAATTCCCCAATCAACCTACAAACACCGTTCACCCCTGTCCCCACATCTTTGCCCCTCGGCACCCCGCGATTCACACCCACTTCTCCGGACGCTCCGGTTTCCTCCCACATCCCAAAGACGTGCGGGTTTGCAAGTTAATTGGCCCCTCTGTAAACTACCTCTCGTGTTTAGGGAGTGGGATAACATACGTTGATCTAGAACTAATATGTGAATGGACGATGGTTGATGGGCATGGACTCGATGGGCAGAAGGGCCAGTCTCCGTGCTGTATCCCTGCACGAGATAAATGGCACTGGTTTTCGATGTTAGTTGCTTATCTTTGCGCTCTTCCACAGTCCTGTTTGAAGTGATGTACACTCATCATCAGAGACCCAGTCGGTGTGAATCTAGTGGCAAAACAACGTGCTTCAGACACTAGGATGAGCAGAGAACTTCTCTTGATGGGTAAGCGCTGGATACTTTCATCATTTGTCGTTATTTAGAACCCAAAAATTACAAGCTTGAGCCACTCTGGGGTGCCCGGTTCTGCTGTCTCCTTCAGCATATCTTAGAAACATAGAAAATAGGTGCAGGAGGAGGCCATTCGGCCCTTCGAGCCAGCACCGCCATTCATTGTGATCATGGCTGATCATCCACAATCAATAACCCGTGCCTGCCTTCTCCCCATATCCCTTGATTCCGCTAGCCCCTAGTGCTCTATCTAACTCTCTCTTAAATTCATCCAGGTAATTGGCCTCCACTGCCCTCTGTGGCGGAGAATTCCACAAATTCACAACTCTCTGGGTGAAATCGTTTCTTCTCACCTCAGTTTTAAATGGCCTCCCCTTTGTTCTTAGACTGTGTGGCCCCTGGATTGTGGCTGATCCATTACCTTGTTGACTTTATATTTAGTTTAGATTTAGAGGTACAGCACTGAAAACAGGCCCTTTGGCCCACCGAGTCTTCGCCGACCAGCGATCCCCGAGCATTAACACTATCCTACACACACCAGGGACAATTTACACATACACCAAGCCAATTAACCTACAAACCTGCAACTCTTTGGAGTGTGGGAGGAAACCGAAGATCTCAGGGACAACCATGCAGGTCACGGGGAGAACGTACAAACTCCGTACAGACAACACCTGTAGTCAGGATTGAACCCGGGTCTCCAGTGCTGTAATCGCTGTAAGGCAGCAACTCTACCGCTGCACCACCAAAATAGCAAGTGTGCTCAGATCAGAATTAAAGGATGCTCCTTCTGGAAGGAAATGGGGAGGAATTTCTTTAGTCAGAGGGTGGTGAATCTGTGGAATTCTGCCACAGACAACCCATGAAGTCTACCCCACCATTCAATCATGGCTGATCTATCTTTCCCTCTCACCCCCGTTCTCCTGCCTTCTCCCCGTAACCCCTGGCACCCGTACTTATCAAGAATCTATCTATCTCTGCCTTAAAAATATCCACTGACGGCCTGCACAGCCGTCTGTGGCAATGAATTCCACAGATTCACAACCCTCTGACTAAAGACCCTTCTTCAGACTGATTTTTATGCTTTTGTTTCACACCTTCTGTCTTTTCATCTCGGATCTTTGTCCAGCGGTCTGTCCACTAATCCCTCCTCACCTGTGTTGCCTTTACCTGCCAGGCTTTGTCCTGTCCCTGTGCAAGAAGGAACTGCAGATGCTGGTTTACACTGAAGATAGACACAAAGTGCTGGAGTAACTCAGCAGGACAGGCGGCATTTCTGGAGAGAAGGAATGGGTGACATTTCGGGTCAAGACCCTCCTTCAGGCTGAGAGTCAGGGGAGAGAGAGACATAGAGATATGGAAGGGTAAGGTGTGAAAACGAGACATCAAAGAAGATGTAGCTCGAGAAAAATGTAGAATAGATCGTTGTTAGCTTGGGGAAGGTGACAACGAAGTATGAAAAGATAAAATGTAATCAGGAAGGCAGTCTCTGATTCGAATCAGGAAGGCAGTCTCTGTGTTAGAATACGACATTTCAACAAATAAATTGCTAATACTATTTTTTATAAAATAGTTTGCTACCATCATGTATTATTAAATTGTGATTAGTCAGGATCAGGGGACATGTGGTTGAAGTGCATTGGTTAAGAATAAGAGGGAAAGATTTATTAGGAATCTGAGTCGCAACTGTTTCACTCAGTGAGCGGTGGGTGGGTGTGTGGAACGAGCTGCCAGAGGAGGTAGTTGAGGCAGGGACTATAACAACATTTAAAAGACATTTGGACAGGACAGGTTTAGAGGGATACGGGCCAAATGTAGGAAATTGGAGGCGGAGATAAATAGATTCTTGATTAGTACCGGCTGTCAGGGGGTTACGGGGAGAAGGCAGTTCCAGAATGGGGTTGAGAGGGAAAGATAGATCAGCCATGATTGAATGGCGGAGTGGACTTGATTCTGCTCAATGGCCTAATTCTGCTCCTCGGACATGAACTTGTTTGGGGCCTTTTTAGATTGGTAACTTGGTGGGCATGGACTAGTTCTGCCGAATACTCTACGATTCGATTGTGTTAGAATACAGCTTTTCATCAAATGAATTACTAATACTAATTCACATTAAATAGTTTGTGACCAACCTTGCTGTTCGTGTTATTAAATCGGCATCCCGTTATTAAATTGTGACAAATTCTTGACCGCCCTTTTATTAAATTGTGACAAGTATTTAAAATAGCTTTCGCATATGTGATATGAAATAACGGAGTGTATTTATTTCTGTTTCAGTGAGCTTGGTCGCCTTGCTGCATGGACCTGTGGGTAAGTGTCTAGAACTTTGCACCTTACACACAGTGGCGTGACTTATTGGTCAGGGTACAGTAGGGTTGCCAACTTCATCACTGCCAAACACGGGACAAAGGGTGATGTCACCGCCCCGCGCCCCACGTGGCCTCACCCAGCCAGCGGCCACGTGCTCCCGCTCCACCAATGGCGGCCGCTCCACCAATGGGACCACGTGGCCGCTGGCTGGGTGAGGCCACATGGGGCGCGGGGCGGTGACGTCACCATTTGTCCCTTATTTGTGAGTGGGGAAGTTGGCAACCCTACACCGAATCCACAGTCAAACTTGAATCTGCACGGTCGATGCATCTCAGCTTCCGTCTGGCTTGACTTGTATTGGGCTCCACTTTGGCGAGCTCTCCTCATCGACCACCTCTCTTTCCTCGCTTTCCTCGTGGTGATCGGACCTGTTCCAGTTCCACAAGGACCATCTCCACAAGGACCATGAATCCTATCCATCTCTGCAGTCCCATGTTCCCGTGGGTGAAACAATGGGTCACCTTATTGCAACTCAGTAGGATTCATGATGACATTCTCTGAACCTGCCCCGAGTTGGGGAATCGAGAACCAGAAGACAGAGGTTTAAGGTGAAGAGGGAAAAGATTTAACGGGAAAGTGAGTTTTATTTCATAAAGGGCGATGGGAGTGTGGAACGAGCTGCCGGAGGAGGTCGTTGAGGTAGGGTGAGGTCACGTGGGGCGCGGGGCGGTGACGTCACCCTTTGTCCCGTATTTGGGAGTGAGGAAGTTGGCAACCCTACTAATACGGGGACAAGGGCGGTCCCGTACGGGACAAACTAATTTAGCCCAAAATAGGGGATGTCCCGGCTAATACGGGACAGTTGGCGAACCTAGGGTACAGCTTCTCTAGCCGTTTCAGATTTCAGAGTTTAGTTTAGTTTAGTTTAGTTTAGCGTAGTTTAGTGATACTGCGTGGAATCAGGCCCCTCGGCCCACCGTGTCCGCGCCGACCAGCGATCCCCGCACATTATCATATACTGGGGACAATTTATACTCATACTAAACCAATTAACCTACAAACCTGTACGCCTTTGGAGTGTGGGAGGAAACCGGAGCACCTGGAGAAAACCCACGCAGGTCACGGGGAGAACGTACAAACTCCGTACAGACAGCGCCCGTAGTCAGGATCAAACCCGGGGTTTTAGGGCAGCAACTCTACCGCTGCGCCACCATGCCACCCCAATTATTACTGATTTATTACTCAAAGTAACTGCGTTGTGATTTTTCTCGCACTTTAGTCTCGTCGTTCAAGCTGATGTGTTACTACACCAACTGGGCTCAGTACAGGAAAGATGGAGCCAAGTTCTTGCCCGAGAAAATTGACCCCTGTCTCTGCACACACTTGATATTCGCCTTTGCCAACATAACAGAAGACCACGAACTCACCAGCTTAGAGAGCGAAGACGAGGAAATGTACAAGAGATTCAATAATCTGAAAAAGAAGTAAGTCATATCATCAAAAGAAGTAAATCATATCATCAAAAGAAGTAAATCATATCATCAAAAGAAGTAAGTCATATCATCAAAAGGACACAGAGTCAGTGGTCAGGCAGCATCTCTGGAGAACATGCATAGGTGACGTTTCAGGTCTGAAATAGGATCCCAACCAGAAACGTCACCTATCCGTGTTCTCCACAGATGCTGCCTGACCCGATGAGTTACTCCAGCACTTTGTGTCTTTTTGCGTAAACCAGCATCTGCAGTTCTTTGTCTCTGCGTTGTCATATCATCCCCCCCAGATGTGTCAGCGTATAACTGCTGGATCGATTAAGCAATTTGTAATTGATAATCTGGTTTAGCCAAGCAATCCCGGACACAATGTAGACGCAAGGAACTGCAGATGCTGGTTTACAAAAAGATGCAAAGTGGTGGAGTAACTCAGCAGGTCAGGCAGCATCGCTGGAGGACTTGGATAAGTGACGTTTTGGACCATTAGAATTATAGGGTAATGCAGTATGAAAACAGGCCCTTCGGCCCAACTTGCCCATACCAGCCAACATGTCCCAGCTACACTAGTCCCACCTGCCCGCGTTTGGTCCATATCTCTTCAAACCTGTCCTCCCCATGTACCTGTCTAACTGTTTCTTAAATGTTGGGATAGTCTATGCCTTGACTACCTCCTCTGGCAGCTCGTTCCACACTCCCACCACCCTTTGTGTGAAAAAGTTACCCCTCAGATTCCTGTTAAATCTTTTCCCCTTCACCTTGAACCTATGTCCTCTGGTCCTCGATTCCCCTACTCTGGGCACGAGACTCCGTGCGTCTACCCGATCTATTCCTCTCATTATTTTTTCAACCTCTATAAGATCATCCCTCGTCCTCCTGCACTCCAAGGAATAGAATCCCAGCCTGCTCAACCTTTATCAAGAATTAGGAATGTTTTATTCTCGTAGGTCCTGAAACGGAACAATGAAATTCTTACTTGCAGCAGCAGAACAGATATGTAAACATGGTACTCTGTAAAACACATAATATACATACATGTTCAGTAACAAATAATAATAATGTAACATCAAACATAATTGACCCAACTTGAGTTTAGTTTAGTTTAGTTTAGTGATTCAGTGTGGAAACAGGCCCTTCGGCCCACCGGGTCCGTGCCGAACAGCGATTCCCACACACTAGCACTATCCTACAGGGTGTATACCCAGCCAATTAATCTGCAAACCTGCACGTCTTTGGAGTGTGGGATGAAACTGAAGATCTCGGAGAAAACCCACGCAGGTCACGGGGAGAACGTACAAACTCCGCACAGATAGTACCTGTAGTCGGGATCGAACCTGGGTCTCTGGCGCTGTGAGGCAACGACTCTACCCGCTGCGCCACCGTGACACCCTGGTCTTATAGTTCGGAGCTTATTTGGAGACGACGTGATTAAGATGCTTTTTCTCCCACTATTTTCTGAACTCTATATTACTGATGGTTTTCATGGTTTCTCTTTGCAACAGAAATACTAATCTGAAAACCCTTCTGTCCATTGGAGGATGGAGTTTTGGAACTATCAGGTAAAGTCTTAACACTGGGTGACCCAGACTTAATGCCTTTCTCCCTCACTATCACTGCCCCTGATTAGTTTAGAGATACAGCATGTAAACAGGTCCTTCGGCCCATCGAGTCCATGCTGACCATTGATCACCCATTCACACTGGTTTTATGTTATCCCACTTTCCCATCCACTCCCTGCACACTAGGGGGCAATTTACAGGGGGCCAATTAACCTACAAACCCGCACGTCTTTGTGATGTGGGAGGAAACTGGAGCACCCGGAGAAAGCCCACGTGGTCACAGGGAGAACGTGCAAAATCCACACAGATGATAGCACTGTGTCAATCAATCAATCAATCAATCAATCAATCAATCAATCAATCAATCAATCAATCAATCAATCAATCAATCAATCAATCAATCAATCAATCAATCAATCAATCAATCAATCAATCAATCAATCAATCAATCAATCAATCAATCAATCAATCAATCAATCAATCAATCAATCAATCAATCAATCAATCGATCGATCGATCGATCGATCGGTCGGTCGATCGGTCGATCGGTCGATCGGTCGATCAATCGATCAATTAAACAAGCGATCGACCAATCAATCAGTCAATCGGCCAATTAATCAGTCAGATTCACCACCATCTGACTAAAGAAATTCCTGCTCATCTCCTTCCTAAAGGAACGTCCTTAAATCACAGTCTGAAGAATGGTCTCGACCTGAAAAGTCACCCATCCATCCGTGTTCTCCAGAGATGCTGCCTGAGCTGCTGAGTTACACAAACATCACACAAACCAACCTCCCTTCCATTGACTCCATCTACACCTCACGCTGCCTCGGCAAGGCCAGCAGCATCATCAAGGACCAGTCTCACCCCGGTCACTCCCTCTTCTCCCCTCTCCCATCGGGCAAGAGGTACAGAAGTGTGAAAACGCACACCTCCAGATTCAGGGACAGTTTCTTCCCGGCTGTTATCAGGCAACTGAACCATCCCACCACAACCAGAGAACAGTGCTGAACTACTATCCACCTCATTGGTGACCCTCGGACTATCCTTGATGGGACTTTGCTGGCTTTACCTTGCATTAAATGCTATTCCCTTATCATGTATCTGTACATTGTGAATGGATCGATTGTAATCACGTATTGCCTTTCCGCTGACTGGTTAGCACGCAACAAAAGCTTTTCACTGTACCTCAGTACACGTGACAATAAACTAAACAGACTGATTACTCCGGCATGTTGTGCTCCCTCTGCTCCCGTTAGGTTCACCAACATGGTGGCCACTACAGGCACACGTGCGACCTTTATCCGCTCCGCCGTCTCCTTCCTGCGCCAGTTTGGATTCGACGGCCTGGACCTGGACTGGCAGTTCCCCGGCTTCAGGGATAGTCCGACCGAGGATCGCAACCGCTTCACCATGCTGCTGATGGTGAGCAGGCCGGGAATCTCCCCGCCACACTCACACACACCGCGTTACACACTCACGCACACCGCGCACTAGTCCGACCGAGGATCGCAACCGCTTCACCATGCTGCTGATGGTGAGCGGGCCGGGAATCTACCCGTCACACTCACACACCGCGTTACACACTCACACACACCGCGCACTATGCCCCGCTACACACTCACACACCGCGTTACACACTCACACACGCAGCACACTACACCCATTACACACACACACACACCGCGCACTGGTCCCCATTACACACTCACACACCACGTTACACACTCACACACGCCGCGCACTGGTCCCCGTTACACTCACACACACCGCGCACTAGTCCCGTTACACACTCACACACCGCGCACTGGTCCCCATTACACACTCACACACCACGTTACACACTCACGCACGCCGCGCACTAGTCCCCATTTCACAATGACGCACCGCGTTACACACTCACACACACACACACCGCACTACCCCGTTACACACACACACCGCACACTAGTCCATGTTACACACTCACACACCCCGCACTACTCCCCATTACACACTCACACACCGCACATTAGCACACTAGTCCATGTTACACACTCACACCATGCACTAGTCCACGTTACACACTCACACACACCGTGCACTAGTCCCGTTACACACTCACACACGCCGCGCACTAGTCCCCGTTGCACTCACACACCACGTTACACACTCACACACGCCGTGCACTAGTCCCCTTTTCACACTCACGCACACCGCGCACTAGTCCCCATTATACACTCACACATCGCATTACACACTCACACACACTGTGCACTAGTCCACGTTACACACTCACACAACACACTACTCCCCGTTACACACTCTCACACACCGCGCCCTAGTCCCATTACACACTCACACACACCGAGCACTAGTCCCCAATACACACACACACACTGCACTAGTCCATGTTACACACTCACACACCGCGTACTACTCCCCATTACACACTAACACACCGCACACTAGTCCATGTTACACACTCACACCATGCACTAGTCCATGTTACACACTCACACACACCGCGCACTAGTCCACGTTACACACTCACACACTGCTCACTAGTCCACGTTACACACTAACATCGCTCACTAGTCCATGTTACACATGCATGGTGCTCACTAGTCCACGTTATACACTCACACATGGCGCACTAGTCCACATTACACACTCACACACACCACGCACTAGTCCACGTTACACACTCACAAACCACGCACTAGTCCACATTACACACTCATGCCACTCACTAGTCCATGTTACACACTCACACATAGCGCACTAGTCCACGTTACACATGCACACACCGCTCACTAGTCCACATTACACACTCACACACCGCGCACTAGGACATGTTACACACTCACACACACCACGCACTATTCCATGTTACACACTCACACACCACGCACTAGTCCATGTTACACATGCACGGTGCTCACTAGTCCACGTTATACACTCACATATGGCGCACTAGTCCACATTACACACACACACCACGCACTAGTCCACGTTACACATTCACACACCGCTCACTAGTCCACGTTATGCACTCACACACTAGTCCCCATTACACACTCACACACAGCACAGTAGTCCACATTACACACTCACACACTGCGCACTAGTCCATGTTACACACTCACACACCGCGCACTAGTCCATATTGCACACTCGCACACGCGCACTAGTCCACGTTACACACTCACACACAGCACACTAGTCCCTGTTACGCACTCACACCACGCACCAGTCCACGTTACACACTCACACACACACCGTGCACTAGTCCACGTTACACACTCACACAATGCACTAGTCCACGTTACACACTCATGCACCGCACACTACTCCCCGTTACACACTCACACACCGCACATTAGCACACTAGTCCATGTTACACATGCACACCATGCACGAGTCCACATTACACACTCACACACACCGTGCACTAGTCCCGTTACACACTCACACACGCCGCGCACTAGTCCCGTTACACTCACACACCACATTACACACTCACACACACACCGTGCGCTAGTCCCCTTTTCACACTCAAGCACACCGCGCACTAGTCCCCATTACACACTCACACATCGCGTTAGACACTCACACACACTGTGCACTAGTCCACATTACACAATCACACAACACACTACTCCCCGTTACACACTCTCACACACCGCGCCCTAGTCCCATTACACACTCACACACACCGAGCACTAGTCCCCGATACACACACATCGCACTAGTCCATGTTACACACTCACACACCGCGTACTACTCCCCATTACACACTCACGCACTAGTCCATGTTACACACTCACACCATGCACTAATCCACGTTACACACTCACACACACCGCGCACTAGTCCACGTTACACACTCACACACTGCTCACTAGTCCACGTTACACACTTACGTCGCCCACTAGTCCATGTTACACATGCACGGTGCTCACTAGTCCACGTTATACACTCACACATGGTGCACTAGTCCACATTACACAACCACGCACTAGTCCACGTTACACACTCACACACCACGCACTAGTCCACATTACACACTCATGCCACTCACTAGTCCCCGTTACACACTCTCACACACCGCGCCCTAGTCCCATTACACACTCACACACATCGAGCACTAGTCCCCAATACACACACACACTGCACTAGTCCATGTTACACACTCACACACCGCGTACTACTCCCCATTACACACTCACACACCGCACACTAGTCCATGTTACACACTCACACCATGCACTAGTCCATGTTACACACTCACACACACCGCGCACTAGTCCACGTTACACACTCACACACTGCTCACTAGTCCACGTTACACACTTACGTCGCTCACTAGTCCATGTTACACATGCATGGTGCTCACTAGTCCACGTTATACACTCACACATGGCGCACTAGTCCACATTACACACTCACACACACCACGCACTAGTCCACGTTACACACTCACACACCACGCACTAGTCCACATTACACACTCAAGGCACTCACTAGTCCATGTTACACACTCACACACAGCGCACTAGTCCACATTACACATGCACACACCGCTCACTAGTCCACGTTACACACTCACACACTAGTCCCCATTACACACTCACACACAGCACACTAGTCCACATTACACACTCACACACCGTGCACTAGGACATGTTACACACTCACACACCGCACACTAGTCTATATTACACACTCACACACCACGCACTAGTCCATGTTACACACTCACACACAGCACACTAGTCCCTGTTACACACTCACACCATGTACTAGTCCACATTACACACTCACACACACCGTGCACTAGTCCACGTTACACACTCACACACTGCTCACTAGTCCATGATACACACTTACGCCGCTCACTAGTTCACGTTACACATGCACACTGTTCACTAGTCCACGTTATACACTCACACATGGCGCACTAGTCCACATTACACACTCACACACACCGCGCACTAGTCCACATTACACACACTAGTCCACATTACACACTCACTCACACCGCTCACTAGTCCACATTACACACTCACACACCACACACTAGTCCACATTACACATTCATGCCACTCACTAGTCCATGTTACACACTCACACACAGCGCCATAGTCCACATTACACATTCACACACCGCGCACTAGTCCCCGTTACACACTCACACACCGCACACTAGTCACGTTACACACTCACACCGCACACTAGTCCATGTTACACACTCACACCGCACGAGTCCATGTTACACACTCACACCGTGCACTATGCTGTTACACACTCACACAGTGCACTATCCATTACACACTCACGCCATGTACTACCCTTTACACACTCACAGTGCACTACTCCATGTTACACACACCATGCACTACCTGTTACACCACTCCCTGTCACACACTCACACTGCACACTGTGCTCTGTTACACGCTCACATCCTGCACTGACCGGCCGGCTCCAGTGCTGTCCGCCTCCACAGAAGATATTCAAGCTTCCCACAGGTCTCTCTCAAGCTGCACTTTCAGCTTTAGTTTTACAGCGTGGTCACTCTTGTGACCCACCGAGTGCATGCTGACCAGTCACAACCCCACACACCACCTCTATCCCACACGCACCAGGGACAACTCACAGGACAATTAACCTATGGACCTGCACGTCTTTGGGATGTGGGAGGAAACCAGAGCACCCGGAGGAAACCCACGTGGTCACAGGGAGAACGTGCAAACTCCACACAGACAGCACCCGTAGACCGGATCATGGGGCCAGAGGGTATGGCCTCAGATTAAAAGGACGTACCTTTAGGAAGATGAGGAGGAATTTCTTCAGTCAGAGGATGGTGAATCTGTGGGATTCTTTGCCACAGAAGGCTGTGGAGGCCACAAGTCTATGGATATATTTAAGGCAGAGATAGATAGATTCTTGATTTGTGTGGGTGTCAGGGCTTATGGGGAGAAGGCAGGAGAAAGGGGTTGAGAGGGAGAGATAGATCGGCCATGATTGAATGGCGGACTTGATGGGCCGAATGGCCTGATTCTGTTGCTAGAACCTACGAAGTTATGAACCCAGGTCTCTATCACTGCACCTTGATCCTTGATTGGACTTTGCTGCATTTACCCCTTGCACGAAAAGTTATTCCCTTAACATGTATCATCTTTACACTGTAGATGGATGTAGGAGGATGAGCAGATGCTGGTTTAAACCGAATATAGACACAAAATGCTGGAGTAAATCAGCGGGTCAGGCAGTATCTCTGGAGAGAAGGAATGGGTGACGTTTCGGGTCGACTCTGAAGAAGGGTCTCGACCTGAAACGTCACCCATTCCTTCTCCCCAGAGATGCTGCCTGACCCGCTGAGTTACTCCAGCGTTTTGCGTCCATCTTCGATTGTAACCATGTGTTGTCTTTCCGCTGACTGGATAGCACACAACAAAAGCTTTTCACTGTACCTCGGTACACGTGACAATAACCTGAACTGAGCTCCCAGTGTGCCGGCTTGTGTCACTGTTTCCTTCTGGTGTTCTGCAGGAGTTACGGGCGGCAATCGAGGGAGAGGAAGAGACCGGGGACAACGGCAGACTGCTGCTAACCGCCGCCGTCGCGGCCTACAAGGAGGTCATCGACAGCGCCTACAACATCTCCGCCATCTCACAGTGAGTGACGTTTGACGGCCGTTTGTCGACACTGGGCCTGCACTCGCTGGAGTTTAGAGGAATGAGGGGGGACCTTACTGAAACTTTACCGAATAGTGAAAGGCCCGGGTAGAGTGGCCATGGAGAAGATGTTTCCACTAGTGGGAGAGTGTGGGAGGAAACCGAAGATGGCGGAGAAAACCCACGCAGGTCGCGGGGAGAACGTACAAACTCCGTACAGACAGCACCCGTAGTCGGGATGGAACCCGGGTCTCTGGCGCCGTGAGGCAGCAGCTCTATCCGCTGCGCCACCATGCCGCACAATTGTACTTGAGTTAGGTTTGGGTATGTCTATGTGTAGTATTATCTGATGTGATTGGATCGCATGCAATAAAAATCTTTTCACCGTACCTCTGTAAACATTGATTGTATTACGCAGGCTGAATTGATTATAATCAAACACGGTGGCGCAGAGAGGTAGAGTTGCCGCCTTACAGCGCTTACAGCGCCAGAGACCCGGGTTTGATCCCGACTACGGGCGCTGTCTGTACGGAGTTTGTACGTTCTCCCCGTGACCTGCGTGGGGTTTCTCCGAGATCTTCGGTTCCCTCCCACACTCCAAAGACGTGCAGGTTTGTAGGTTAATTGGTTTGGTGTAAATGTAAATTGTCCCTAGTGTGTGTGAAGCACAGTGTTAATGTGTGGGGATCGCTGGTCAGTGCGGACTCGGTGGGCCGAAGGGCCTGTTTCTGCGATGTATCTCTAAACTAAAAAAAAACGAAACTAAAGTTAGACACAAAATGCTGGAGTAACTTAGTGGGACAGGCGGCGTCTCTGGAGAGAAGCAATGGGTGACATTTCGGGTTGAGACCCTTTTTCAGACTGACCTGACCTGAAACGTCACCCGTCCCATCTATCCAGAGATGCTGCCTGTCCCGCTGAGTTACTCCAACATTTAGTGTCTATCTTCGGTTTAAACCAGCATCTGCAGTTCCTTCCCAAACTAAACCAAACGCTTGTTGCCACAGACATTGTGGGCCGAAGGGCCTGTTCCTGTGCTGTACTGTTCTATTTATTCACAAAATGCTGGAGTAACTCAGCAGGTCAGGCAGCATCTCGGGAGAGAAGGAATGGGTGACGTTTCGGGTCGAGACCCTTCTTCAGACTGAAGAAGGGTCTCGACCCGAAACGTCACCCATTCCTTCTCTCCCGAGATGCTGCCTGACCTGCTGAGTTACTCCAGCATTTTGTGAATAAATCGATTTGTACCAGCATCTGCAGTTATTTTCTTATACTGTACTGTTCTATGTTCAATGAGCTCTTAGGATGGTCGGCATGGGCTGAACTGAGGCCTATTGGACAGTTTCTGTGCTGTATGACTCCACGACTCCATGAATCTAACAGCCTTCGTTTGACCAGGTACTTGGACTTTATATCTGTGAGGACGTTTGATTTCCATGGACACTGGGAGAAGGTCACCGGCCACAACAGCCCACTCTTCCAAGGTCCCACTGACAAAGGCAAATTTATTTTCTATAACATTGTGAGTAGATTCGTAATATACACGATTATATCGCACCTTCTTCATGCTCACTGTCTTACCACCAAGTTCAAGAATAGCTTCTTCCCAACACCGAAGATAGACACACAGTGGGTCAGGCAGCATCTTGCACTAAACCTTATTCACGTTATTCTTTTTATCCGCTATCTGTACACTGTGGACAGCTTGATCCTAATCACGTGTAGACTTTCCGCTGAAGATAGACACAAAGTGCTGGAGTAACTCAGTGGGTCAGGCAGCATCTGTGGAGAACGTGGATAGGTGACGTTTCACAGAGTGCTGGAGTAACTCAGCGGGTCAGGCAGCATCTGTGGAGAACGTGGATAGGTGACGTTTCACAGAGTGCTGGAGTAACTCAGCGGGTCAGGCAGCATCTCTGGAGAACGTGGATAGGTGTTGTTTCGGGTCAAGACTCTTCCTCAAACTGAGAGAGTCTCAGATTGAAGCTCAATCTGAAGAAGGGTCAACCCGAAAGGTCACCTATTCCTTCTCTCCACAGATGCTGCCTGACCCGCTGAGTTACTCCAGCACTCTGTGAAACGTCACCTATCCATGTTCTCCACAGATGCTGCCTGACCAGCTGAGTTACTCCAGCATTTTGTGTCTATCTTCGGTGTAAACCAGCATCTGCAGTTCCTTCCTACAAACTTCTTCCCAACACCCATTAGTTTAGTTTAGTTTAGTTTAGTTTGATTTGTTCTTTTTATACCTTTCATTAATTTCTTCTTTGTACCGTTTCATATCTCGCGTTTCTCCTTGTTTCTCAGTCTGAAGAAGTGTCTCGACCCAAAGCATTGCCCATTCCTTCTCTCCAGAGATGCTGCCTGGTCCACTGAGTTACTCCAGCACTTTGTGTCTACCTACGAACATAATTGTTACGTGTTCGGTGCAAATGACAATTGACCACTCGTGACTCTCTGGGCTGACCAGAATGTGTCGGCATTGTATCTTTCGCGAGCCATAAGTTCATAATTGATAGGAGCAGAATTAGGCCATTTGGCACATCAGGTCTACTCCGCCGTTCAATCATGGCTGATCTATCTCTCCCTCTCAACCCCATTCTCCTGCCTTCTCCCCATAACCCCTGACACCAACACTGATCAAGAATCTATCTCTGCCTTAAACAATATCCACTGACTTGGCCTCCATAGCCTTCTGTGACAATGAATTCCACAGATTCACCACCCTCTGGCTAACGAAATTCCTTCTCATCTCCTTCCTAAAAGAACATCCTTTAATTCTGAAGCTGTGACCACTAATTCTAGACTCTCCCACTGATGGAAACATTCTCTCCACATCTACTCTATCCACGCCTTTCACTATTGAGTCAGTTTCAATGAGGTGACCCCCCCCCCCCCCCCTCATCCTTCTAAAGTCCAGTGGAGTAGAGTCTCTCTTTGGACCCCCTGTGCATAGGGGAGAGGGTGGGGAGGGCTGTGGATGTCCTGGTTGGGATTGGTTGCTCCTGGGCCTGGCCGAGCTGGCCATACGCGAGTCACGGCGCCAGGCGGAAGAGGGCTCAGCCCGAGCCGGCTGCCTGCCCCTTGTCTGGGGTTATGTCCTTGTGCGCCCGGGTGGGGTTGGAGAGGGACCACGCACTGTACACGGGCACCCTGGGGATCTCTGGGACCGCTGGGCACCGCGGGGATGGAATGCATCCTTGACAAGGAGCGTAAGATAGATGTATATATAAGTAAATAACTGCAGATGCTGGTACAAATCGAAGGCCTCCTCCAGTGCCATAGTGAGGCCCACCGGAAATTGGAGGAACAGCACCTCATATTTCGCCTGGGCAGCTTGCAGCCCAGCGGTATGAACATCGACTTCTCCAACTTTAGATAGTTCCTCTGTCCCTCTCTTCCCCTCCTCCTTCCCAGTTCTCCCTCTATCTTCCTGTTTCCACCTATATCCTTCCTTTGTCCTGCCCCCCTGACATCAGTCTGAAGAAGGGTCTCGACCCGAAACGTCACCCATTCCTTCTCTCCCGAGATGCTGCCTGCCCCCGCTGAGTTACTCCAGCATTTTGTGAATAAATACCCAATAGGTGAATAAATATTTTTTATTAAAAAAAAACGTAGAGTGCCAGTGCGGTCGAACGCTGCTGATGTGTGGCTCTGACCGTCAGTAACGCTGCTGATGTGTGGCTCTGACCGTCAGTAACGCTGCTGATGTGTGGCTCTGACGGTCAGTAACGCTGCTGATGTGTGGCTCTGACCGTCAGTAACGCTGCTGATGTGTGGCTCTGACGGTCAGTAACGCTGGTGATGTGTGGCTCTGACCGTCAGTAACGCTGCTGATGTGTGGCTCTGACGGTCAGTAACGCTGGTGATGTGTGGCTCTGACCGTCAGTAACGCTGCTGATGTGTGGCTCTGACCGTCAGTAACGCTGCTGATGTGTGGCTCTGACCGTCAGTAACGCTGCTGATGTGTGGCCCTGACGGTCAGTAACGCTGGTGCCTGTGGTCATCCCTGCAGGACTTTGCTCTGAACTATTGGCGGGAGCGAGGGGCGGCGGTGGAGAAGCTTCTCGTCGGGTTCCCGACCTACGGACGCACGTTCACGCTCAGCAGCAGTGGCAACGGCGTGGGCGCCCCGGTGACCGGAGCCGGGCAAGTGGGGCTCTTCACGCGGGAGCCAGGACTGGTGGCTTACTACGAGGTACCGCAGCACAGCCCCAACCTTCACTCATCAGCTCATAAGGGATAGGAGAAGAGTTAGGCCATTCGGCCCATCAAGTCTACTCCACCATTCAATCGTGGCTGATCTATCTCTCCCTCCCAACCCCATTCTCCTGCCTTAGACAATAGACAATAGACAATTGGTGCAGGAGGGGGTCATTCGGCCCTTCGAGCCAGCACCGCCTTCTCCCCATAACCCCTGACACCCGCACTAATCAATCTCGCACTATCTATCTCTGCCTTAAATATATCCATTGACTTGTGGTCTCCACAGCCGTCTGTGGCAAAGAATCCCACAGATTCACCGCCCTCTGACTCGCGAATGGCCAGCTTGGCCAGGCCCAGGAGCAACACATCCCAAGTCTACTCCACCATTCAATCGTGGCTGATCTATCTCTCCCTCCCAGCCCCATTCTCCAGCCTTAGACAATAGACAATAGACAATAGGTGCAAGAGGAGGCCTTTCGGCCCTTCGAGCCAGCACCGCCTTCTCCCCATAACCCCTGACACCCGCACTAATCAATCTCGCACTATCTGTCTCTGCCTTAAATATATCCATTGACTTGTGGCATCCACAGCCATCTGTGGCAAAGAATCCCACAGATTCACCACCCTCTGACTAAAGAAATTCCTCCTCATCTCCTTCCTAAAAGAACGTCCTTTAATTCTTAGGCTGTGCCCTCTGGTCCTAGACTCTCCCACTAGTGGAAACATCCTCTCCACATCCACTCTACCCAGGCCTCTCTCACTGTTCCACTCACTCAATGTTGAAGTGTTTTATCGGGATGCATCACAGCATGGTTTGGGAACAGAGTGCAGAGTGGCGCAGCGGTAGAACCACTGCCTTACAGCGTACAGGAAGGAATTGCAGATGCTGGTTTGAACCGAAGATAGACACAAAAAGCTGGAGTAACTCAGCGGGACAGGCAGCATCTCTGGAGAGAAGGAATGGGTGAGGTTTTGGGTCAGTCTGACGAAGGATTTCAACCCAAAACATCACCCATTCCTTCTCTCCAGAGACGCTGCCTGTCCCGCTGAGTTACTCCAGCTTTTTGTGTCTGTCTACTGCCCTACAACGCCGGAGACCTGGGTTCAATCCCGACCAAGGGTGCTGTCTGTACACAGTTTGTACGTTCTCCCCGTGATCTGCGTGGGTTTTCACCGAGATCTTTGGTTTCCTCCCACACTCCAAAGATGTACGGGTTTGTAGGTTAATTGTCTTGTTATAAATGTAAATTGTCCCTAGTGTGTGTTGGATGGTATTAGTATGCGGGGATCGCTGGTCGGTGTGAATTCGATGGGCCCAAGTTCCAGTTTCCACGCTGTACTTCTAAACTAAACTAAACTAAACAGCAGATAGACACAAAAAGCTGGAGTAACTCAACGGGACAGGTAGCATCTCTGGAGAGAAGGAATGGGTGACGTTTTGAGTCGAGACCCTTCTTCGGATTGGTTAGGGATAAGGGAAACCAGAGATACAGACGGTGATGTAGAGAGATAAAGAACAATGAATGAAAGTTGTGCAAAAAACAGCTCCATCCAAAACCGCAAGAAATTGCAGAGAGTTGTGGACGCAGCCCTGACTATTACACGATTCACATTACAGTTTACACAACTCACGCTGCCTCGGCAAGGCCAGCAGCATCATCAAGGACCAGTCTCACCCCCGGTCACTCCCTCTTCTCCCCTCTCCCATCGGGCAAGAGGTACAGAAGTGTGAAAACGCACACCTCCAGATTCAGGGACAGTTTCTTCCCAGCTGTTATCAGGTAACTGAACCGTCCTCTCACCAACTAGAGCGGTCCTGAGCTATCATCTACCTCATTGGACACCCTCAGACTATCCATAATTGGACTTTACTGGACTTTACCTTGCACTAAATGTTAATCCCTTTATCCTGTATCTGTACACTGCAAGTGACTCGAGTGTAATCATGACTGGGTAGCACGCAACAACAAAAAGCTTTTCACTGTACCTCTTTCACTGTAGACGTGACAATAAACGAAACTAAACCATCTCAATTATCCAGTTTTATGTAACTAATGCACTATCCCCCATCCCCCTCCCCTTTCTCCCCCACCCCCTCCCCAGGCACCCAGCACCCTCTCTGTAAAACATTTCCACACACATCTCCTTCAAGTGTTGCCCCGATCCCCCTCTCTCGCTTGTCACTGTTCCATTTTTTTCCCGTTTAGTATATTGCTTACAGAGTACTATGTTTACTATTCTGAAGAAAGGGTCCCGACCCGAAACGTCACCCATTCCTTCTCTCCAGAGATGCTGCCTGACCCGCTGAGTTACTCCAGCATTCTGTGTCTATCTTCGATTTAAACCAGCATCTGCAGTTCCTTCCTGCACTAACCAGTTCTATGTTCTATGGACTAAGTTGGGATTTGTTACTAGCATTTATTGGCCATTGTATAGTTCTCCTGAAGAATTCAATATTAACAATATTTTGAGAATCTTGATCCACATCATTTCAAAAATTATTTATGTCTAAATTCTGCTAGAGTGTGGTTTTCCACGAAGCAATGTGGCTATAATGCATTGGTTAGATTAGGCAACGGTAATTATATACGGCTGGCAACATTGATAATAACACAATATTTACGGGAACGAGAGAACAACTTAATATTTAATTTGGAAATTGAAAAGCAGAAAAAAAGCTGTCGTGGATAAAAAAAATAGTCTACGGGGAAAAACTGTTTCCACTTAACAGCCCCACAGTAATCAGACACATTTTATATTTTGTAGGTACCTCTGACATTGACAAGAAGTGCTTTTATTGACACTTCTTTAGTGTGGTTTAGTTCATTGTCACGTGTGTTGAGGTACAGCAAAAGGCTTTTTTGTTGCATGCTATCATCCAGTCAGCGGAAAGATGAGTACAATCGAACCGTCCACAGTGTAGAGATGCAGGATAAGGGGAATATTTGAGTCTGGAACTCAGCACAAGGCAGACCTGATTTGTCTGCAATATTAACAATAATTTCTGTTGGCTTGACAGACTTGTGTGTTTTTGAAAAGCGCGACCTCGAAAGTCATTGCTGAACAGCAGGTACCTTATGCATTCAAAGGGAACCAATGGATCGGATATGATAACCAGCAGAGCTACAAGATTAAAGTAGGTGAATTCAACTAATGCCCACGGTTTCACGCATAGATCTTCACTTGATCGCCCTTTATTATCTAACTTCACCGGCTGTTATACAAACAGGGAAGTGGAGATTTTGGATGATATGTTCAGGTTTAGTTTAGTTTTAGTTTAGTGCGGTTTAGAAATACAGCGCGGCAACAGGCCCTTCAGCCCATCGAGTCCGTGCCTCCCAGCGATCCCCGCACATTAACACTATCCTACACACACTAGGGACAATTCACACGTACGCCAAGCCAATTAACCTACAAACCTGCACGTCTTTGGAGTGGAAGGAAACCGAAGATCTCGGAGAAAACCCGCGCCGGTCACGGGGAGAACGTACAAACTCCGTACAGACAGCACCCGTAGTCAGGATCGAACTCGGGTCTCCAGCGCTGTACGCGCTGTAAGGCAGCAACTCTACCGCTGCACCACCGTGCCGCCCATTGCAGTAACTGCTGCTGCATTTTGTTCACTCGTAGAATTCTTTTGCTTATTATATATAACGTTGCATGTAGTTGCACTAATGATGTTGGCTTTTCACACGCGTATTGTTCTCTTTCATTTATTGAATTCTTTTGCTCTTTATATATTGTATCCATGTGTTTTATTGCATAAAAGGCTCCTCAACAAAGGACACTTTCCGGTCATGGTTTTCCACCCTTTTCCCCAGGCCCAGTGGCTGATGAACAACCACTTTGGGGGAGCCATGTTGTGGTCACTAGACTTTGACGACTTCAGTGGAACAAGATGTAAAGAAGGTGTTTATCCTTTGATCAACACATTGAAAACCCTCCTCAACATTAACGGTTTGGATCGATTATTATTTGTATCCCAAGTCAAACTGAAATGCACTTGCTTGTTACAATCCAGAATATTTTAACAGGTCGAAGCAGTGAACTAAAGTGTCATGGAGTTGCCTTTAGATTAGTTTAGTTGAGTTGGGTTTAGTTCAGTTTAGTTTAGTTTTGAGATACAGCACGGAAACAGGCCCTTTGGCCCACTGAGTCCACCAGCAGCCATCGATCACAAGTACACTAGTTCTATCCTACATGCTAGGGAACATTTACAGAAGCCAATGAACCTGCATATGTTTGTATCTCTAAATTGAACTTAACTAAACTACACCTGAGGGGCACGTTTTTCCCAAGTGGGTGCATGGAACGAGCTGCCAGGGGAGGTAGTTGAGGCAGGGACTATCCGAACGTTTAAGAAAGAGTACAGGGATAGGGCAGGTTTAGAGGGATATGGGCCAAGCGCAGGCAGGTGGGACTAGTGTCACTGGGACATGTTGGCCGGTGTAGGCAAGTTGGGCCGATGGGCCTTTTTCCACGCTGTATCACTCTATGACTCTATGTATCTATACACACACATACACACATACACACACACATACATACATACATACATACATACATACATACATACATACATACATACATACATACATACATACATACATACATACATACATACATACATACACACATACATACATACATACATACATACATACAAACATACATACATACATAAATAAATAAAGTAGTCACAAAATGCTGGAGTAACTCAGCGGGGCAGGCAACATCTCTGGAGAGAAGGAATGGGTGATCCTGCTTCAGACAGTTCTTCTGAAGAAAGGTCTCGACCTGAAACGTCACCCATTCCTTCTCTCCAAAGATGCTGCCTTGTGCATTTAGTGTCTATCTTCGTTTTAAACCAGCATCTGCAGTTCCTTCCGATACATACATTCATACATACATACAAATGATTGTGTAAATATGTAAAAATTTAAGTCATGTGAATATTTTTTTTAATCAGTACAGTATATATATATGTGTGTGTGTGTGTGTGTGTGTGTGTGTGTGTGTGTGTGTGTGTGTGTGTGTGTGTGTGTGTGTGTGTGTGTGTGTGTGTGTGTGTGTATTTTGTAAACATTTAGATCACGTAAATATTTTTCAATTCTGTGTATATATACATATGGGGTATTTGTGTGTGTGTGAATGTAGATATATATATATATATGTTGAATGAAATGTAATTTCCATGCGTGAGTGTTCCGTTTCTGACCTGTCTCTCCGTGTGTGAGTGTCCCACGTTTCTGACCTGTCTGTGTGTTCCATGTTTCTGACCTGTCTCTGTGTGTGTGAGTGTCCCATGTTTCTGACCTGTCTCTGTGTGTGAGTGTCCCACGTTTCTGACCTGTCTCTCTGTGTGTGAGTGTCCCACGTTTCTGACCTGTCTGTGTGTTCCATGTTTCTGACCTGTCTCTCTGTGTGTGAGTGTCCCACGTTTCTGACCTGTCTCTGTGTGTGTGTGAGTGTCCCACGTTTCTGACCTGTCTCTGTGTGTGTGTGAGTGTCCCACGTTTCTGACCTGTCTCTGTGTGTGTGAGAGTGTCCCACGTTTCTGACCTGTCTCTGTGTGTGTGAGAGTGTCCCATGTTTCTGACCTGTCTGTGTGTGAGAGTGTCCCACGTTTCTGACCTGTCTCTGTGTGTGAGTGTCCCACGTTTCTGACCTGTCTCCGTGTGTGTGTCCCACGTTCCTGACCTGTCTGTGTGTGAGTGTCCCACGTTTCTGAAGCCAGTCTCCGTCTCTCTGGCAGGGTGCCAGCCACCGGCACCCACGGGCGTGTCATCCATCAGCCTTCATATCAACACCAGCAATATCCCAGTCATCACCTTCAGCCGAGAGGTGGACGCGGTGGACTGGTGTCGGGGTAAATCACCAGGGATGTTTGCCGACCCGATCGACCGCAGTAAATATTACATCTGTGCCTCAGGAACAACTCGACACGAGATGTGCCCTCAAGAGTTGATCTTCGATGAAAATTGCCATTGCTGTAACTGGCCTTAACACCGGGCACTGCAAGTAAACGCTGCTGCTCATCAACACTGCTTGCCTTGAAAGAGGAATGAAAGATTCAAGCAAGTTAAAGATACAACACTTAGTACAACACTTCTCACTCATTGTACTGACTGAGGCTGAATGAGATAATGGGAGATGTCTCCAAAAACCACGTCTATAGTTCTGTTTTATTTCCACGAGTGTAAAGATGCATTGATTGTCTCTGATATTTTATGATTAAAGAAATAAAATTATGAATTTCACAAAGGGCTCCTGTCACTTATCCCACTATCTGACAATCATCCTCCCCTCACCTGTATCCGTCCACTCAACACTTACCACAAGACCGACACAAGAAGCTGGAGCAACTCAGTGGGACGGGCAGCGGGCAGCATCTCTGGAGAGATGGAATGGGTGGCGTTTCAGAACGAGACCAGACTTTGTCTCACGTTCAGCTTTCTTCCCCACGACTCCGTTCAGTCTGAAGAGCCTTTTCCCCAGAGTGAAAATGTCAAAGCTTTACGGTAAGAGAGGCAAAGTTTAAAGGAGGTGAGCGGGGCAAGTGTTTTCCACAGAGGGGGGTGGGTGCTTGGAACGCGGTGCCAGGGGTGGGGGTGGAGGCAGATACGATAGTGGTGTTTAATAGGCTTTTAGACAGGCGCATGGATATGCAGGGAACGGAGGGATATGGATCATGTGCAGACAGAGGAGATGTTTAACTTTAGATGGTGTTTAGCACAGACATTGTGGGCCGAAGGGCAGAGTGCTGTACTGTTCTATGTTTCCGGTATCATACTGGAACTGTGTTGAACGTTAGTTAGGCCACAGCTGGACATCAAAGCATCAGATGTGATCACGAGAGAGAGGATACAATGATGAGGATTACGCTCAGAATTATCCTCTTGGATATCTGAGGAAGGATGTGCTGGCTCTGGACAGGGTCCAGAGGAGGTTTACAAGAACGATCCCAGGAATGTTGAGTGTTTGTCGGCACTGGGCCTGCACTCGTTGGAGTTTAGAAGGATGAGGGGGGACCTCATTGAAACGTACAAAATAATGACAAGCCTAGATAGAGTGGATGTGGAGAGGATGTTTCCACTGGTGGGAGAGTCTAGGACCAGAGGGCACAGCCTCAGAATTAAAGGGCGCTCTATTAGAAAGGAGGTGAGGCGGCTGCCATTGGTGGAGCGGGAGCACGTGGGCGCTGGCTGGGTGAGGCCACGTGGGGTGCAGGGCGGTGACGTCACCTTGTCCTTATCGACCACCTCTCTTTCCTCGCGTGTCGTGGTGATCGGACCTGTTCCAGTTCCGGAGACTTGCCACACCATCTCCACAAGGACCATGAATCCTATCCATCTCTGCAGTTCCATGTTCCTGTGGGTGAAACAATGGGTCACCTTATTGCAACTCAGTAGGATTCATGATGACATTCTCTGAACCTGCCCAGAGTTGGGGAATCGAGAACCAGAGGACAGGGGTTTAAGGTGAGGGGGGAAAGATTTAACGGGAAAGTGAGTTTTATTACATAAAGGGCAATGGGAGTGTGGAACGAGCTGCCGGAGGAGGTCGTTGAGGCATGGTGATATCATTAAGAACCAGTTAAATAGGTACATGGATAGGATAGGTTTAGAAGAATATGGGCAGATGGGACATGTCGGTCGGGTGGGCAAGTTGGGCTAAAGTCCCCTCTGCTATCAGGCTTGTGAACTGGGGGAACAGTGAACAGAGACAATCCCACCCCCATCACTCACAGCCCCTTGAAGGAACCACAGGGGTGGTTACCAGCTCCGGAGTCTCCACAGCAGGGTGACGACGGGGCCGGTCTTGTTCACATCTCCTGCCATCGCTCGCTCCTTTTATACCGACTCCCGGCTTCTCCTGACCCTCATTCCCTGCGCTGCCGCACTCTCAACCAATCACTGCCTCCCACGGAGCATTGGCCGGAGTCAGCCGCCACCTCTCCCCCCTCTGCCAAACGTGTCGTTGCATCGGCCGTTAACGTTTAACAAGAACAACGCCGTCCCAGCTGCCAGCGGCCAGCCAGACGCCCCACACATCCTGCTTGTGTCTCCACCACGTCTCGCTCTGGCCCCCCATCGGACAGTACAAACACCGTAGTGACACCACTCGTAGTCAGGATGGTAGCCGGGTCTCTGGCGCTGTAAGGCAGCAACTCTACTGCTGAGCCACTGTGCTGCCCTTGCATTGGCCTCGTGCACTGTTAGGCTGCTGTTAGTCCAGTTGGGAGTGTGCGGAGAAGCTGTGATAACTCTGCTGACCAGGACGGAGGTCACAAGCATCCTTCTCACCTCCCTAAGGAGTCTGGTCTTCCAGCTCAAGACCCACACCACCCTGGCCACACTCTCTATCACCACTACCAAAGGGAAGAAGGTACAGGAGCCTGAAAACCGTGACCTCCAGGTTCAAGAACAGCTATAAGGACAGGTTGGATAGTCTTGGATTGTTTTCTCTACAACCGCAGATGTTGAGTGGAGACCTGACAGAATGTTATAAAATGATGAGAGCCGGGTAGGGTAGACAGTCAGAACCAACTTCCCAGGGTGGACATGCCAAAGACTAGAGGGCATCGCTGTAGGTGAGACGGGCAAAATGTACAGATGTGTGGGGCACAGAGGTGGGTGGTTGCTGGAACACGCTGCTGTGTGCGGTGGAGGCAGATACAATGGTTATGTGCAGGACGTGGTGGAGACACAAGCAGGATGTGTGGGGCGTCTGGCTGGCCATGGTGTTGTTCTTGTTAAACGTTAACGGCTGATGCAACGACACGTTTGGCAGAGGGGGGAGAGGTGGCGGCTGACTCCGGCCAATGCTCCGTGGGAGGCAGTGATTGGTTGAGAGTGCGGCAGCGCAGGCCATGAGGGTCAGGAGAAGCCGGGAGTCGGTATAAAAGGAGCGAGCGATGGCAGGAGATGTGAACAAGACCGGCCCCATCACCCTGCTGTGGAGACTCCGGAGCTGGTAACCACCCCTGTGGATCCTTCAAGGGGCTGTGAGTGATGGGGGTGAGATTGTCTCTGTTCACTGTCCCCCCAGTTCAGAAGCCTGATAGCAGAGGGGAAGAAGCTGTTTCTGAGTCTGGTGGTGCGCACTTTCAAGCTTCTGTACCTTCTGCTGGACAGGACCAGGGAGAAGGAGGAATGACCGGCGTGGGACAAGTGAGAGGGTCATAGAGTCAAACAGTGCTGAAACAGGCCCTTCGGCCCAACTTGTTCACGCCGATCAACAAGTCCCATCTAAACTAGTCCCACCTGCCTGCTTTTGGCCCTCACCCCTCTAATCCTGTCCTATCAATGTACCTGTCTAACTGTCTGAGGTATTTTGCGCAGTAATCAACCAGAACCAGAGTCAGCCGCGACACATCCCACCGCTCCGGCCACTCAGATTGTTTCTGTTTCTGTTTTCTGCTGCACAACCGCCAACAGCTGGACAATCTCGTGCAGGTTTCACTCATGTGGGTACTTGTTGCAAAAAGGTCATTTAGATTTTTATGTGGGCAAGTTTGGTGCGATGATCCATGTCCAAGCTGTCCAGTTGTTGATTGAGCATAAACTGTGATGCCGGTGCCAGGGCTGTGGTGGTGCCGTGGAATGGCTGGGACATCCGGCCCGATGGGGGGCCTGAGCGAGACGTGGTGGAGACATAAGCAGGATGTGTGGGGCGCCTGGCTGGCCGCTGGCAGCTGGGACGGCGTTGTTCTTGTTAAATGTTAACGGCTGATGCAACAACACGTTTGGCAGATGGGGGAGAGGTGGCGGCTGACTCCGGCCAATGCTCCGTGGGAGGCAGTGATTGGTTGAGAGTGCGGCAGCGCAGGCAATGAGGGTCAGGAGAAGCCGGGAGTCGGTATAAAAGGAGCGAGCGATGGCAGGAGATGTGAACAGGACCGGCCCCGTCACCCTGCTGTGGAGACTCCGGAGCTGGTAAACACCCCTGTGGTTCCTTCAAGGGGCTGTGAGTGATGGGGGTGGGATTGTCTCTGTTCACTGTTCCCCCAGTTCAGAAGCCTGATAGCAGAGGGGAAGAAGCTGTTTCTGAGTCTGGTGGTGCGAGCTTTCAAGCTTCTGTACCTTCTACTGGACAGGACCAGGGAGAAGGGGGAATGACCGGGGTGGGACAAGTGAGACAGTCATACAGCACGGAAACAGGCCCTTCGGCCCAACTTGTTCATGCCGATCAACATGTCCCTTCCAAACTAGTCCCACCTGCCTGCTTTTGGCCCTCACCCCTCTAATCCTGTCCTATCCATGTACTTATCTAACTGTTTCCTTATCATTGTGATAGTACTTGCCTCAACTGCCTCTTCTGGCAGCTCGTTCCATACACCCTCCACCCTTTGTGTAAAAAATCACCCCTCAGTTTCCCGTTTAATCTTTTCCCCCCTCACCTTAAACCCCTGTCCTCTGGTTCTAGATTCCCCAACTCTGGGCAGGTTCAGAGAATGTCATCATGAATCCTACTGAGTTGCAATAAGGTGACCCATTGTTTCACCCACAGGAACATGGGACTGCAGAGATGGATAGGATTCATGGTCCTTGTGGAGATGGTGTGGCAAGTCTCCGGAACTGGAACAGGTCCGATCGCCAGAGAATGGGGACAGGAAGCAAACTTGCCCGGATGGAAGGCACGGGTGCCTCGACAAGGCAATGAGAATATTCCCGGATGCACGGACAGGGCAGGTTCTGTCAACGACCAGCGGTTAATAATTAGTATGGAGGTGCTGGTTGCATCTCCGGGTGGCTCCATTACACTGCCCTGTAAAATATCCAAGCATTACAGTCAGCCTCGCCAGGTGACATGGAGAAAAGACGGCGTTGTCATTGCCACGTTTCACGGCATGTATTCCGTGGGGTATCGGGGATATCGTGTCCACTGGAAGTTCGTGAATAAAAGGGTGTTCTTGCACCGGGATGCCGCGCTGCTCCTAACGGGGGTACAAGAGGAAGATGCCGGCTCATATTCATGCATCTGGTCCACGGCTCGCCATGGCAAATGTCATCTATTGTCCTGGCTGAGATTGGAGTGAAACCTCCCACTGTTTGAGCCGTCCCAGGAACAGTAGCAACGTCCACCTAACGACACGTGATCTACCGTTGCTGAACACCTTAACATCCCCTCCCACTCCCACACTGACCTTTCTGTCCTGGGCTTCCTCCACTGTCAGAGTGAGGCCCAGCACATATTGGAGGAACAGCACCTCATATTGCACTTGGGCAGCTCACACCCCAGTGGTTTGAATATAGGCTTCTCTAACTTCAAGTAAACATGGCTTTCCCTCTCTCTTCACCCACCCCCTTCCCAGTTCTCCCACCAGTCTGACTGTCTTCCTGATTACATTTTTTATTTTAATACTTCGTTGTCACCTTCCCCGAGCTAACAATGATCCATTCTACATTTTCCTTGAACAGCGTCCCCTTTGATGTTTCCTGTTCACACCTTACCCTTCCACATCTCTGCGTCTCACTCTCCCCTGACACTTAGTCTGAAGAAGGGTCTTGACCCGAAAAGTAACCCATTCCTTTTCTCCAGAGATGCTGCCTGCCCCGCTGAGTTACTCCAGCATTTTGTGTCTATCTTTGGTGTAAACCAGCATCTGCAGTTCCTTCCCACACAGTAGCAAAGCCGGGTTCAGTTTTGGTTAGTTTAGTTCAGAGGTACAACAGGGAAACAGGCTCTTCAGCCCACCGGGTCCATGGGGACCAGCGATCACCCCATGCACTGGTCTGTCCCACACTCCAGAGACAATTTACACAGGCCAATTAACCTACAAACACGCACATCTCTGGGATGTGGGAGGAAACCGGAGCACCCGGAGGAAACCCACACGGTCACAGTGAGAACGTGCAAACTCTGTACAGACAGCACCCTGGAATGGAGAAGGTGAATGCGCAGCGTCTGTGATGTTTCGTGGACCGTGTGAGGTGGGAGGACCCGTTGCTCCTCCCGTGCAGCAGGTGGCGCTGCACAGGACAAAGGGAGATGTTTTGTACATAGTTATCTTGGCTGTGCAGTGTGTGAGTGTACAGTCAGATCATGTGGTTGCAGCCATTTTAGTTGTCTTGCTGCCAGCATTCAGTTACTGTAATAAAGACTTTTGTTGTACCTTGAAGACTCTAAAGTTTTATACAGACATAGAACAAGAAAACGAAAGTGGTGTCCGGAGTGGTCTAAGTACACACGGCCGGTACAGTGAAACTGCGAATGGCTCATTAAATCAGCTATGGGTTCCTTTGATCGCTCGATTTGTTACTTGGATAACTGTGGTAATTCTAGAGTTAATACATGTCAACGAGCGCTGAGCCCATTGGAGGTGATGTGTGCATTTATCAGACCAAAACCAACCCGGGCTCGCCCGGCAGCTTTGGTGACTCTGGATAACCTGGGGCCGATCGAACGTCCTCGTGATGGCGGCGATACATTTGAATGTCTGCCCTATCAACGTTCGATGGTACTATCTGTGCCTACCATGGTTACCACAGGTAACGGGGGATCAGGGTTCGATTCCAGAGAGGCAGCCTGAGAGACGGCTACCACATCCAAGGGAAAACAGCAGGCGCGCAAATTACCCACTCCCAACTCGGGGAGGTAGTGACGAAAAATAACGACACAGGACTATTACGAAGCCCTGTAATTGGAATGAGTACACTTTAAATCCTTTAACGAGGACCCTTTGGAGGACATGTGGCTGGTCGTCATGGACGCCCATTCGAAATGGCTGCATGTTATACAAATGAACAAATATCCAACCACCGAAACAAACACTTCTGCCATTTGGGGATTGCCCTCAACAACCGTAAACGACAATGGACCCCAATTTGCCTCGCAAATGTTCAGTGACTGGTGCAAACATCTCTCAATCATGCATCTGACATCAGCACCTTTTCATCCACCCTCAAATGGCGAGGTGGAGTGCCTCGTCGGCATTTTCAAGCAAGCCATGAAACGAGCTGTTGGAATTGAAAAGAAATCGAAACAATTGGCATTGCGCGATTTCTTACAGCAGTATCGAACCGTTCCAAACTGCACTACCGGTCGAACGCCAGCGGAGATGATGCTTGGACATCAAGCGCGCTCTCCCCTATCGGTTTTGAAACCGACCCGAAACTCTTACACGGCGCGCACTCCGCCAACTAAGTCAAACAAGTCCAAATTCGACATTGGCGACCACGTATATTACCGCAACTATACGACCAAGCAAAACAAATGGTGCGCTGGCAGGATCACGGCTCACATTGGAACCAAAATGTCCACCGTCCAAGGACAAGAAGGACATTGCCAACGGCATGATGACCAATTAATAAGTCGCGTTCCTCCAGCGAAGACTGCGCAGAGCCTGACCAGAACCAAGCAGCCGGGGAACCAAGCACCCCGGTGCCGAATCGTGTGGATACTGGAGTGCCTGATTTGCCCCTCCCCTGGCTTGACGAAGTTCCACCAGACGAACTCTCCACCGATCTGCCCGTAGTTCCTCGTACAATCGACACGTTGAAATCGTAGTATTCCCCCAAAGGCGACTCTTTCAGGAATAGAGACGTTGAAACTGGAAAGGGGGAGTGTGATGTTTGGTGGACCATGTGGGTGGGAGGACCCGTTGCTCCTCCCGTGCAGCGGGTGGCATTGCACAGGACAAAGGGAGATGTTTTGTACATAGTTACCTTGGCTGTACACAGTGTGTGAGTCCCTGGAACACGCTGCCCTGGGTGGTGGAGTCTAAGAAGTCTCATGGCACTAATATTAGGGATATTAATGAATTGAATTGTTGTTTATTAAATGTTATCTATGAGTCTGGTGTTTCCGAACCTGTTCTGCTGCTGCAGGTAAGGGTTAATTGTTGCATTGTCCGTACCTGTGACAATTAAACACTCTTGACTCTAGACTCTTGACACTTGAGACCATGTAATTCACCCAACTTCACCGACAAACATCCTCTCTTGCTCGGTTCCGTTGAAGGATCTTCATTCTGAAACGTTGCCTCTGTTGCTCCCCCACAGATGCTGCCCGACCCACTGTGTGTCTCCCACATTCTCCTTTACTTTTGTTCCTGTTCTCAACACCTGCAGACTCCTGATTTTCAACATGTTGTCCCTTCCCTGTGGGTCATGACCAAAAATGGGCACAGCTCATGGAACCTGGCGATGTTGCCCGCAGTGTGCAAGAGTTGCACAAAGTTCACACCCAACTCAGTGCTGGCACACAAAGAATCGCTCACACCGTCTGTCTTCAGGGCAGGCAGAAGGGAGTTTATTTCCATGAATGTTACATTTCCAGATGCAAGCAGGGACTGTTCACCTCACTGCATGCGATCCACACTCACACCTTCCACACCCCTCACCTTTATACCTTTACTATTCCCTGCTTAGTGTCATAGTCATAACGCACGGAAACAGGCCCTTCAGCCCAACTAGCCCGTGCTGACCCATATACCCCATCTAAGCTAGTCCCATTTCACTACATTTGGCCCATATCCCCATAAAACTATTCCTATCCATGTACCTATCCAAGTGTCTATTAAATGTTGTTGTAGCCCCAGCCTCAACTACCTCCTCTGGCAGCTCGTTCCATGCACTCACCACCCTCTGAATGTAAAAGTTGCCGCTCAGGTTCCGTTTAAATCTTGCCCCTCTCACCTTAAACCTCCGTCCCCTGGTTCTTGATTCCCGTACCCTGGGTAAAAGACGCTGCGCATTCACCCTCTCCATTCCCGGGTGCTGTCTGTACAGAGTTTGCACGTTCTCACTGTGACCGTGTGGGTTTCCTCCGGGTGTTCCGGTTTCCTACCACATCCCAGAGATGTGCGTGTTTGTAGGTTAATTGGCCTGTGTAAATTGTCTCTGGAGTGTGGGACAGACCAGTGCATGGGGTGATCGTTGGTCGCCGTGGACCCGGTGGGCTGAAGGGCCTGTTTCCCTGTTGTACCTCTGAACTAAACGAACCAAAACTGAACTCGGCTTTGCTACTGTGTGGGAAGGAACTGCAGATGCTGGTTTACACCAAAGATAGACACAAAATGCTGGAGTAACTCAGCGGAACAGGCAGCAGCTCTGGAGAAAAGGAATGGGTTATGTTTCAGGTCAAGACCCTTCTTCAGACCAAGTGTCAGGGGAGAGGGAGACACAGAGATGTGGAAGGGTAAGGTGTGAACAGGAGACATCAAAGGGGACGCTGCTCAAGGAAAATGTAGAATGGATCATTGTTAGCTCGGGGAAGGTGACAACGAAGTATTAAAAGAAAAAAATGTAATCAGGAAGACAGTCAGACTGGTGGGAGAACTGGGAGGGGGTGGGTGAAGAGAGATGGAAAGCCATGTTTACTTGAAGTTAGAGAAGCCAATATTCAAACCACTGGGGTGTGACCTGCCCAAGTGCAATATGAGGTGCTGTTCCTCCAATTTGTGCTGGGCCTCACTCTGACAGTGGAGGAGGCCCAGGACAGAAAGGTCAGTGTGGGAGTGGGAGGGGATGTTAAGGTGTTCAGCAACGGTAGATCACGTGTCGTTAGGTGGACGTTGCTACTGTTCCTGGGACGGTCCCTGCTCAAACAGTGGGAGGTTTCACTCCAATCTCAGCCAGGACAATAGATGACATTTGCCATGGCGAGCCGTGGACCAGATGCATGAATATGAGCCGGCATCTTCCTCTTGTACCCCCGTTAGGAGCAGCGCGGCATCCCGGTGCAAGAACACCCTTTTATTCACGAACTTCCAGTGGACACGATATCCCCGATACCCCACGGAATACATGCCGTGAAACGTGGCAATGACAACGCCGTCTTTTCTCCATGTCACCTGGCGAGGCTGACTGTAATGCTTGGATATTTTACAGGGCAGCGTAATGGAGCCACCCGGAGATGCAACCAGCACCTCCATACTAATTATTAACCGCTGGTCGCTGCCAGAACCTGCCCTGTCCGTGCATCCGGGAATATTCTCATTGCCTTGTCGAGGCACCCGTGCCTTCCACCCGGGCAAGTTTGCTTCCTCTCCCCATTCTCTGGCGATCGGACCTGTTCCAGTTCCAGAGACTTGCCACACCATCTCC
Organism: Rhinoraja longicauda; assembly: GCF_053455715.1. Classification (NCBI taxonomy): domain Eukaryota; kingdom Metazoa; phylum Chordata; class Chondrichthyes; order Rajiformes; family Arhynchobatidae; genus Rhinoraja; species Rhinoraja longicauda. The sequence continues at coordinate 34,794,964 of NC_135976.1, forward strand.
ACAAGGACCATGAATCCTATCCATCTATACAGTCCCATGTTCCTGTGGGTGAAACAATGGGTCACCTTATTGCAACTCAGTAGGATTCATGATGACATTCTCTGAACCTGCCCAGAGTTGGGGAATCGAGAACCAGAGGACAGGGGTTTAAGGCGAGGGGGGAAAGATTTAACGGGAAACTGAGGGGTGACTCTTTTACATCAAGGGTGGAGGGTGTATGGAACGAGCTGTCAGAAGAGGCAGTTGAGGCAGGGACCATCACAATGATGAAGAAACAGTTAGACAGGTACATTGATAGGACAGGATTAGAGGGGTGAGGACCAAAAGCAGGCAGGTGGGACTAGATTGGATGCGACTTGTTGATCGGCATGAACAAGTTGGACCAATGGGTCTGTTTCCGCGGTGTATGACTATGACTGTCTCACTTGTCCCACCCCGGTCATTCCTCCTTCTCCCTGATCCTGTCCAGCAGAAGGTACAGAAGCTTGAAAGCGCGCACCACCAGACTCAGAAACAGCTTCTTCCCCTCTGCTATCAGGCTTCTGAACTGGGGGAACAGTGAACAGAGACAATCCCACCCCCATCACTCACAGCCCCTTGAAGGAACCACAGGGGTGGTTACCAGCTCCGGAGTCTCCACAGCAGGGTGACGGGGCCGGTCTTGTTCACATCTCCTGCCATCGCTCGCTCCTTTTATACCGACTCCCGGCTTCTCCTGACCCTCATTGCCTGCGCTACCGCACTCTCAACCAATCACTGCCTCCCACGGAGCATTGGCCGGAGTCAGCCGCCACCTCTCCCCCCTCTGCCAAACGTGTCGTTGCATCGGCCGTTAACGTTTAACAAGAACAACGCCGTCCCAGCTGCCAGCGGCCAGCCAGGCGCCCCACACATCCTGCTTGTGTCTCCACCACGTCTCACTCTGGCCCCCCCCATCGGACAGTACAAACACCGTAGTGACAGCACTCGTAGTCAGGATGGTAGCCGGGTCTCTGGTGCTGTAAGGCAGCAACTCTACTGCTGAGCCACTGTGCTGCCCTTGCATTGGCCTCGTGCACTGTTAGGCTGCTGATTAGAGTCCAGTTTTGACCCACGTTGGGAGTGTGTAGAAACGTAGAAACATCGAAAATTGGTGCAGGCGTAGGCCATTCGGCCCTTCGAGCCAGCACCGCCATTCAATATGATCATGGCTGATCATCCTAAATCAGTACCCCGTTCCTGCTTTCTCCCCATATCCCTTGATTCCGTTAGCCCTAAGAGCTAAATCTAACTCTCTCTTGACTACATCCAGTGAATCGGCCTCCACTGCCTTCTGTGGCAGAGAATTCCACAGATTCACAACTCTCTCTCAGGGTGAAAAGGCTTTTTCTCATCTCTCTCGTAAATGCCCTACCCCTTATTCTTAAACTGGGACCCCTGGTCCTGGACACCCCCAACATCGGGAACATTTTCCTGGAACTAGCCCGGACAATCCATTAAAAATGTTATATATTTCTATAAGATCCAGTTTCATCCCAAATTCCAATGACTATAAGCCCACTCGATCCATTCTTTCATCATATGTCAGTCCCGCCATCCCGGGAATTAACCTGGCGAACCTACACTGCACTCCCTCAATATCGAGAATGTCCTTCCTCAAATTAGGAGACCAAAACTACACACAATACTCCAGGTGCCATCTCACCAGGGCCCTGTGCAACTGCAGTAGGAGCTCCTCACTCCTAAACTCAATTCCTCTCACTATGAAGGCCAACATGCCATTAGTTTTCTTCACTGCCTGCATGCTTACTTTCACAGACTGGTGAACAAGGACACCCAGATCTCGTTGCATCTCCACCATTTCCTAATCTGACACCATTCAGATAATAATCTGCCTTCTTGTTCTTGCCACCAAAGTGGATAACCTCACATTTATCCGCATTATATTGCATCTGCCATGTATCTGCCCACTCACCCAACCTATCCAAGTCACCCTGCAGCCTCATAGCATCCTGCTCGCAGCTCACACTGCCACCCAGCTTTGTGTCATCCGCAAACTTGGAAATGTTACATTGAATTCCTTCATCTAAATTGTTAATATATATTGTAAATAACTGGGGTCCCAGCACCGAGCCTTGCGGCACCCCATTAGTCACTGCCTGCCATTCTGAAAAGGACCCATTAATTCTAACTCTTTGCTTCCTGTCTGCCAACCAGTTCTCTAACAATGTCAATACCCTACCCCCAATACCATGTGCTCTAATTTTGCACACTAACCTCTTGTGTGGGACCTTGTCCAAGGTTTTGTCAAAGTCCAGATGCACCACATCCACTGGCTCTCCCTTATCCATCTACTTGTTCCATTATCATAACATTCCAGAAGATTAGTCAAGCATGAGTTCCCGTTCATAAATCCATGCTGACTTTGACCGATCCTGTCACTGCAAAGTTGTGTTAACTCTGCTGGCCAGGACGGAGGTCACAAGCACCCTTCGCAGCTTCGTATTGTGTCTGGTCTTCCAGCTCAAGACCCGCACCACCCTGGCCACACTCTCTATCACCACTACCAAAGGGAAAAAGGTACAGAAGCCTGAGAACCGTAACGTCCAGGTTCAAGAACAACTTCTTCCCAGCAAGCATAAGGTTGTTGAACCATCCTGCACAACCCCAACCACAACTCCACTCCACGCACCTCAATCCCACACAACCACAATGGACATTGCACCTCTGGTGATGCCCCACGCACTTTGTCTTGCACTATCATGGTCTGGTTTATTGGAATAACTGAGATCTTATTCTGTACTTATGGTGTTAATAGAAAATCATGATAGACTAGGGTAGACAGTGGAGGGCTGCCACTACAGAGACACCCAGTAGACCTGATAGAAGTGTGTACAATTATGAGAGGCAGAGATAGGGGAGATAACCAGAACCAATTTCCCAAAGGCTTTGGAGAGGGTGCAGGAGGTTTCCCAGAATGATGTCTGGATTGGAGGTTGTTAGTTATAAGCACAGGTTGGATAGTCTTGGGTTGTTTTCTCTACAACTTCAGATGTTGAGGGGAGACCTGACAGAAGGTTATAAAATGATGAGAGCCGGGTAGGGTAGACAGTCAGAACCAACTTCCCAGGGTGGACATACCAAAGACTAGAGGGCATCGCTGTAGGTGAGACGGGCAAAATGTACAGATGTGTGGGGCACAGAGGTGGGTGGTTGCTGGAACACACTGCAGTGTGCGGTGGAGGCAGATACGATGGTTATGAACAGGACGTGGTGGAGACACAAGCAGGATGTGTGGGGCGCCTGGCTGGCCATGGTGTTGTTCTTGTTAAACGTTAACGGCTGATGCAACGACACGTTTGGCAGAGGGGGGAGAGGTGGCGGCTGACTCCGGCCAATGCTCCGTGGGAGGCAGTGATTGGTTGAGAGTGCGGCAGCGCAGGCAATGAGGGTCAGGAGAAGCCGGGAGTCGGTATAAAAGGAGCGAGCGATGGCAGGAGATGTGAACAAGACCGACCCCGTCACCCTGCTGTGGAGACTCCGGAGCTGGTAACCACCCCTGTGGATCCTTCAAGTGGCTGTGAGTGATGGGGGTGGGATTGTCTCTATTCACTGTTCCCCCAGTTCTGAAGCCTGGTAGCAGAGGGGAAGAAGCTGTTCCTGAGCCTGGTGGTGCGAGCTTTCAAGCTTCTGTACCTTCTGCTGGACAGGACCAGGGAGAAGGAGGAATGACCGGGGTGGGACAGGTTTAGTTTAGAGATACGTCAAGGAAACAGGTCCTACAGACAATTGACAATAGGTGCAGGAGGCGGCCATTCGGCCCTTCGAGCCAGCACAGCCATTTAATGTGATCATGGCTGATCATTCTCAATCAGTACCCCGTTCCTGCCTTCTCCCCATACCCCCTGACTCCGCTATCCTTATGAGCTCCATCTAGCTCTCTCTTGAATGCATTCAGAGATTGGCCTCCTCTGCCTTCTGAGGCAGAGAATTCCACAGAGACAGAAAGGTCCATCAAGCATCCCAGCACATTAACACTATCCCCATACCCATGAGGAACATTTTTTTAAAATTTATCTAGCCAATTAACCTACATACGTGCACGTCTTTGGAGTGTGGGAGGAAACCCACGCAGGTCACGGGGAGAAGGTACAAACTCTGTACAGACAGCACCCGTAGTCGGGATAGAACCCGGGTCTCCGGCGCTGCATTCGCTGAAAGGCAACAACTCTACCGCTGTGCCACCGTGCTGCCCTAACTTATAGAGTCACACAGCGAGATCTTTGGCCCAACTTGCCCACGTCCACCAACTTGTCCCATCAAAACTAGTCCCACCTGCCTGCTTTTGGCCCTCATCCCTCTAATCCTGTCCTATCAATGTACCTGTCTATCTGTTTCTTCATCATTGTGATGGTCCCTGCCTCAACTGCCTCTTCTGGCAGCTCGTTCCATACACCCTCCACCCTTTGTGTAAAAGAGTCACCCCTCAGTTTCCCGTTAAATCTTTCCCCTCTCACCTTAAACCCCTGTCCTCTGGGCAGGTTCAGAGAATGTCATCATGAATCCTACTGAGTTGCAATAAGGTGACCCATTGTTTCACCCACAGGAACATGGGACTGCAAAGATGGATAGGATTCATGGTCCTTGTGGAGATGGTGTGGCAAGTCTCCGGAACTGGAACAGGTCCGATCGCCAGAGAATGGGGAGAGGAAGCAAACTTGCCCGGGGGGAAGGCACGGGTGCCTCGTCAAGGCAATGAAGATCTTCCAGCATGCATGGACAAGGCAGGTTCTGACAGACATCACCTTTCAGCGAATGGAGAGAAGGTGCTGGTTGCATCTGTGGGTGGTTCTGTTACGCTGCCCTGTAAACTATCCACAGATTATCCCGGAATCAGCATTGTTGATTGGAAAAAAGACGGTGTGCTCATTGCCACTTATCATCCTAGATTGTTTGAGCGTTACAGGGGGTCTGATGTCCGCTGGAAGTTCGTGCATCGACTAGTCAATTGGTTGCGTGACGCCTCGTTGCTCCTGACAGGCGTACAAGAGAAAGATGAAGGGATGTATTCTTGCGTCTGGTCCAATATCAAATGTGAAGTATTGACCCGGCTGATAGTGAAGTGAACCCTCCCCCTGGTTCAGCAGGGCCCAGCCCAGGGACAGTAGCAAAGTCTGGTTTAGTTTAGTTTAGTTTAGTTTAGTTTAGTGCAGAGGTACAACCGGGAAACAGGCCCTTCAGCCCACCGAGTCAATGGGGACCAGTGAACATCCCATATACCAGTTCTATCCCACACACTAGATAAAATTTACACAGAACAATTAACCTACAAACACGCACGTCTCCGGGATGTGGGTCGAAACCAGAGCACCCGGAGGAAACCCACACGGTCACAGTGAGAACGTGCAAACTCCTTATAGACAGCACCCGGGCAATAGAGAGGGTGAATGCACAGCGTCTTTTACCAGGGTACGGGAATCAAGAACCAGCGGACGTAGGTTTAAGGTGAGAGGGGCAAGATTTAAAAGGAACCTGAGCAGCAACTTTTACATTCAGAGGGTGGCGGGTGCATGGAACGAGCTGCCAGAGGAGGTAGTTGAGGCTGGGACCACATCAACATTTAATAGACACTTGGATAGGTACATGGATAGGAATGGTTCTATGAGGATATGGGCCAAATGTAGTGAAATGGGATTAGCTTAGATGGGGTATATGGGTCAGCACGGGCTAGTTGGGCTGAATGGCCTGTTTCCGTGCGTTATGACTCTATGACACTAAGCAGGGAATAGTAAAGGTATAAAGGTGAGTGGCATGGAAGGTGTGAGGTGAACAGTCCCTGCTTGCATCCGGAAATGTAACATTCATGGAAATAAACTCTCTTCTGCCTGACCTGAAGACAGACGGTGTGAGCGATTCTTTGTGTGCCAGCATTGAGTTGGGTGTGAACTTTGTGCAACTCTTGCACACTGCGGGCAACATCGCCAGGTTCCATGAGCTGTCTCCATTTTTGGACATGACCCACAGGGAAGGGACAACATGTTGAAAATCAGGAGTTTCAGAATGAAGATCCTTCAACGGAACCGAGCAAGAGAGGATGTTTGTCGGTGAAGTTGGGTGAATCACAAGGTCTCAAGTGTCAAGAGTCAAGAGTGTTTAATTGTCACAGGTACGGACAATGCAACAATGAACCCTTACCTGCAGCAGCAGAACAGGTTTGGAAACACCAGACTCACAGATAACATTTAATAAACAACAATTCAATTCATTAATATCCCTAATACTAGTGCAACAAAGCCCAATGTCCTTAGTGTGACTAAAGACAGTCCATGGTTCATGGTTTAGTTACTGTTGTGGAACATAGAACAGTACAGCACAGGAACAGGCCTTTCAGCCAACAATGTCTGTGCTGATTTCCAATTTCCATCCTCTAATTTCCATCCTGCCCTTAAATATACCTGGACTATCTCCGACATCTCCCTCCCGTTTCTGGACCTCACCATCCCCATCACAGGAGACAGACTAGTGACGGACATTTACTGTAAACCCATAGACTCGCACAGCTATCTGGACTACACTTCTTCCCACTCGGTCCCCTGCAAAAAGTCTATCCCCTACTCCCAATTCCTCCGTCTATGCCGCATCTGCGCCCGGGATGAGATGTTTCACACTAGGGCTTCCGAGATGTCTTCGTTCTTCAGGAAACGGGGCTTCCCCTCCTCCATTATAGATGAGGCTCTCACTAGGGTCTCTTCTACATCCCGCAGCTCCGCTCTTGCTCCCCCTCCTCCCACTCGCAACAAGGACAGAATCCCCCTCGTTCTCACCTTCCACCCCACCAGCCAGCGGATCCAACATATCATCCACCAACATTTCCGTCACCTACAACGGGACCCCACCATTGGCCATATCTTCCCATCCCCTCCCCTCTCTGCGTTCCGCAGAGACCATTCCCTCCGTAACTCCCTGGTCCACTTGTCCCTTCCTACCCAAACCACCCCAACCTCGGGCACTTTCCCCTGCAACCGCACGAGATGCAACACCTGTCCCTTTACCTCCCCCCTCAACTCCATCCAAGGACCCAAACAGTCTTTCCAGGTGAGACAAAGGTTCACCTGCACCTCCTCCAACCTCATCTATGCATCCGCTGCTCTAGATGTCAACTTATTTACATCGGCGAAACCAAGCACAGGCTCGGCGATCGCTTCGCTGAACACCTGCGCTCGGTCCGCATTAACAAAACTGATCTCCCGGTGGCCGAGCACTTCAACTCCCCCTCCCATTCCCAGTCTGACCTTTCTGTCATGGGCCTCCTCCAGTGCCATAGTGAGGCCCACCAGAAATTGGAGGAACAGCACCTCATATTTTGCCTGGGCAGTTTGCAGCCCAGTGGTATGAACATCGACTTCTCCAACTTTAGATAGTTCCTCTGTCCCTCCCTTTCCCCTCCTCCTTCCCAGATCGCCCTCTATCTTTCTGTCTCCACCTATATCCTTCCTTTGTCCCGCCCCCCTGACATCAGTCTGAAGAAGGGTCTCGACCCGAAACGTCACCCATTCCTTCTCTCCCGAGATGCTGCCTGACTTGCTGAGTTACTCCAGCATTTTGTGAATAAATGTCTGTGCTGAACATGATGCCAAGACCAACTCTTATCCGCCTGCACATATCTCCATCGCTCCATTCCCTGCATTTCCGTGCGCCTATCCACAAGTCTCCTAAATGCCACTATTGTATCAGTCACCACCACAACCCCTGGCAGCGTGTTCCAGGCACCCACCACACCTTCCTGTGAAAACATTACCCATCAGATTCCTATTGAATCATTTCCCCTTCTCTTTTAACCGTCTGGTCCTCAATTCCCCAGCTCTGGCATCTACTTGTTGTATTCCTCTCATGGTTTAACACAAATCTATAAGATCACCGCTCATCCTCCTGCGCTTTTAGGTGTAGACTCTCGTCCTAGACTCTCACACTAGTGGAAACATTATCTTATCTGCACCTCTTCCAGCTTGGCAACAGCGTTCCTGTAAACTAGTGACCACTAATGTGGCCTCACTAAAGTCTTGTATAACTGTAACATGACTTCCCAACTGCTATACTCAATACTCTAACTAATTAAGGCCAATGTGCTGAAAGCTTTTAGACCACCCAATCTACATGTGACGCTAATGTAAAGGAACGATGTACCTGCACTCTTAGATCCCTCTGCTCTACGACACTCCCCAGAGATCTACCATCCACTCCATTCATATAAGATTATTAAGGGGTTGGACATGTTAGAGAAAATGATCAGCCATGATCACATTGAATGGCGGTGCTGGCTCGAAGGGCCGAATGACCTACTCCTGCACCTATTGTCTATTGAGTTATCTGCTATAAAATTATTAAGGAATTGGACAGGCAAGATGCAGGAAAACTGTTCCCGATGTTCAGGGAGTCTAAGTATAAGAATAACAGGTAGGCCATTTAGGACTGGGATGAGGAAACAAAATGTCACCCAGAGAGTTGTGAATCTGTGGACCTCCATCTCCAACAATAGAGATTAAGGATGTGGAGAGGCTACTTAGGAGACAGAAAAGCCAGAAATCTCCAGGACCGGACAATGTTTCCCTCTCTACCCTCAAGCTCTTTGTCGAACAACTGGCAACTACACAGGCATTTTCAACCAGTCCCCTGCAAACCTGAATCCACTCCCCACACACGAGGGGGCAATTCACGGGGGGCCGATTCACCAACAAACCCCCACGTCTTTGAGATGTGGGAGGAAACCGGAGCACCCAGAGGAAACCCACATGGTCACAGGGAATACGTGCAAACTCCACACAGGCAGCAGCCGAGGTCAGGGTGGAACCCGGGTCTCTGGCGCCGTGAGGCAGCAGCTCCACCCGCTGCCCCGTACCTGCCTCAGGTTGAAGGTTGTGGGCGGGTGGGGATGGGTGATGGGGGATTTACCAGCGTGGGGTATTCATTTGTCATCTCACCCCATGCTCACTGGCCCAAGTGCTGAGGTGCAGTTGCTGTGGTCACACCTGTGCGTGACATGCGCATTAGGACTTAGATCTGACCAGATGCCCTGGAGCTTGCTTCATCACTGACTGGGATCACACCAGGAGCAGCAACTCCACTTTGGTTCAGCTTCTGTTGCTCCCCCACAGATGCTGCCCGACCCACTGTGTGTCTCCCACATTCCCCTTTACTTTTGTGTCTGTTCTCAACACCTGCAGACTCCTGATTTTCAACATGTTGTTCCGTCCCTGTGGGTCGTGACCACAAATGTGCACAGCTCATGGAACCTGGCGACGTTGCCCGCAGTGTGCAAGAGTTGCACAAAGTTCACACCCAACTCAACGCTGGCACACAAAGAATCGCTCACACCGTCTGTCTTCAGGGCAGGCAGAAGAGAGTTTATTTCCATGAATGTTCCATTTACAGGTGCAAGCAGGGACTGTCCCTTTGCACTACATCTGACCCATATCCCCCCGAAACCTTTCCTAACCCAGCACCAAGTGTGTATTAAATGTTGTTACAGACCCCGCCTCACCTGACAGTTCCATTCACCCACCCCCTGCTGAGTGAAAATGTTGGCCCTCAGGTTCCTATTAAACCTTGCCCCTCTCACCTTCAACCTGGCTCTTGATTCCGGTACCCTGGGTAAAAGATGCTGTGCATTCACCCCTCCCTCTATTCCCCTCATGATGATTTCAGTGACTACAATATAAAATGCTGTTGCTAACTTTGTTGTTGACCTAAGTGTGTCACGTTTATAATGACAATGTGATAGTGTGTGTGTGTGCTGACCTCCCCTGTCTTGTGTATGCTGACCTGCCCCTTGGAAGGGCCTGTGCTGAATCAGTGGGACGTTTCACTGCACTGTCAGCTTGGTGTTGAGTCTACATTCCCCTAGACTGGTGAACCAAGCGCAGGAATATATCCCAGCGTCTTTCCCTTGTACACCCTTGATGACCAACGAGGCATCCCGTGTCTCAACCACCTTTGGTTTCATGAACTTCCAGCGGCCGGGAGCCCCTGGATATGTTGCACCTTTCCCTTCATTAAACATGGCCAGTGTACCCTTCCCCTTAGTCCAGGTGACCACAAAGTGCTCGGGCCCAGCCTTCCCTTTGGGCACTTTACACGGCAGCTGAGCAGAGCCACCCTGACGTGCCGTCACCTCCGTCCACACCATCATGCCCACAGCGGGCTTATCTCCGCATTCTGGAGCTTGTTGTTTGTTGCCTTGCCGAGGCACCCGTGCCTTCCACCCGGGCAAGTTTGCTTCCTCTCCCCATTCTCTGGCGATCGGACCTGTTCCAGTTCCGGAGACTTGCCACACCATCTCCACAAGGACCATGAATCCTATCCATCTCTGCAGTCCCATGTTCCTGTGGGTGAAACAATGGGTCACCTTATTGCAACTCAGTAGGATTCATGATGACATTCTGCTGCCACCACACTGGGCAATGTCGCTGGGCAGTTTCCTCAGCTCACCGCCTGCTTTGTTGTAAGTTGCTTTGATCAGTCGTGGACCAACGGCGTTGCAGTGGCAGCCAAGGAGGCACCAATGCATCTACTGCCTCAGGACACTGAGGAAATTCCGCATGTCTCCAATGACCCTCACACACGTCTACAGATGCACCACTGAGAGCAGACTGTCGGCTTGCATCACAGCTCGGTTTGGGATTAGCTCTGAGCCCAAGACCACAAGAAATTGCCCGCCCCTCCCCTCCCCCCCACTCACCATCAACAACACCACAGTCACATCTGTGGAGTCATTTAAGTTCCTTGGAACCATCATCTCCAGGGACCTTAAATGGGGAGCCACCATCGACTCCACAGTCAAAAAGGCCCAACAGAGGATGTACTTAATGCGGCTGCTGAGGAAACACAATCTGCCACAGGCAATGATGGTCCAGTTTTATACTGCCATCGTAGAGTCTGTCCTGCCCTTCTCCATCGTGGTCTGGTTTGGCTCAGCCACCAAGCACGACATCCGGAGGCTGCAACGGATCGTTCGCACAGCTGAGAAGGTTGTTGGCTGCAACCTTCCCCCCATTGACGAACTGCACACTGCAAGGGCCAGGAAGCGAGTGGGCAAGATCATCTCTGACCCCTCTCACCCTGGCCACAAACTTCTTGAAGCACTTCCCTCTGGAAGGCGACTCCGGACTGTCAAAGCAGCCACAGCCAGACATAAAAACAGCTTTTATCCACGAGCAGCAGCTCTACTCAACAACCAAAAGTCTGTAGCCTCCTTTTGCTCTGGTATTTTATTTAATTCACATGTTTAAACTATAATGTTTCATTCTTAATTGCTTCCTGCATGTCGTGTTGTTACTTGCGAGCGGAGCACCAAGGCACATTCCTTGTATGTGTACATACTTGGCAAATACATTTATTCAATTCAATTCTATTCAATTCAAATTATTCAATTCAATTCAATTCAAATTATCCCTGATCCTGTCCAGTAGAAGGTACAGAAGCTTGAAAGCGCGCACCACCAGACTCAGGAACAGCTTCATCCCCTCTGCTATCAGGCTTCTGAACTGGGGGAACAGTGAACAGAGACAATCCCACCCCATCACTCACAGCCCCTTGAAGGATCCACAGGGGTGGTTACCAGCTCCGGAGTCTCCACAGCAGGGTGACGGGGCCGGTCTTGTTCACATCTCCTGCCATCGCTCGCTCCTTTTATACCGACTCCCGGCTTCTCCTGACCCTCATTGCCTGCGCTGCCGCACTCTCAACCAATCACTGCCTCCCACGGAGCATTGGCCGGAGTCAGCCGCCACCTCTCCCCCCTCTGCCAAACGTGTCGTTGCATCAGCCGTTAACGTTTAACAAGAACAACGCCGTTCCAGCTGCCAGCGGCCAGCCAGGCGCCCCACACATCCTGCTTGTGTCTCCATCACGTCTCGCTCTGGCCCCCCCCATCGGACAGTACAAACACCGTAGTGACAGCACTCGTAGTCAGGATGGTAGCCGGGTCTCTGGCGCTGTAAGGCAGCAACTCTACTGCTGAGCCACTGTACTGCCCTTGCATTGGCCTCGTGCACTGTTAGGCTGCTGATTAGAGTCCAGTTTTGACCCTCGTTGGGAGTGTGTAGAAACGTAGAAACATCGAAAATTGGTGCAGGCGTAGGCCATTCGGCCCTTCGAGCCAGCACCGCCATTCAATATGATCATGGCTGATCATCCTAAATCAGTACCCCGTTCCTGCTTTCTCCCCATATCCCTTGATTCCGTTAGCCCTAAGAGCTAAATCTAACTCTCTCTTGACTACATCCAGTGAATCGGCCTCCACTGCCTTCTGTGGCAGAGAATTCCACAGATTCACAACTCTCTCTCTGGGTGAAAAGGTTTTTTCTCATCTCTCTCGTAAATGCCCTACCCCTTATTCTTAAACTGGGACCCCTGGTCCTGGACACCCCCAACATCGGGAACATTTTTCCTGGAACTAGCCCGGACAATCCATTAAAAATGTTATATATTTCTATAAGATCCAGTTTCATCCCAAATTCCAATGACTATAAGCCCACTCGATCCATTCTTTCATCATATGTCAGTCCCGCCATCCCGGGAATTAACCTGGCGAACCTACACTGCACTCCCTCAATATCGAGAATGTCCTTCCTCAAATTAGGAGACCAAAACTACACACAATACTCCAGGTGCCATCTCACCAGGGCCCTGTGCAACTGCAGTAGGAGCTCCTCACTCCTAAACTCAATTCCTCTCACTATGAAGACCAACATGCCATTAGTTTTCTTCACTGCCTGCATGCTTACTTTCACAGACTGGTGAACAAGGACACCCAGATCTCGTTGCATCTCCACCATTTCCTAATCTGACACCATTCAGATAATAATCTGCCTTCTTGTTCTTGCCACCAAAGTGGATAACCTCACATTTATCCGCATTATATTGCATCTGCCATGTATCTGCCCACTCACCCAACCTATCCAAGTCACCCTGCAGCCTCATAGCATCCTGCTCGCAGCTCACACTGCCACCCAGCTTTGTGTCATCCGCAAACTTGGAAATGTTACATTGAATTCCTTCATCTAAATTGTTAATATATATTGTAAATAACTGGGGTCCCAGCACCGAGCCTTGCGGCACCCCATTAGTCACTGCCTGCCATTCTGAAAAGGACCCATTAATTCTAACTCTTTGCTTCCTGTCTGCCAACCAGTTCTCTAACAATGTCAATACCCTACCCCCAATACCATGTGCTCTAATTTTGCACACTAACCTCTGGTGTGGGACCTTGTCCAAGGTTTTGTCAAAGTCCAGATGCACCACATCCACTGGCTCTCCCTTATCCATCTACTTGTTCCATTATCATAACATTCCAGAAGATTAGTCAAGCATGAGTTCCCGTTCATAAATCCATGCTGACTTTGACCGATCCTGTCACTGCAAAGTTGTGTTAACTCTGCTGGCCAGGACGGAGGTCACAGGCATCCTTCGCACCTTCGTATGGAGTCTGGTCTTCCAGCTCAAGACCTGCACCACCCTGGCCACACTCTCTATCACCACTACCAAAGGGAAGAAGGTACAGAAGCCTGAGAACCGTAACGTCCAGGTTCAAGAACAACTTCTTCCCAGCAAGCATAAGGTTGTTGAACCATCCTGCACAACCCCAACCACAACTCCACTCCACGCACCTCAATCCCACACAACCACAATGGACATTGCACCTCTGGTGATGCCCCACGCACTTTGTCTTGCACTATCATGGTCTGGTTTATTGGAATAACTGAGATCTTATTCTGTACTTATGGTGTTAGTAGAAAATCATGATAGACTAGGGTAGACAGTGGAGGGCTGCCACTACAGAGACACCCAGTAGACCTGATAGAAGTGTGTACAATTATGAGAGGCAGAGATAGGGGAGATAACCAGAACCAATTTCCAAAGGCTTTGGAGAGGGTGCAGGAGGTTTCCCAGAATGATGTCTGGATTGGAGTTTGTTAGTTATAAGCACAGGTTGGATAGTCTTGGGTTGTTTTCTCTACAACTTCAGATGTTGAGGGGAGACCTGACAGAAGGTTATAAAATGATGAGAGCCGGGTAGGGTAGACAGTCAGAACCAACTTCCCAGGGTGGACATACCAAAGACTAGAGGGCATCGCTGTAGGTGTGACGGGCAAAATGTACAGATGTGTGGGGCACAGAGGTGGGTGGTTGCTGGAACACGCTGCTGTGTGCGGTGGAGGCAGATACGATGGTTATGAGCAAGACGTGGTGGTGACACAAGCAGGATGTGTGGGGCGTCTGGCTGGCCATGGTGTTGTTCTTGTTAAACGTTAACGGCTGATGCAACGACACGTTTGGCAGAGAGGGGAGAGGTGGCGGCTGACTCCGGCCAATGCTCCGTGGGAGGCAGTGATTGGTTGAGAGTGCGGCAGCGCTGGCAATGAGGGTCAGGAGAAGCCGGGAGTCGGTATAAAAGGAGCGAGCGATGGCAGGAGATGTGAACAAGACCGGCCCCGTCACCCTGCTGTGGAGACTCCGGAGCTGGTAACTACCCCTGTGGATCCTTCAAGTGGCTGTGAGTGATGGGGGTGGGATTGTCTTTATTCACTGTTCCCCCAGTTCTGAAGCCTGGTAGCAGAGGGGAAGAAGCTGTTCCTGAGTCTGGTGGTGCGCGCTTTCGAGCTTCTGTACCGTCTGCTGGACAGGACCAGGGAGAAGGAGGAATGACCGGGGTGGGACAGGTTTAGTATAGAGATACATCAAGGAAACAGGTCCTACAGACAATAGACAATAGGTGCAGGAGGCGGCCATTCGGCCCTTCGAGCCAGCACCGCCATTCAATGTGATCATGGCTGATCATTCTCAATCAGTACCCCGTTCCTGCCTTCTCCCCATACCCCCTGACTCCGCTATCCTTAAGAGCTCTATCTAGCTCTCTCTTGAATGCATTCAGAGAATTGGCCTCCTCTGCCTTCTGAGGCAGAGAATTCCACAGAGGAAGAAAGGTCCTTCAAGCATCCCAGCACATTAACACTATCCCCATACCCACGAGGAACATTTTTAAAAACATTTATCTAGCCAATTAACCTACATACGTGCACGTCTTTGGAGTGTGGGAGGAAACTCACGCAGGTCACGGGGAGAAGGTACAAACTCCGTACAGACAGCACCCGTAGTCGGGATAGAACCCGGGTCTCCGGCGCTGCATTCGCTGAAAGGCAACAACTCTACCGCTGCGCCACCGTGCTGCACTAACTTATAGAGTCACACAGCGAGATCTTTGGCCCAACTTGCCCACGTCCACCAACTTGTCCCATCAAAACTAGTCCCACCTGCCTGCTTTTGGCCCTCATCCCTCTAATCCTGTCCTATCAATGTACCTGTCTACCTGTTTCTTCATCATTGTGATGGTCCCTGCCGCAACTGCCTCTTCTGGCAGCTCGTTCCATACACCCTCCACACTTTGTGTAAAAGAGTCACCCCTCAGTTTCCCGTTAAATCTTTCCCCCGTCACTTTAAACCCCTGTCCTCTGGTTCTCGATTCCCCAACTCTGGGCAGGTTCAGAGAATGTCATCATGAATCCTACTGAGTTGCAATAAGGTGACCCATTGTTTCACCCACAGGAACATGGGACTGCAGAGATGGATAGGATTCATGGTCCTTGTGGAGATGGTGTGGCAAGTCTCCGGAACTGGAACAGGTCCGATCGCCAGAGAATGGGGAGAGGAAGCAAACTTGCCCGGGTGGAAGACACGGGTGCCTCGGCAAGGCAATGAAGATCTTCCAGCATGCACGGACAGGGCAGGTTCTCACAGACATCACCTTGCAGCGAATGGAGAGAAGGTGCTGGTCTCATCTGTGGGTGGTTCTGTTACGCTGCCCTGTGAACTATCCACAGATTATCCTCGAATGTGGTTTGTTGAGTGGAAAAAAGACGGTGTGCTCATTGCCACTTATTATCCTAGATTGTTTGAGGGTTACAGGGGGTCTGATGTCCGCTGGAAGTTCGTGCATGAATCCGTCCATTGGTTGCGTGACGCCTCGTTGCTCCTGACAGGCGTACAAGAGAAAGATGAAGGGATGTATTCTTGCGTCTGGTCCAATAAGCTTAATATCAAATGTGAAGTATTGACCCGGCTGATAGTGAAGTGAACCCTCCCCCTGGTTCAGCAGGGCCCAGCCCAGGGACAGTAACAAAGTCTGGTTTAGTTTAGTTTAGTTTAGTTTAGTGCAGATGTACAACCGGGAAACAGGCCCTTCAGCCCACCGAGTCAATGGGGACCCGTGAACATCCCATATACCAGTTCTATCCCACACACTAGATACAATTTACACAGAACAATTAACCTACAAACACGCACGTCTCCGGGATGTGGGTCGAAACCAGAGCACCCGGAGGAAACCCACACGGTCAAATTGAGAACGTGCAAACTCCGTATAGACAGCACCCGGGCAATGGAGAGGGTGAATGCACAGCGTCTTTTACCAGGGTACGGGAATCAAGAACCAGCGGACGTAGGTTTAAGGTGAGAGGGGCAAGATTTAAAAGGAACCTGAGCTGCAACTTTTACACTCAGAGGGTGGTGGGTGCATGGAACAAGCTGCCAGAGGAGGTAGTTGAGGCTGGGACTACAACAACATTTAATAGACACTTGGATAGGTACATGGATAGGAATGGTTCTATGGGGATATGGGCCAAATGTAGTGAAATGGGATTAGCTTAGATGGGGTATATGGGTCAACACTGGCTAGTTGGGCTGAATGGCCTGTTTCCGTGCGTTATGACTCTATGACACTAAGCAGGGAATAGTAAAGGTATAAAGGTGAGTGGCATGGAAGGTGTGAGGTGAACAGTCCCTGCTTGCATCCGGAAATGTAACATTCATGGAAATAAACTCTCTTCTGCCTGCCCTGAAGACAGACGGTGTGAGCGATTCTTTGTGTGCCAGCATTGAGTTGGGTGTGAACTTTGTGCAACTCTTGCACACTGCGGGCAACATCGCCAGGTTCCATGAGCTGTGTCCGTTTTTGGTCATGACCCACAAGGAAGGGACAACATGTTGAAAATCAGGAGTCTGCAGGTGTTGAGAACAGGAACAAAAGTAAAGGGGAATGTGGGAGACACACAGTGGGTCGGGCAGCATCTGTGGGGGAGCAACAGAGGCAACGTTTCAGAATGAAGATCCTTCAACGGAACCGAGCAAGAGAGGATGTTTGTCGGTGAAGTTGGGTGAATCACAAGGTCTCAAGTGTCAAGAGTCAAGAGTATTTAATTGTCACAGGTACGGACAATGCAGCAGCAGAACAGGCTTGGAAACACCAGACTCATAGATAACATTTAATAAACAATTCAATTCATTAATATCCCTAATACTAGTGCAACAAAGCCCAATGTCCTTAGTGTGACTAAAGACAGTCCATGGTTCATGGTTTAGTTACTGTTGTGGAACATAGAACAGTACAGCACAGGAACAGGCCTTTCAGCCAACAATGTCTGTGCTGATTTCCAATTTCTGTCCTGCCCTTAAATATACCTGGACTATCTCCGACATCTCCCTCCCGTTTCTGGACCTCATCATCTCCATCACAGGAGACAGACTAGTGACGGACATTTACTATAAACCCACAGACTCGCACAGCTATCTGGACTACACTTCTTCCCACCCGGTCCCCTGCAAAAAGTCTATCCCCTACTCCCAATTCCTCCGTCTATGCCGCATCTGCGCCCGGGATGAGATGTTTCACACTAGGGCTTCCGAGATGTCCTCGTTCTTCAGGAAACAGGGCTTCCCCTCCTCCATTATAGATGAGGCTCTCACTAGGGTCTCTTCTACATCCCGCAGCTCCGCTCTTGCTCCCCCTCCCCCCACTCGCAACAAGGACAGAATCCCCCTCGTTCTCACCTTCCACCCCACCAGCCAGCGGATCCAACATATCATCCACCAACATTTCCGTCACCTACAACGGGACCCCACCACTGGCCATATCTTCCCATCCCCTCCCTCCCCTCTCTGCGTTCCGCAGAGACCGTTCCCTCCGTAACTCCCTGGTCCACTCGTCCCTTCCCACCCAAACCACCCCAACCTCGGGCACTTTCCCCTGCAACCGCACGAGATGCAACACCTGTCCCTTTACCTCCCCCCTCAACTCCATCCAAGGACCCAAACAGTCTTTCCAGGTGAGACAAAGGTTCACCTGCACCTCCTCCAACCTCATCTATTGCATCCGCTGCTCTAGATGTCAACTTATTTACATCGGCGAAACCAAGCACAGGTTCGGCGATCGCTTCACTGAACACCTGCGCTCTGTCCGCATTAACAAAACTGATCTCCCGGTGGCCGAGCACTTCAACTCCCCCTCCCATTCCCAGTCTGACCTTTCTGTCATGGGCCTCCTCCAGTGCCATAGTGAGGCCCACCAGAAATTGGAGGAACAGCACCTCATATTTCGCCTGGGCAGTTTGCAGCCCAGTGGTATGAACATCGACTTCTCCAACTTTAGATAGTTCCTCTGTCCCTCCCTTCCACTCCTCCTTCCCAGATCGCCCTCTATCTTCCTGGCTCCACCTATATCCTTCCTTTGTCCCGCCCCCCTGACATCAGTCTGAAGAAGGGTCTCGACCCGAAACGTCACCCATTCCTTCTCTCCCGAGATGCTGCCTGACTTGCTGAGTTACTCCAGTATTTTGTGAATAAATGTCTGTGCTGAACATGATGCCAAGACCAACTCTTATCCGCCTGCACATATCTCCATCGCTCCATTCCCTGCATTTCTGTGCGCCTATCCACAAGTCTCCTAAATGCCACTATTGTATCAGTCACCACCACCACCCCTGGCAGCGTGTTCCAGGCACCCACCACACCTTCCTGTGAAAACGTTACCCATCAGATTCCTATTGAATCATTTCCCCTTCTCTTTTAACCCTCTGGTCCTCAATTCCCCTGCTCTGGCATCTACTTGTTGTATTCCTCTCATGGTTTAACACAAATCTATAAGATCACCGCTCATCCTCCTGCGCTTTTAGGTGTAGACTCTCGTCCTAGACTCTCACACTAGTGGAAACATTATCTTATCTGCACCTCTTCCAGCTTGGCAACAGCGTTCCTGAAAACTAGTGACCACTAATGTGGCCTCACTAAAGTCTTGTATAACTGTAACATGACTTCCCAACTGCTATACTCAATACTCTAACTAATTAAGGCCAATGTGCTGAAAGCTTTTTGACCACCCAATCTACATGTGACGCTAATGTAAAGGAACGATGTACCTGCACTTAGATCCCTCTGCTCTACGACACTCCCCAGAGCCGCACCATCCACTGTGCAGTTAATGTACCCTCTGCTTCCTTCCAAGAAGTCAATTTTCTATCCATTCATATAAGATTATTAAGGGGTTGGACATGTTAGAGGCAGGAAACATATTCCCAATGTTGGGGGAGTCCAGAACCAGGGGCCACAGTTTAAGAATAAGGGGTAGGCCATTTAGAACGGAGATGAGGAAAAACTTTTTCAGTCAGAGAGTTGTAAATCTGTGGAATTCTCTGCCTCACCTTTATACCTTTACTATTCCCTGCCTAGTGTCCTAGAGTCATACCGCATGGAAACAGGCCCTTCAGCACAACTAGCCCGTGCTGACCCATATACCCCATCCAAGCTAGTCCCATTTCACTACATTTGGCCCACATCCCCATAAAACCATTCCTATCCATGTACCTATCCAAGTGTCTATTACATGTTGTTGTGGTACCAGCTTCAACTACCTCCTCTGGCAGCTCGTTCCATGCACCCACCACCCCCTGAGAGTAAATGTTGCCACTATCTGTACGGAGTTTGCACGTTCTCACTGTGACCGAGTGGGTTTCCTCCGGGTGCTCCGGTTTCCTCCCACATCCCAGAGACGTGAGTGTTCGTAGGTTAATATGTCTGTGTAAATTGTCTGTAGTGTGTGAGATAGAACTAGTATAAGGGGTGATCACTGGTCCCCGTTGACTCTGTGGGCCGAAGGGCCTGTTTCTCTGCTGTACCTCTGAACTAAACTAAACTAGACTAGACCTTGCTACTGTCCCTGGGCTGGCCCCTGCTGAACCGGGGGGGGTTTCACTCCATTAACAGCGAGGTCTCTACTTCACATTTCCCTTGACTAGAGGTGGTCCAAACGCAGGAATACACGGCTCCATCGTTCTCTTGTGTCCTTGTCAGGAGCAGCGAGGCGTCCCGATTCAGGTGCACGTTTTGATGCACGAACCTCCAGTGGACATCAGACCCTTGATAATGTGCGAAGGTCTTATCATTATATTCGGCAATGGGAACACCATCCTTCCTCCATGAAACAGAGCTCACTTGACCGTAATCTTCGGATATTTTACAGTACAGCATAAAAGAACCACCCGGAGATGCAACAACCACATGATATCTAACTGTAAAAGTCTGATCACTGTCAGAATCTGGCTTGTTCGTGCATCCTGGAAGCCGTTTATCGTTGCCTTGCCGAGGCACCCGTGCGTTCCACCCGGGCAAGTTTGCTTCCTCTCCCCAATCTCTGGCGATCGGACCTGTTCCAGTTCCGGAGACGTGCCACACCATCTCCACAAGGACCATGAATCCTATCCATCTCTGCAGTCCCATGTTCCTGTGGGTGAAACAATGGGTCACCTTATTGCAACTCAGTAGGGTTCATGATGACATTCTCTGAACCTGCTGCCACCACACTGGGCAATGTCGCTGGGCAGCTTCCTCAGCTCACCGCCTGCTTTATTTTAAGTTGCTTTGATCTGTCGTGGACCAACGACATTGCAGTGGCAGCCAAGGAGGCACCAATGCATCTACTGCCTCAGGAGACTGAGGAAATTCGGCATGTCTCCAATGACTCTCACAGACCGTCTACAGATACACCACCGAGAGCAGACTGTCGCCTTGCATCACAACTCGGTTTGGGATCAGCTCTGAGCCCAAGACCACAAGAAATCGCAGAGAGTTGTGGATTGAGCCCAGTCCATCACACAGACCACACTCCCCACCATTGACTCGATCTACACTTCACGCTGCCTCAGAAAAGCAACCAACAAAATCAAAGACTTGTCCCACCCCGGTCATTCCCCCTTGTCAGTGGATCGCCAACTTCCTGACAAACAGGAAGCAGCATGTGAGGCTGGGAAAGCACATCTCGGACCCGCAGACCCTCAGCATAGGAGCACCACAAGGCTGCATACACTCCCCTCTCCTTTACTCTCTCTACACCAATGACTGCAACTCCACAGACTCCTCTGTCAAGCTTCTCAGGTTTGCAGACGACACAACCTTGATTGCACTGATCCAGGATGGGGAGGAATCTGCCTACAGACGGGAAGTGACACAGCTGGCATCCTGGTGCCTTTGTAACAATGGTTTATGTTTTATTCTTAACTGTTTCCTGTATGTCGTGTTGTTACTTGCGAGCGGAGCACCAAAGGCAAATTCCTTGTGCGTGTACATACTTGGCAAATACATTTATTCAATTCTAATCAAATTATCCAATTCAATTCAAATCTATTCAAATTCTCCCTGGTCCTGCCTAAGTACAGAAGCGCAGGCAATGAGGGTCAGGAGAAGCCGGGAGTCGGTATAAAAGGAGCGAGCGATGGCAGGAGATGTGAACAAGACCGGCCCCGTCACCCTACTGTGGAGACTCCGGAGCTGGTAACCACCCCTGTGGATCCTTCAAGGGGCTGTGAGTGATGGGGGTGGGATTGTCTCTGTTCACTGTTTCCCCAGTTCACAAGCCTGGTAGCAGAGGGGAAGAAGCTGTTCCTGAGTCTGGTGGTGCGCGCTTTCAAGCTTCTGTACGTTCTGCTGGACAGGATCAGCTAGAAGGAGGAATGACCGGGGTGGGACAAGTGAGAGGGTCATAGAGTCAAACAGTGCTGAAACAGGCCCTTCAAGCATCCCCGCACATTAACCGGACAGCAGGGAAACAGGCCTTTCGGCCCATAGTCAATGGGGACCAGTAATCACCCCATATACCAGTTCTATCCCACGCACTAGATACAATTTACACAGACCAATTATCCTACAAACACGCACGTCTCTGGGATGTGGGTCGAAACCGGAACACCCGGAGGAAACCCACACGGTCACAGTGAGAATGTGCAAACTCCGTATAGACAGCACCCGGGCAATAGAGAGGGTGAATGCGCAGCGTCGTTTACCTAAGGTACAGGCATCAAGCACCAGGGGACGTAGGTTTAAGGTGAGAGGGGCAAGGTTTCAAAGGAACCTGAGCAGCAACATTTACACTCAGGGGGTGGCAGGTGCATGGAATGAGCTGCCAGAGGAGGTAGTTGAGGCTGGACCACAACAACATGTAATAGACACTTGGATAAGTACATGGATAGGAATGGTTTTATGGGGATGTGGGCCAAATGTAGTGAAATTGGACTAGCTTGGATGGGGTATATGGGTCAGCACGGGCTAGTTGTGCTGAAGGGCCTGTTTCCATGCGGTATGACTCTAGGACACTAGGCAGGGAATAGTAAAGGTATAAAGGTGAGTGTCGTGGAAGGTGTGAGTGTGGATCGCATGCAGTGAGGTGAACAGTCCCTGCTTGCATCCGGAAATGTAATATTCATGGAAATAAACTCTCTTCTGCCTGCCCTGAAGACAGACGGTGTGAGCGATTCTTTGTGTGCCATAATTGAGTTGGGTGTAACAATAGACAATAGACCATAGGTGCAGGAGTAGGCCATTCGGCCCCTCGAGCCAGCACCGCCATTCAATGTGATCATGGCTGATCATTCTCAATCAGTACCCCGTTCCATCCTTCTCCCCATACCCCCTGACTCCGCTATCCTTAAGAGCTCCATCGAGCTCTCTCTTGAATGCATTCAGAGAATTGGCCTCCACTGCCTTCTGAGGCAGAGAATTCCACAGATTCACAACTCTCTGACTGAACTTTGTGCATCTCTTGCACACTGCGGGCAACATTACCAGGTTCCATGAGCTGTGTCCATTTTTGGTCATGACCCACAGGGAAGGGACAACATGTTGAAAATCAGGAGTCTGCAGATGTTGAGAACAGGAACATAATTGAAGTGCAATGTGGGAGACACACAGTGGGTCGGGCAGCATCTGTGGGGGAGCAACAGAGGCAACGTTTCAGAATGAAGATCCTTCAACGGAACCGAGCAAGAGAGGATGTTTGTCGGTGAAGTATGGTGAATCACATGGTCTCAGGTGTCAAGTGTGTTTAATTGTCACAGGTACGGACAATGCAACAATGAACCCTTACCTGCAGTAGCAGAATAGGCTTGGAAACACCAAGACTCACAGATAACATTTAATAAACAACAATTCAATTCATTAATATCCCTAATACTAGTGCAACAAAGCCCAATGTCCTTAGTGCGACCAAAGACAGTCCATGGTTCATAGTTTAGTTACTGTTGTGGAACATAGAACAGTACAGCACAGGAACAGGCCTTTCAGCCAACAATGTCTGTGCTGAACATGAACTCTTATCCGCCTGCACATATCTACATCCCTCCATTCCTTGCATTTCCATGCGCCTATCCACAAGTCTCCTAAATTCCACTATTGTATCTGTCCCCACCACCCCCCCTGGCAGCGTCTTCCAGGCACCCACCACCCTCTGTGTAAAATAGTTGCCCTGCGTATCTCCTTTAAACTTTGCCCTCTCACCTTAAAACTGTGCTCTCTAGTTGTTGACATTTCCATCCTTAGAGTCATAGAGTGATACAGCGTGGAAACAGGCCCTCCGGCCCAACTTGCCCACATCGGGCAAGGTTGAAAAGCTGAACAAAAGTGGAGTTGCTGCGGCTGGTGCGATGCCAGTCAGTGATGAAGCAAGCTCCAGGGCATCTGGTCAGATCTAAGTCCTAGTGCCCATGTCACGCACAGGTGTGACCACAGCAACTGCACCTCAGCACTAGGGCCAGTGAGCATGAGGTGAGATGACAAATATAGACAATAGACAATAGGTGCAGGAGGAGGCCATTTGGCCCTTCGAGCCAGCACCACCATTCAATGTGATCATGGCTGATCATTCACAATCAGTACCCCGTTCCTGCCTTCTCCCCATACCCCCTGACTCCGCTATCCTTGAGCTCTATCTAGCTCTCTCTTGAATGCATTCAGAGAATTGGCCTCCACTGCCTTCTGAGGCAGAGAATTCCACAGATTTACAACTCTGACTGAAAATGTTTTTCCTCATCTCCGTTCTAAATGGCCTACCCCTTATTCTTAAACTGTGGCCCCTGGTTCTGGACTCCCCCAACATTGGGAACATGTTTCCTGCCTCTAACGTGTCCAACCCCTTAATAATCTTATACGTTTCGATAAGATCTCCTCTCATCCTTCTAAATTCCAGTGTAAACAAGGCTAGTCGCTCCAGTCTTTCAACATATGACAGTCCCGCCATTCCGGGAATTAACCTAGTAAACCTACGCTGCACGCCCTCATGGGCTCCCCCCTTTCCCCCCTTTCCCCCCACCCACTCAATCCACTCCCTCCCACATTCCACCTCCCTCAGCCACTCCATCCCCCACTCACCCTTCACCCACTCCATTCCCCCTTCCCCCCCCACATCACCCCTTCCCTCTCCCACTCCATCCCCCCCCGGGTCCAGCAACCCTACCGATCCGTGCCACCGTTAGTGTGCGGGGAGCTTCATCCGGGACCGTGGCGAGGGCAGCAAGCCCTACCGAGCCGTCGAGCCTCTGGCGGAGAAAGCCACTTACCTGTGCCCCGAGGGGCGGCGGTTGGGGCCTGGCGGGAAATGGACTACACCTCCCGGCGGGCAGCGCGAAATTGGACTACACCTCCCGGCGGGCAACGCGAAATTGGACTACACCTCCCGGTGGGAAGCGCGAGTTATGACTACTCCTCCAGGAAGGGAAGCGTGATTAAGACTACACCTCCCGGCGGGCAGCGCGAAATTGGACTACACATCGCGGCGGGTAGCGCGGCAGCGAGAGGCGCGCACAAGATGGCGGAGCGGGAGGAGAAGGAGCGCGAGCGCCATTTTTGTGGAGTCGTTGACGACGCCATCGGTTGAAGGGAGCGCTGGTTAACCATGTTATCTATGAGTCTGGTGTTTCCAAACCTGTTCTGCTGCTGCAGGTAACGGTTCATTGTTACATTGCCGGTACATGAGACAATTAAACACACTTGACTCTAGACACTTGAGACCATGTGATTGACCCAACTTCACCCTCTCTTGCTCGGTTCTGTTTGAAGGATCTTCATTCTGAGGCATTGCCTCAGTGGCTCCTATAATGATCGGACCAGACGCAAGAATACATCCCTTCATCTTTCTCTTGTGCGCCTGTCAGGAGCAACGAGGCGTCCCGCTCCCCATCTTCCCATAGATGTCTCGATGCACGAACCTCCAGCGGACATCAGACCCCCTCTAATCCTCAAACGTTCTCCCATTATATCTGTCAGAACCTGCCCTGTCCGTGGACAAACCATGTTGACTATCCCTAATCAGCCCTCGTCCATCTAATAACCTTATCCCTCAGAATATTCTAGTAACTTTCTGACCACAGATGTTATGCCCATGGGGTCTACATTTGTCATCTCACCCCATGCTCACTGGCCCAAGTGCTGAGGTGCAGTTGCTGTGGTCACACCTTTGCGTGACATGGGCACTAGGACTTAGATCTGACCAGATGCCCTGGAGCTTGCTTCATCATTGACTGGCATCACACCAGCCGCAGCAACTCCACTTTTAGTCTAGTTTAGTTTAGAAATACAGTGGGGAAACAGGCCCTTTGGCCCCTCGGACCAGCCATCCCAGCACACTAATGCTATCCTACACCCACTAGGGACAGTGTACTATTTTACTGAAGCCAATTAACCTACAAACCCGCACGTCTTTGGAGTGTGGGAGGAAACCAGAGCACCCGGAGAAAACCCACGCGGGTTCAAAGCCTCCATTATTGTCCATGTCCCCAAAAAGACAAGGATCATTGGCCTTAATGATTACAGGCCTGGCACACTGACCTTTGTGGTCATGAAGACCTAAGAAAGACTTGTGCTGGCCCAGCTGAAAAACATCACAAGCCCCCTGCTGGACCCTCAGCAGTTTGCATACCGGGCTGTGGTCACACCTGTGCGTGACATGGGCACTAGGACTTAGATCTGACCAGATGCCCTGGAGCTTGCTTCATCATTGACTGCCATCGCACCAGTCGCAGCAACTCCACTTTGGTTCAGCTCCTCAACATCTGTTGCTCCCCCACAGATGCTGCCCGACCCACTGCGTATCTCCCACATTCCCCTTTACTTATGTTCCTGTTCCCAACATCTGCAGACTCCTGATTTTCAACATGTTGTTCCGCCCCTGTGTGTCATGATCATAAATGGACACAGCTCATAGTCCGCCTTAACCTACTTGATCTCCCGGTGGCTCAGCACTTCAACTCCCCCTCCCACTCCCAATCTGACCTTTCTGTCCTGGGCCTCCTCCATTGTCAGAGTGAGGCCAAGCGCAAATTGGAAGAACAGAACCTCATATTTCGCTTGGGTAGTTTACACCCCAGCGGTATGAACATTGACTTCTCTAACTTCAGATAGCCCTTGTTTCCCCTCTTGATCCCCTCCCCCTTCCCAGTTTCCCCACTAGTCTTACTGTCTCCGACTACATTCTATCTTTGTCCCGCCCCCTCCCCTGACATCAGTCTGAAGAAGGGTCTCAGCCCAAAACGTCACCCATTTCTTCTCTCCAGAGATGCTGCCTGACCCGCTGAGTTACTCCAGCATTTTGTGTCTACAGCTCATAGAACCTGCCCGCAGTGTGCAAGAGTTGCACAAAGTTCACACCCAACTCAATGCTGGCACACAAAGAATCGCTCACACCTTCTGTCTTCAGGGCAGGCAGAAGAAAGTTTATTTCCATGAATGTTACATTTCCGGATGCAAGCAGGGACTGTTCACCTCACTGCATGCAATCCACACTCACACCTTCCACGCCACTCACCTTTATACCTTTACTATTCCCTGCTTAGTGTCAGTCATAACGCACGGAAACAGGCCCTTCAGCCCAACTAGCCCATGTTGACCCATATACCCCATCTAAGCTAGTCCCATTTCACTACATTTGGCCCACATCCCCATAAAACCATTCCTATCCATGTACCTATCCAAGTGTCTATTAAATGTTGTTGTGGTACCAGCTTCAACTACCTCCTCTGGCAGCTCGTTCCATGCACCCACCACTCCCTGAGAGTAAATGTTGCCACTATCTGTACGGAGTTTGCACGTTCTCACTGTGACCGAGTGGGTTTCCTCCGGGTGCTCCGGTTTCCTCCCACATCCCAGAGACGTGAGTGTTCGTAGGTTAATATGTCTGTGTAAATTGTCTGTAGTGTGTGAGATAGAACTAGTATATGGGGTGATCACTGGTCCCCGTTGACTCTGTGGGCCGAAGGGCCTGTTTCTCTGCTGTACCTCTGAACTAAACTAAACTAGACTAGACCTTGCTACTGTCCCTGGGCTGGCCCCTGCTGAACCAGGGGGGGGGTTTCACTACATTGAAAGTCAGGTCTCTACTTCACATTTCCCTTGACCAGAGGTCAAGTCAAGTCAAGTCAATTTTATTTGTATAGCACATTTAAAAACAACCCACGTTGACCAAAGTGCTGTACATCTAATTAGGTTCCAATAGAAAAAAAATGAAAAACATACAGTAGCACGCAAACAGTTCACAGCGCCTCCTCAATGAGCCTCAAATGCTAGGGAGTAGAAATAGGTTTTGAGCCTGGACTTAAAGGAGTCGATGGAGGGGGCAGTTCTGATGGGGAGAGGGATGCTGTTCCACAGTCTAGGAGCTGCAACCGCAAAAGCGCGGTCACCCCTGAGCTTAAGCCTAGACCGCGGGATAGTGAATAGCCCCAAGTCGGCCGACCTGAGGGACCTGGAGTTAGAGAGGGGGGTTAGAAGATTTTTGATGTAGGGGGGGGGAATGTCCATTTAGGGCTTTATACGTGAATAGGAGGAGCTTGAAGTTGATTCTGTACCGTACAGGGAGCCAGTGGAGAGAGGCCAGAATCGGGGTGATGGGTCCCTTTTACGGGTACCCGTCAGGAGTCTCGCTGCGGCGTTTTGGACCAGTTGCAGGCGGGACAGGGAAGATTGGCTGATCCCAGTGTATAGGGAGTTGCAGTAGTCTAGGCGGGAGGAAATGAAAGCGTGAATGATTTTTTCTGTGTCGTCGAATTGGAGGAAAGGTTTGATTTTAGCTATGGTTCGAAGTTGGAAGAAGCTGGCTTTTACCACAGCGTTGACTTGCTTATCAAATTTTAATGCAGAGTCAAATATCATGCCGAGGTTTTTGACATGCGGTTTGACTAGGCAGGATAGACTTCCAAGACTGCCTGTTATCAATTTGATGGAGTCGGGGGGGGGGGGGGGGGGGGGGGCGCGCGAATAGGATGACCTCAGACTTGGAGGAAGTTCTGTGCCATCCAACATTTTATGTCCTCAAGGCAGTGTAAGAGGCTGTTTAAATTTGACTGGTTGTTGGGTTTCAGGGGGAGGTAAAGCTGAGTGTCATCGGCATAGCAGTGGAAAGAAATGCCGTGCCTTTGAATGATTTGGCCAAGGGGGAGCATGTATAGAGAGAAGAGAATGGGGCCTAGGATGGAACCTTGTGGAACTCCGCAGGAGAGGCTAGCTGGAGCAGAGGAATAACTGCCTATGTTGATGGCGAAACTCCTATCTTTGAGGTACGAAGCGAACCAGCTCAGGGCAGTGCCATCAATGCCAACCGCGTACCGGAGACGGTCAATAAGGATGGTGCGGTCCACTGTATCGAACACTGCGCTGAGGTCGAGAAGGAGATGGTCCAAACGCAGGAATAAATGGCTTCATCGTTCTCTTGTGGCCTTGACAGGAGCAGCGATGCGTCCCGATTCAGGTGCACGTTTTGATGCACGAACCTCCAGTGGACATCAGACCCTTGATAATGTGCGAAGGTCTTATCATTATATTCGGCAATGGGAACACCATCCTTCCTCCATGAAACAGAGCTCACTTGACCGTAATCTTCGGATATTTTATAGTACATCGCAAGAGAACCACCCGGAGATGCAACAACCACATGATATCTAACTGTAAAAGTCTGATCACTGTCAGAATCTGGCTTGTTCGTGCATCCTGGAAGCTGTTTATCGTTGCCTTGTCGAGGCACCCGTGCCTTCCACCCGGGCAAGTTTGCTTCCTCTCCCCATTCTCTGGCGATCGGACCTGTTCCAGTTCCGGAGACGTGCCACACCATCTCCACAAGGACCATGAATCCTATCCATCTCTGCAGTCCCATGTTCCTGTGGGTGAAACAATGGGTCACCTTATTGCAACTCAGTAGGGTTCATGATGACATTCTCTGAACCTGCTGCCACCACACTGGGCAATGTCGCTGGGCAGCTTCCTCAGCTCACCGCCTGCTTTATTTTAAGTTGCTTTGATCTGTCGTGGACCAACGACATTGCAGTGGCAGCCAAGGAGGCACCAATGCATCTACTGCCTCAGGAGACTGAGGAAATTCGGCATGTCTCCAATGACTCTCACAGACGTCTACAGATACACCACCGAGAGCAGACTGTCGGCTTGCATCACAGCTCGGTTTGGGATCAGCTCTGAGCCCAAGACCACAAGAAATCGCAGAGAGTTGTGGATTGAGCCCAGTCCATCACACAGACCACACTCCCCACCATTGACTCCATCTACACTTCACGCTGCCTCAGAAAAGCAACAAAATCAAAGACTTGTCCCACCCCGGTCATTCCCCCTTGTCAGTGGATCGCCAACTTCCTGACAAACAGGAAGCAGCATGTGAGGCTGGGAAAGCACATCTCGGACCCGCAGACCCTCAGCATAGGAGCACCACAAGGCTGCATACACTCCCCTCTCCTTTACTCTCTCTACACCAACGACTGCAACTCCACAGACTCCTCTGTCAAGCTTCTCAGGTTTGCAGACGACACAACCTTGATTGCACTGATCCAGGATGGGGAGGAATCTGCCTACAGACGGGAAGTGACACAGCTGGCATCCTGGTGCCTTTGTAACAATGGTTTATGTTTTATTCTTAACTGTTTCCTGTATGTCGTGTTGTTACTTGCGAGCGGAGCACCAAAGGCAAATTCCTTGTGCGTGTACATACTTGGCAAATACATTTATTCAATTCTAATCAAATTATCCAATTCAATTCAAATCTATTCAAATTCTCCCTGGTCCTGCCTAAGTACAGAAGCGCAGGCAATGAGGGTCAGGAGAAGCCGGGAGTCGGTATAAAAGGAGCGAGCGATGGCAGGAGATGTGAACAAGACCGGCCCCGTCACCCTACTGTGGAGATTCCGGAGCTGGTAACCACCCCTGTGGATCCTTCAAGGGGCTGTGAGTGATGGGGGTGGGATTGTCTCTGTTCACTGTTTCCCCAGTTCACAAGCCTGGTAGCAGAGGGGAAGAAGCTGTTCCTGAGTCTGGTGGTGCGCGCTTTCAAGCTTCTGTACGTTCTGCTGGACAGGATCAGCTAGAAGGAGGAATGACCGGGGTGGGACAAGTGAGAGGGTCATAGAGTCAAACAGTGCTGAAACAGGCCCTTCAAGCATCCCCGCACATTAACCGGAAGTCTCCGGAACTGGAACAGGTCCGATATCCAGAGAATGGGGAGAGGAAGCAAACTTGCCGGGTGGAAGGCACGGGCGCCTCGGCAAGTCAATGAAGATCTTCCAGCATGCATGGACAAGCCAGGTTCTGACAGACATCACCTTTCAGCGAATGGAGAGAAGGTGCTGGTCGCATCTCCGGGTGGTTCTGTTACGCTGCCCTGTGAAATATCCACAGATTTCCCTGTGCTCCCATATGTTGTTTGGAAAAAAGACGGTATTAACATTGCCAGTTTTAGCAGCAGTTGGTTTTCGATTTACAGCGGGGCTAATGTCCGCTGGAAGTTCATCAATTGGTTGCGTGGTGCCTCGTTGCTCCTGACATGCGTTAAAGAGAAAGATGAAGGGATGTTTTCTTGCGTTTGGTCCAATGGTATTAATCCCGAATGTGAAGTATTGATCCGGCTGAGAGTGGAGTGAAGCCTCCCACTGGTTCAGCAGAGCCCGGGCCAGGCACAGTAGCAAAGTCTAGTCTAGTCTAGTTTAGTTCAGAGGTACAGCAGGGAAACAGGCCTTTCGGCCCATAGTCAATGGGGACCAGTAATCACCCCATATACCAGTTCTATCCCACGCACTAGATACAATTTACACAGACCAATTATCCTACAAACACGCACGTCTCTGGGATGTGGGTCGAAACCGGAACACCCGGAGGAAACCCACACGGTCACAGTGAGAATGTGCAAACTCCGTATAGACAGCACCCGGGCAATAGAGAGGGTGAATGCGCAGCGTCGTTTACCTAAGGTACGGGCATCAAGCACCAGGGGACGTAGGTTTAAGGTGAGAGGGGCAAGGTTTCAAAGGAACCTGAGCAGCAACATTTACGCTCAGGGGGTGGCAGGTGCATGGAACGAGCTGCCAGAGGAGGTAGTTGAGGCTGGACCACAACAATAGACACTTGGATAAGTACATGGATAGGAATGGTTTTATGGGGATATGGGCCAAATGTAGTGAAATTGGACTAGCTTGGATGGGGTATATGGGTCAGCACGGGCTAGTTGTGCTGAAGGGCCTGTTTCCATGCGGTATGACTCTAGGACACTAGGCAGGGAATAGTAAAGGTATAAAGGTGAGTGTCGTGGAAGGTGTGAGTGTGGATCGCATGCAGTGAGGTGAACAGTCCCTGCTTGCATCCGGAAATGTAATATTCATGGAAATAAACTCTCTTCTGCCTGCCCTGAAGACAGACGGTGTGAGCGATTCTTTGTGTGCCATAATTGAGTTGGGTGTAACAATAGACAATAGACCATAGGTGCAGGAGTAGGCCATTCGGCCCCTCGAGCCAGCACCGCCATTCAGTGTGATCATGGCTGATCATTCTCAATCAGTACCCGTTCCATCCTTCTCCCCATAACCCCTGACTCCACTATCCTTAAGAGCTCCATCGAGCTCTCTCTTGAATGCATTCAGAGAATTGGCCTCCACTGCCTTCTGAGGCAGAGAATTCCACAGATTCACAACTCTCTGACTGAACTTTGTGCATCTCTTGCACACTGCGGGCAACATTACCAGGTTCCATGAGCTGTGTCCATTTTTGGTCATGACACACAAGGAAGGGACAACATGTTGAAAATCAGGAGTCTGCAGATGTTGAGAACAGGAACATAATTGAAGTGCAATGTGGGAGACACACAGTGGGTCGGGCAGCATCTGTGGGGGAGCAACAGAGGCAACGTTTCAGAATGAAGATCCTTCAACGGAACCGAGCAAGAGAGGATGTTTGTCGGTGAAGTATGGTGAATCACATGGTCTCAGGTGTCAAGTGTGTTTAATTGTCACAGGTACGGACAATGCAACAATGAACCCTTACCTGCAGCAGCAGAATAGGCTTGGAAACACCAAGACTCACAGATAACATTTAATAAACAACAATTCAATTCATTAATATCCCTAATACTAGTGCAACAAAGCCCAATGTCCTTAGTGCGACCAAAGACAGTCCATGGTTCATAGTTTAGTTACTGTTGTGGAACATAGAACAGTACAGCACAGGAACAGGCCTTTCAGCCAACAATGTCTGTGCTGAACATGAACTCTTATCCGCCTGCACATATCTACATCCCTCCATTCCTTGCATTTCCATGCGCCTATCCACAAGTCTCCTAAATTCCACTATTGTATCTGTCCCCACCACCACCCCTGGCAGCGTCTTCCAGGCACCCACCACCCTCTGTGTAAAATAGTTGCCCTGCGTATCTCCTTTAAACTTCGCCCTCTCACCTTAAAACTGTGCTCTCTAGTTGTTGACATTTCCATCCTTAGAGTCGTAGAGTGATACAGCGTGGAAACAGGCCCTCCGGCCCGGCTGGTGCGATGCCAGTCAGTGATGAAGCAAGCTCCAGGGCATCTGGTCAGATCTAAGTCCTAGTGCCCATGTCACGCACAGGTGTGACCACAGCAACTGCACCTCAGCACTAGGGCCAGTGAGCATGAGGTGAGATGACAAATATAGACAATAGACAATAGGTGCAGGAGGAGGCCAGTTGGCCCTTCGAGCCAGCACCACCATTCAATGTGATCATGGCTGATCATTCACAATCAGTACCCCGTTCCTGCCTTCTCCCCATACCCCCTGACTCCGCTATCCTTGAGCTCTATCTAGCTCTCTCTTGAATGCATTCAGAGAATTGGCCTCCACTGCCTTCTGAGGCAGAGAATTCCACAGATTTACAACTCTGACTGAAAATGTTTTTCCTCATCTCCGTTCTAAATGGCCTACCCCTTATTCTTAAACTGTGGCCCCTGGTTCTGGACTCCCCCAACATTGGGAACATGTTTCCTGCCTCTAACGTGTCCAACCCCTTAATAATCTTATACGTTTCGATAAGATCCCCTCTCATCCTTCTAAATTCCAGTGTAAACAAGGCTAGTCGCACCAGTCTTTCAACATATGACAGTCCCGCCATTCCGGGAATTAACCTAGTAAACCTACGCTGCACGCCCTCATGGGCTCCCCCCTTTCCCCCCACCCACTCAATCCACTCCCTCCCACATTCCACCTCCCACATTCCACCTCCCACCTCCCTCAGCCACTCCATCCCCCACTCACCCTTCACCCACTCCATTCCCCCTTCCCCCCCACATCACCCCTTCCCTCTCCCACTCCATCCCCCCCGGGCCCAGCAACCCTACCGATCCGTGCCACCGTTAGTGTGCGGGGAACTTCATCCGGGACCGTGACGAGTGCAGCAAGCCCTACCGAGCCGTCGAGCCTCTGGCGGAGAAAGCCACTTACCTGTGCCTGGCGGGAAATGGACTACACCTCCCGGCGGGCAGCGCGAAATGGGACTACACCTCCCGGCGGGCAACGCGAAATGGGACTACACCTCCCGGCGGGAAGCGCGAGTTATGACTACTCCTCCAGGAAGGGAAGAGTCATTAAGACTACACCTCCCGGCGGGCAGCGCGAAATTGGACTACACATCGCGGCGGGTAGCGCGGCAGCGAGAGGCGCGCACAAGATGGCGGAGCGAGAGGAGAAGGAGCGCGAGCGCCATTTTTGTGGAGTCGTTGACGACGCCATCGGTTGAAGGGAGCGCTGGTTAACCATGTTATCTATGAGTCTGGTGTTTCCAAGCCTGTTCTGCTGCTGCAGGTAAGGGTTCATTGTTACATTGCCGGTACATGAGACAATTAAACACTCTTGACTCTAGACACTTGAGACCATGTGATTGACCCAACTTCACCCTCTCTTGCTCGGTTCTGTTTGAAGGATCTTCATTCTGAGGCATTGCCTCAGTGGCTCCTATAATGATCGGACCAGACGCAAGAATACATCCCTTCATCTTTCTCTTGTGCGCCTGTCAGGAGCAACGAGGCGTCCCGCTCCCCACCTTCCCATAGATGTCTCGATGCACGAACCTCCAGCGGACATCAGACCCCCTCTAATCCTCAAACGTTCTCCCATTATATCTGTCAGAACCTGCCCTGTCCGTGCGCCCTGGAAGACCTTCATTGCCTTGCCGAGGCACCCGTGCCTTCCACCCGGGCAAGTTTGCTTCCTCTCCCCATTCTCTGGCGATCGGACCTGTTCCAGTTCCGGAGACTTGCCACACCATCTCCACAAGGACCATGAATCCTATCCATCTCTACAGTCCCATGTTCCTGTGGGTGAAACAATGGGTCACCTTATTGCAACTCAGTAGGATTCATGATGACATTCTCTGAACCTGCCCAGAGTTGGGGAATCGAGAACCATAGGACAGGGGTTTAAGGTGAGGGGGGAAAGATTTAACGGGAAACTGAATGGTAGCTTTTTTACACAGAGGGTGGAGGGTGTATGGAACGAGCTGCCAGAAGAGGTAGTTGAGGCAGGGACCATCACAATGATTAAGAAACAGTTAGACAGGTACATTGATAGGACAGGATTAGAGGGATGAAAGCAGGCAGGTGGGACTAGTTTTGATGGGACAAGTTGGTGGACGCGGGCAAGTTGGGCCGAAGGTCTCGCTGTATGACTCTATAACTTAGGGCAGCACGGTGGCGCAGCGGTAGAATTGATGCCTTTCAGCGACTGCAGCGCCGGAGCCCCGGGTTCGATCTCGACTACGAGTGCTGTTTGTACGCAGTTTGTATATTCATAGAAACATAGAAAATAGGTGCAGGAGTAGGAATTTTCGGTCCTTCGAGCCTGCACCGCCATTCAATATGATCATGGCTGATCATCCAACTCAGTATCCCGTACCTGCCTTCTCTCCATACCCCCTGATCCCTTTAGCCACAAGGGCCACATCTAACTCCCTCTTAAATATAGCCAATGAACTGGCCTCAACTACCTTCTGTGGTAGAGAATTCCACAGATTCACCACTCTGTGTGAAAAAAAACTTTCTCATCTTGGTCCTAAAAGACTTCCCCCTTATCCTTAAACTGTGACCGCTTGTTCTGGACTTCCCCAACATCGGGAACAATCTTCCTGCATCTAGCCTGTCCAACCCCTTAAGAATTTTGTAAGTTTCTATAAGATCCCCCCTCAATCTTCTAAATTCCACCGAGTACAAACCGAGTCTATCCAGTCTTTCTTCCTATGAAAGTCCTGCCAGCCCAGGAATCAATCTGGTGAACCTTCTCTGTACTCCCTCTATGGCAAGAATGTCTTTCCTCAGATTAGGAGACCAAAACTGTAAGCAATACTCCAGGTGTGGTCTCATCAATGCCCTGTACAACTGCTGCAGAACTTCCCTGCTCCTATACTCAAATCCCCTCGCTATGAATGCCAACATACCATTCGCTTTCTTCACTGCCTGCTGCACCTGCATGCCTACTTTCAATGACTGGTGTACCACGACACCCAGGTCTCGTTGCATCTCCCCTTCTCCTAATCGGCCACCATTCAGGTAATAGTCTACTTTCCTGTTCTTGCCACCAAAGTGGATAACCTCACATTTATCCACATTATACTGCATCTGCCATGCCTTTGCCCACTCACCTAACCTATCCAAGTCACGTTGCAGCCTCCTAGCATCCTCCTCACATCTAACACTGCCCCCCAGCTTCGTGTCATCCACAAACTTGGAGATGTTCCTCCCACACTCCATAGACGTGCAGGTATGTAGGTTAAAAGGATTGGTAAATGTAAAAAAAATTGTCCCTCGTGGGTATGGGGATCGTGTTAATATGCGGGGATGCTTGAAGGGCTTGTTTCCGCGCTGTATCTCTAAACTAAACTTGTCCCACCCCGGTCATTCCTCCTTCTCCCTGGTCCCGTCGAGCAGAAGGTACAGAAGCTTGAAAGCACGCACGCCAGACTCAGGAACAGCTTCTTCCCCTCTGCTATCAGGCTTCTGAAGTGATGGAACAATGAACAGAGACAATCCTACCCCAATCACTCACAGCCACTCGAAGGATCCACAGGGTGTTTACCAGCTCTGGAGTCTCCACAGAAGGGTGACGAGGCCGGTTTTGTTCGCATCTCCTGCCATCGCTCGCTCCTTTTATACCGACTCCCGGCTTCTCCTGACCCTCATTGCCTGCGCTGCCGCACTCTCAACCAATCACTGCCTCCCACGGAGCATTGGCCGGAGTCAGCCGCCACCTCTCCTCCCTCTGCCAAACGTGTCGTCGTTGCATCAGCCGTTAACGTTTATCAAGAACAACGCCATCCCAGCTGCCAGCGGCCAGCCAGGCGCCCCACACATCCTGCTTGTGTCTCCACCAAGTCTCTCTCATAACTATCATATCTGCCTCCACAGCACATGGTATTGGGGGTAGGGTATTGACATTGTTAGAGAATTGGTTGGCAGACAGGAAGCAAAGAATTGGAATTAATGGCTCCTTTTCAGAAAAGCAGGCAGTGACTAGTGGGGTGCGGCAAGTATCGGTGCTGGGACCCCAGTTATTTACAATATATATTAACGATTTAGATGAAGGAATTCATTGTAACATTTCCAAGTTTGTGGGTGACGCAAAGCTGGGTGGCAGTGTGAGCTGGGAGCAGGATGCTATGAGGCTGCAGGGTGACTTGGATAGGTTGGGTGAGTGGGCAGATACAGTTTAATGTGGCTAAATGTGAGATTATCCACTTTGGTGGCAAGAACAAGAAGGGAGATTATTATCTGAATGGTGTCAGATTAGGAAAAGCGGAGGTGCAACGAGACCAGGGTGTCCTTGTTCATCAGCCGGTGAAAGTAAGCATGCAGGTACAGCAGGCAGTGAAGCAAGGTAATGGCATGTTGGCCTTCATAGCAAGAGGATTTGAGTTTAGGAGCAAGGTGATCCTACTGCAGTTGTACAGGGCCCCAGTGAGACCACACCTGGATTATTGTGTGCAGTTTTGTCTCCTAATTTGAGGAGGACATTCTCGATATTGAGGGAGTGCAGCGTAGGTTCACCAGGTTAATTCCCGGGATGGCGGGACTGACATATAGAAACATAGAAAATGGGTGCAGGAGTAGGCCATTCGGCCCTGTGGCAGAGAATTCCACAGATTCACCACTCTCTGTGTGAAAAAAAACTTTCTCATCTCGATCCTAAAAGATTTCCCCCTTATCCTTAAACTGTGACCCCTTGTTCTGGACTTCCCCAACATCAGGAACAATCTTCCTGCATCTAGCCTGTCCAACCCCTTAAGAATTTTGTAAGTTTCTATAAGATCCCCCCTCAATCTTCTAAATTCCAGCGAGTACAAGCCGAGTCTATCCAGTCTTTCTTCATATGAAAGATCTGCCATCCCAGGAATCAATCTGGTGAACCTTCTCTGTACTCCCTCTATGGCAAGAATGTCCTCAGATTAGGAGACCAAAACTGTACGAAATACTCCAGGTGTGGTCTCACCAATGCCCTGAACAACTGCTCCTATACTCAAATCCCCTCGCTATGAATGCCAATATACCATTCGCTTTCTTCACTGCCTGCTGCACCTGCATGCCTACTTTCAATGACTATTTCTGGGGCTACCTCCTTAAGCACCTTAGGGATGCAGCCTTTCTGGCCCTGGGGATTTATCGGCCTTTAATCCATTCAATTTACCTAACACCACTTCCCGACTAACCTGGATTTCACTCAGTTCCTCCATCTCATTTGACCCCCGGTCCCCTGCTATTTCCGGCTGATTATTTATGTCTTCCTTAGTGAAGACAGAACCAAAGTAGTTATTCAATTGGTCTGCCATGTCCTTGCTCCCCATGATCAATTCACCTGTTTCTGACTGCAAGGGACCTACATTTGTTTTAACTAATCTTTTTCTCTTCACATATCTATAAAAGCTTTTGCAGTCAGTTTTTATGTTCCCTGCCAGTTTTCTTTCATAATCTATTTTCCCTTTCCTAATTAAGCCTTTTGTCCTCCTCTGCTGGACTCTGAATTTCTCCCAGTCCTCTGGTAGGCTGCTTTTTCTTGCTAATTTGTATGCTTCATCTTTTGTTTTGATACTATCCCTAATCTCCCTTGTTAGCCACGGATGCACTACCTTCCCTGATTTATTCTTTTGCCAAACTGGGATGAACAATTGTTGTAGTTCATTCATGCGATCTTTAAATGCCTTCCATTGCATATCCACC
Source organism: Rhinoraja longicauda (assembly GCF_053455715.1). Taxonomy (NCBI): domain Eukaryota; kingdom Metazoa; phylum Chordata; class Chondrichthyes; order Rajiformes; family Arhynchobatidae; genus Rhinoraja; species Rhinoraja longicauda. The sequence continues at coordinate 34,833,579 of NC_135976.1, forward strand.
GTCAACCCTTTAAGAATCAATTGCCAGTCTATCTTGGCCAATTCACGTCTCATGCCCTCAAAGTTACCTTTCTTTAAGTTCAGAACCGTTGTTTCTGAATTAACTAAGTCACTCTCCATCCTAATGAAGAACTGAACCATATTATGGTCACTCTTGCCCAAGGCGCCACGCACATCAAGACTGCTAACTAACCCTTCCTCATTACTCAATACCCAGTCTAGAATAGCCTGCTCTTTTCCTCTGTCCCTCTCTTCCCCTCCCCCTTCCCAGTTCTCCCTCTACCTGACTCCACCTATGTCCTTCCTTTGTCCCGCCCCCCCTGACATCAGTCTGAAGAAGGGTCTCGACCCGAAACGTCACCCATTCCTTCTCTCCTGAGATGTTGCCTGACCTGCTGAGTTACTCCAGCATTTTGTGAATAAATACCTTCGATTTGTACCAGCATCTGCAGTTATTTTCCTACACTTGTGTGTGCGTGATCACTCTAAGCAAATCTAAATTAAACCCAACTCAACTAAACTAATCTAAAGGCAACTCCATGACACTTTAGTTCACTGCTCCGACCTGTTAAAATATTCTGGATTGTAACAAGTAAGTGCAGTTCACTTTGACTTGGGATACAAATAATAATCGATCCATACCGTTAATGTTGAGGAAGGTTTTCAATGTGTTGATCAAAGGATAAACACCATCTTTACTTCTTGTTCCACTGAAGTCATCAAGATCTAGAGACCACAACATGGCTCCCCCAAAGTGGGCCTGGGGAAAAGGGTGGTAAACCATGACCGGAAAGTGTCCTTTGTTGAGGAGCCTTTTACACAATAAAATACATTAATATAATATATAAAGAGCAAAAGAATTCAATAAATGAAAGAGAACAATACGAGTGTGAAAAGCCAACGACCTTAATGCAACCCAAGACAGTCCATGGAAGTTCATCGTTAACCTCAATGTTGTGCAGTGTTCAAGAGCCCGAAGTATTGATCTAGTTACTGCCATCATTGGCCGAAATCATTTAAAAAGGGGATTGAGCCACTTGATCTCCTCAACTTGGTCAAAAAGGCCCAATTCAAAATGTAATCGCTACTCTACATTCAACCCAACCTGCGCGAGATAACCACTTCTGAGGTATTTTGCGCAGTAATCAACCAGAACCAGAGTCAGCCGCGACTAATCCCGCCGCTCCGGCCACTCAGATTGTTTCTGTTTCTGTTTTCTGCTGCACAACTGCCAACAGCTGGGCAATCTCGTGCAGGTTTTGCGCATGTGGGTACTTGTTGCAAAAAGGTAATTTAGATTTTTATTTGGGCAAGTTTGGTGAGATGATCCATGTCCAAGCTGTCCAGTTGTTGATTGAGCATAAACTGTGGTGCCAGTGATGTGGTGGTGCCGTGGAGTGGCTGGGACATCCGGCCCGATGGGGGGCCAGAGTGAGACGTGGTGGAGACACAAGCAGGATGTGTGGGGCGCCTGTCTGGCCGCTTGCAGCTGGGACGGCGTTGTTCTTGTTAAACGTTAACGGCTGATGCAACGACACGTTTGGCAGAGGGGGAGAGGTGGCGGCTGACTCCGGCCAATGCTCCGTGGGAGGCAGTGATTGGTTAAGAGTGCGGCAGCGCAGGCAATGAGGGTCAGGAGAAGCCGGGAGTCGGTATAAAGGGAGCGAGCGATGGCAGGAGATGTGAACAAGACCGGCCCCGCCACCCTGCTGTGGAGACTCCGGAGCTGGTAACCACCCCTGTGGTTCCTTCAAGGGGCTGTGAGTGATGGGGGTGGGATTGTCTCTATTCACTGTTCCCCCAGTTCAGGAGCCTGATAGCAGAGGGGAAGAAGCTGTTCCTGAGTCTGGTGGTGCGCGCTTTCAAGCTTCTGTATCTTCTGCTGGACAGGACCAGGGAGAAGGAGGAATGACCGGGGTGGGACAAGTTTAGTTTAGAGATACATCAAGGAAACAGGCCCTTCAAGCACCCCCGCACATTAACACTATCCTATACCCACTAAGGACAATTTTTAAAAACATTTACCAAGCCAATTAAACTACATACCTGTACGTGTTTGGCGTGTGGGTGTAAACCCACGCAGGTCACAGGGAGAAGGTAAACTCTGTACAGACCGCACTTGTAGTCGGGATTGAACCCGGGTCTCCGGTGCTGCATTTGCTGTAAGGCAGCAACTCTACCGCTGCACCACCGTGCCGCCCTAAGTTATAGAGTCATACAGCGAGACCTTTGGCCCAATTTGCCCGTGCCCACCAACTTGTCCCATCAAAACTAGTCCCACCTGCCTGCTTTTGGCCCTCATCCCTCTAATCCTGTCATATCAATGTACCTGTCTAATGGTTTCTTTATCATTGTGATAGTCCCTGCCTCAACTGCCTCTTCTGGCAGCTCGTTCCATACAGCCTCCACCTTTTGTGTAAAAAATTCACCCCTCAGTTTCCCGTTAAATCTTTCCCCCCTCACCTTAAACCCCTGTCCTCTGGTTCTTGACTCCCCAACTCTGGGCAGGTTCAGAGAATATCATCATGAATCCTACTGAGTTGCAATAAGGTGACCCATTGTTTCACCCACAGGAACATGGGACTGCAGAGATGGATAGGATTCATGGTCCTTGAGGAGATGGTGTGGCAAGTCTCCGGAACTGGAACAGGTCCGATCGCCAGAGAATGGGGAGAGGAAGCAAACTTGCCCGTGTGGAAGGCAATGAGGGTCTTCCAGGATGCACGGACAAAACACGGTGTTATCGTTGCCAGTTATAATGGAGGCACATTTGCGTTTTATAGCGCATCTGATGTGCGCTGGAAGTTCATGCATCGATATAATCAATGGGAAGTGGCATGTCTCGTTGCTCCTGACAGGCGTGCAAGAGAAAGATGAAGGGATGTATTCTTGCTTTTGGACCGATCGTAATAAGACTGAATGTGAAGTATTCATCCGGCTGAGAGTGGAGTGAAACCTCCCCCTGGTTCAGCAAGGCCCGGCCCAGGGACAGTAGCAAAGTCTAGTCTAGTCTAGTTTAGTTCAGAGGTACAGCAGGGAAACAGGCTCTTCGGCCCACTGAGTCAATGGGGACCAGTGATCACCCCATATACCAGTTCTATCCCACACACTAGATACAATTTACACAGACCAATTATCCTACAAACACGCACGTCACTGGGATGTGGGACAAAACCGGAGCACCCGGAGGAAACCCACACGGTCACAATGTGGACGTGCAAACTCCGTACAGACAGCATGCGGCCAATAGAGAGTGTGAATGCGCAGCGTCTTTTACCCAGGGTACCAGGCGACATAGGTTTAAGGTGAGAGGGGCAAGATTTAAAAGGAGACTGAGCGGCAACTTTTACATTCAGAGGGTGGTGGGTGCATGGAACGAGCTGCCAGAGGAGGTAGTTGAGGAAGGTACTACAACAACATTTAATAGACACTTGGATAGGTACATGGATAGGAATGTTTTTATGGGGATTTGGGCCAAATGTAGTGAAATGGGACTAGCTTAGATGGGGTCTATGGGTCAGCATGTGCTAGTTGGGCTGAATGGCCTGTTTCCAAATCTCAGATATATACATTATATATATATATATATTTATTTATTTTTCCTCAAGATCAGAGTTTTAGTAATATAACGGATAATAGACTAAGCAGGCAGTTAAGGTTTGGTCTTGGCATCATGTTCATCACAGACATTGTTGGCTGAAAGGCCTGTTCCTGTGCTGTACTGTTCTATGTTCCACAACAGTAACTAAACTATGAACCATGGACTGTCTTTGGTTGCACTTTGGGCGTTTTTGCACTAGTATTAGGGATATTAATGAATTGAATTGTTGTTTATTAAATGTTATCTATGAGTCTGGTGTTTCCAAGCCTGTTCTGCTGCTGCAGGTAAGGGTTCATTCTGGCATTGTCCGTACCTGTGACAATTAAACACTCTTGACTCTAGACTCTTGACACTTGAGACCATGTGATTCACCCAACTTCACCGACAAACATCCTCTCTTGCTCGGTTCCGTTGAAGGATCTTCATTCTGAAACGTTGCCTCTGTTGCTCCCCCACAGATGCTGCCCGACCCACTGTGTGTCTCCCACATTCCCCTTTACTTTTGTTCCTGTTCTCAACACCTGCAGACTCCTGATTTTCAACATGTTGTTCTGTCCCTGTGGGTCATGACCAAAAATGGGAACAGCTCATGGAACCTGGCGATGTTGCCCGCAGTGTGCAAGAGTTGCACAAAGTCTTACCCCATCTAAGCTAGTCCCATTTCACTACATTTGGCCCATATCCCCATAAAACCATTCCTATCCATGTACCTATCCAAGTGTCTATTAAATGTTGTTGTAGTCCCAGCCTCAACTACCTCCTCTGGCAGCTCGTGCCATGCACCCACCACCCTCTGAATGTAAAAGTTGCTGCTCAGGTTCCTTTAAAATCTTGCCCCTTTCACCTTAAACCTATGTCCCCTGGTTCTTGATTCCCGTACCCTGGTAAAAGACGGTGTGCATTCACCCTCTCCATTCCCGGGGTGCTGTCTGTACAGAGTTTGCACGTTCTCACTGTAACCACGTGGGTTTCCTCTGGGTGCTCCGGTTTCGATCCACATCCCAGAGACGTGCGTGTTTGTAAGTTAATTGGGCTGTGTAAATTGTATCTAGTGTGTGAGATAAAAGTATTATATGGGGTGATCACTACACCCTGTTGCCTCGGTGGGCCGAAGGGCCTGTTTCCCTGCTGTACCTCTGAACTAAACTAAACTAGGCCAGACTTTGCTTCTGTCCCTGGGCTGGGCCCTGCTGCACCAGGGGGAGGTTTCAGAACACTGTCAGCCGGATCAATACTTCACATTCGGGCTTATTACCATTGGACCAAACGCAAGAATACATCCCTTTATCATTCTCTTTCACATCTTTCAGGAGAAACGAGACGTCCGGCTTCCCATTGATTTATCGATGCGTGAACATCCAGCGGAGATCAGTCCAATGTAAAACTCAAACTTTCTCCCATTATAACTGGCAATGGTAACACCGTCTTTTTTCCAATAAACAATCATGCCTTGAGGGAAATCTGTGGATATTCTACAGGGCATCGTAATAGTACCACCCGGAGATGCAACGAGCACCTTCTGTCCATTCACTGAAAGGTAATGTCTGTCAGAACCTGCCCTGTCCGTGCGCCCTGGAAGATTTTCATTGCCTTGCCAAGACGCCCGTGCGTTCCACGCGGGCAAGTTTGCTTCCTCTCCCCATTCTCTGGCGATCGGACCTGTTCCAGTTCCGGAGACTTGCCACACCATCTCCACAAGGACCATGAATCCTATCCATATCTGGAGTCCCATGTTCCTGTGGGTGAAACAATGGGTCATCTTATTGCAACTCAGTAGGATTCATGATGACATTCTCTGAACCTGCCCAAAGTTGGGGTATCGAGAACCAGAGGACAGGGGTTTAAGGTGAGGGGGGAAAGATTTAACGGGAAACTGAGGGGTGACTCTTTTACACAAAGGGTGGAGGGTGTATGGAACGAGCAGGTGGAACTAGTTTGGATGGGACTTGTTGATCGGCGTGGACAAGTTGGGCCAAAGGGTCTGGTTCCACACTGTTTGACTCTATGACCCTCTCACTTGTCCCACCCCGGTCATTTCCCCCTTCTCCCTGGTCCTGTCCAGCAGAAGGTACAGAAGCTTGAAAGCGCACACCACCAGACTCAGGAACAGCTTCTTCCACTCTGCTATCAGGCCTCTGAATTGGGGGAACAGTGAACAGAGACAATCCCACCCCCATCACTCACAGCCACTCGAAAGATCCACAGGGGTGGTTACCAGCTCCGGAATCTCCACAGCAGGGTGACGGGGCCGGTCTTGTTCACATCTCCTGCCATTGCTCGCTCCTTTTATACCGACTCCCGGCTTCTCCTGACCCTCATTGCCTGCGCTGCCGCACTCAACCAATCACTGCCTCCCATGGAGCATTGGCCGGAGTCAGCCGCCACCTCTCCCTCCTCTGCCAAACGTGTCGTTGCATCAGCCGTTAACGTTTAACAAGAACAACGCCGTCCCAGCTGCCAGCGGCCAGCCAGACGCCCCACACATCCTGCTTGTGTCTCCACCACGTCCTGCTCATAACTATCAGATCTGCCTCCACAGCACATGGTATTGGGGGTACGATATTGACGTTGTGAGAGAACTGGTTGGCAGACAGGAAGCAAAGAGTAAGAATGGCAGGCAGTGACTAGTGGGGTGCCGCAAGGCTCGGTGCTGGGACCCCAGTTATTTACAATATATATTAACAATTTAGATGAAGGAATTCATTCATTTCCAAGTTTGCGGGTGACGCAAAGCTGGGTGGCAGTGTGAGCTGCGAGCTGGATGCTATGAGGCTGCAGGGTGACTTGGATAGGTTGGGTGAGTGGGCAGATGCGTGGCAGATGCAGTATAATGTGGATAAATGTGAGGTTATCCACTTTGGTGGCAAGAACAAGAAGGCAGATTATTATTTGAATGGTGTCAGATTAGGAAAAGCGGAGGTGCAACGAGACCTGGGTGTCCTTGTTCATCAGTCAGTGAAAGTAATCATGCAGGTACAGCAGGCAGTGATGCAAGCTAATGGCATGTTGTCCTTCATTGCAAGGGGATCCTACTGAAGTTGTACAGGGCACTAATGAGACCACACCTGGAGTACTGTGTGCAGTTTTGGTCTCTTAATTTGAGGAAGGACATACTCGCTATTGAGGGAGTGCAGCGTAGCTTCACCAGGTTAATTCCCGGGATGGCGGGACTGACATATGATGAAAGAATGGATTGACTGGGCCTGTATTCACTGGAATTTACGATGAGACTGGACCTTATAGAAACATGTAACATTTTTAATGGATTGGACGGGCTAGTTCCAGGAAAAATGTTCCCGATGTTGGGGGTGTCCAGGACCAGGGGTCACAGTTTAAGAATAAGGGGTCGGCCATTTACGAGAGAGATGAGAAAAAACCTTTTCACCCAGAGAGTTGTGAATCTGTAATTCTCTGCCACAGAAGGCAGTGGAGGCCGATTCACTGGATGTAGTCAAGAGAGAGTTAGATTTAGCTCTTAGAGCTAACGGAGTTAAGGGATATGGGGAGAAAGCAGGAACAGGGTACTGATTTTGGATGATCGGCCGTGATCATATTGAATGGCGGTGCTGGCTGGAAGGGCCGAATGGCCTACTCTTGCACCAATTTTCTGTGTTTCTTCACACTCCCAACGTGGGTCAAAACTGGTCTCTAATCAGCAGCCTGACAGTGCACGAGGCCAATGCAAGGGCAGCACAGTGGCGCAGCAGTAGAGTTGCTGCCTTACAGCGCCAGAGACCCGGGTTCAATCCCAACTGTGGGTACTGTCTGTCCGATGGTTTTACGTTTTCCCGATAACCGTGGGGGTTTCCTCCGGGAGCTCCAGTTTCCTCACAGATTTCAAAGATGTGCAGGTTTGTAGATTAATTGGATTCAGTAAATTGTTCCTGTTTGTAGATTAGCACTTGTGTGCGCGTGATCACTAAGCAAATCTGAACCAAACTAAACTAAGCTCAACCAACTCCATGACACTTAAGTTCCCTGCTCAGACCTGTTAAAATATTCTGGATTGTAACAAGTGTAGTTCAGTTTGACTTGGGATAAAAATAATAATCGATCCATACCGTTAATGTTGAGGAAGGTTTTCAATGTGTTGATTATAGGATAAACACCATCTTTACATCTTGTTCCACTGAAGTCATCAAGATCTAGAGACCACGACATGGCTCCTCCAAAGTGGTTGTTCATCAGCCACTGGGCCTGGGGAAAAGGGTGGAAAACCATGACCAGAAAGTGTCCTTTGTTGAGGAGCCTTTTACACAATAAAACACACGGATACAATATATAAAGAGCAAAAGAATTCAATAAATGAAAGAGAACAATACGAGTGTGAAAAGCCAACGACCTTAATGCAACCCAAGGCAGTCCATGGAAGTTCATCGTTGAGCCCGAAGTATTGATCTAGTTATTGCCACCATTGGCCGGAATCATTTAAAAAGGGGATTGAGCAACTTGATCTCCTCAACTTGGTCAAAAGGCCCACTTCAAAATTTAATCCCTACTCTACAGTCACTTCAACCTGCGCGAGATAACCACATCTGAGGTATTTTGCGCAGTAATCAACCAGAACCAGAGTCAGCCGCGACACATCCCACCGCTCCGGCCACTCAGATTGTTTCTGTTTCTGTTTTCTGCTGCACAACCGCCAACAGCTGGGCAATCTCGTGCAGGTTTCGCTCATGTGGGTACTTGTTGCAAAAAGGTCATTTAGATTTTTATGTGGGCAAGTTTGGTGCGATGATCCATGTCCAAGCTGTCCAGTTGTTGATTGAGCATAAACTGTGATGCCGGTGCCAGGGCTGTGGTGGTGCCGTGGAATGGCTGGGACATCCGGCCCGATGGGGGGCCTGAGCGAGACGTGGTGGAGACATAAGCAGGATGTGTGGGGCGCCTGGCTGGCCGCTGGCAGCTGGGACGGCGTTGTTCTTGTTAAATGTTAACGGCTGATGCAACAACACGTTTGGCAGATGGGGGAGAGGTGGCGGCTGACTCCGGCCAATGCTCCGTGGGAGGCAGTGATTGGTTGAGAGTGCGGCAGCGCAGGCAATGAGGGTCAGGAGAAGCCGGGAGTCGGTATAAAAGGAGCGAGCGATGGCAGGAGATGTGAACAAGACCGGCCCCGTCACCCTGCTGTGGAGACTCCGGAGCTGGTAAACACCCCTGTGGTTCCTTCAAGGGGCTGTGAGTGATGAGGGTGGGATTGTCTCTGTTCACTGTTCCCCCAGTTCAGAAGCCTGATAGCAGAGGGGAAGAAGCTGTTCCTGAGTCTGGTGGTGCGAGCTTTCAAGCTTCTGTACCTTCTACTGGACAGGACCAGGGAGAAGGGGGAATGACCGGGGTGGGACAAGTGAGACAGTCATACAGCACGGAAACAGGCCCTTCGGCCCAACTTGTTCATGCCGATCAACATGTCCCTTCCAAACTAGTCCCACCTGCCTGCTTTTGGCCCTCACCCCTCTAATCCTGTCCTATCCATGTACTTATCTAACTGTTTCCTTATCATTGTGATAGTACTTGCCTCAACTGCCTCTTCTGGCAGCTCGTTCCATACACCCTCCACCCTTTGTGTAAAAAATCACCCCTCAGTTTCCCGTTTAATCTTTTCCCCCCTCACCTTAAACCCCTGTCCTCTGGTTCTAGATTCCCCAACTCTGGGCAGGTTCAGAGAATGTCATCATGAATCCTACTGAGTTGCAATAAGGTGATCCATTGTTTCACCCACAGGAACATGGGACTGCAGAGATGGATAGGATTCATGGTCCTTGTGGAGATGGTGTGGCAAGTCTCCGGAACTGGAACAGGTCCGATCGCCAGAGAATGGGGACAGGAAGCAAACTTGCCCGGATGGAAGGCACGGGTGCCTCGACAAGGCAATGAGAATATTCCCGGATGCACGGACAGGGCAGGTTCTGTCAATGACCAGCGGTTAATAATTAGTATGGAGGTGCTGGTTGCATCTCCGGGTGGCTCCATTACACTGCCCTGTAAAATATCCAAGCATTACAGTCAGCCTCGCCAGGTGACATGGAGAAAAGACGGCGTTGTCATTGCCACGTTTCACGGCATGTATTCCGTGGGGTATCGGGGATATCGTGTCCACTGGAAGTTCGTGAATAAAAGGGTGTTCTTGCACCGGGATGCCGCGCTGCTCCTAACGGGGGTACAAGAGGAAGATGCCGGCTCATATTCATGCATCTGGTCCACGGCTCGCCATGGCAAATGTCATCTATTGTCCTGGCTGAGATTGGAGTGAAACCTCCCACTGTTTGAGCAGGGACCGTCCCAGGAACAGTAGCAACGTCCACCTAACGACACGTGATCTACCGTTGCTGAACACCTTAACATCCCCTCCCACTCCCACACTGACCTTTCTGTCCTGGGCTTCCTCCACTGTCAGAGTGAGGCCCAGCACATATTGGAGGAACAGCACCTCATATTGCACTTGGGCAGCTCACACCCCAGTGGTTTGAATATTGGCTTCTCTAACTTCAAGTAAACATGGCTTTCCCTCTCTCTTCACCCACCCCCTTCCCAGTTCTCCCACCAGTCTGACTGTCTTCCTGATTACATTTTTTATTTTAATACTTCGTTGTCACCTTCCCCGAGCTAACAATGATCCATTCTACATTTTCCTTGAACAGCGTCCCCTTTGATGTTTCCTGTTCACACCTTACCCTTCCACATCTCTGCGTCTCACTCTCCCCTGACACTTAGTCTGAAGAAGGGTCTTGACCCGAAAAGTAACCCATTCCTTTTCTCCAGAGATGCTGCCTGCCCCGCTGAGTTACTCCAGCATTTTGTGTCTATCTTTGGTGTAAACCAGCATCTGCAGTTCCTTCCCACACAGTAGCAAAGCCGGGTTCAGTTTTGGTTAGTTTAGTTCAGAGGTACAACAGGGAAACAGGCCCTTCAGCCCACCGGGTCCATGGGGACCAGCGATCACCCCATGCACTGGTCTGTCCCACACTCCAGAGACAATTTACACAGGCCAATTAACCTACAAACACGCACATCTCTGGGATGTGGGAGGAAACCGGAGCACCCGGAGGAAACCCACACGGTCACAGTGAGAACGTGCAAACTCTGTACAGACAGCACCCTGGAATGGAGAAGGTGAATGCGCAGCGTCTGTGATGTTTCGTGGACCGTGTGAGGTGGGAGGACCCGTTGCTCCTCCCGTGCAGCAGGTGGCGCTGCACAGGACAAAGGGAGATGTTTTGTACATAGTTATCTTGGCTGTGCAGTGTGTGAGTGTACAGTCAGATCATGTGGTTGCAGCCATTTTAGTTGTCTTGCTGCCAGCATTCAGTTACTGTAATAAAGACTTTTGTTGTACCTTGAAGACTCTAAAGTTTTATACAGACATAGAACAAGAAAACGAAAGTGGTGTCCGGAGTGGTCTAAGTACACACGGCCGGTACAGTGAAACTGCGAATGGCTCATTAAATCAGTTATGGGTTCCTTTGATCGCTCGATTTGTTACTTGGATAACTGTGGTAATTCTAGAGTTAATACATGTCAACGAGCGCTGAGCCCATTGGAGGTGATGTGTGCATTTATCAGACCAAAACCAACCCGGGCTCGCCCGGCAGCTTTGGTGACTCTGGATAACCTGGGGCCGATCGAACGTCCTCGTGATGGCGGCGATACATTTGAATGTCTGCCCTATCAACGTTCGATGGTACTATCTGTGCCTACCATGGTTACCACAGGTAACGGGGGATCAGGGTTCGATTCCAGAGAGGCAGCCTGAGAGACGGCTACCACATCCAAGGGAAAACAGCAGGCGCGCAAATTACCCACTCCCAACTCGGGGAGGTAGTGACGAAAAATAACGACACAGGACTATTACGAAGCCCTGTAATTGGAATGAGTACACTTTAAATCCTTTAACGAGGACCCTTTGGAGGACATGTGGCTGGTCGTCATGGACGCCCATTCGAAATGGCTGCATGTTATACAAATGAACAAATATCCAACCACCGAAACAAACACTTCTGTCATTTGGGGATTGCCCTCAACAACCGTAAACGACAATGGACCCCAATTTGCCTCGCAAATGTTCAGTGACTGGTGCAAACATCACTCAATCATGCATCTGACATCAGCACCTTTTCATCCACCCTCAAATGGCGAGGTGGAGTGGCTCGTCGGCGTTTTCAAGCAAGCCATGAAACGAGCTGTTGGAATTGAAAAGAAATCGAAACAATTGGCATTGCGCGATTTCTTACAGCAGTATCGAACCATTCCAAACTGCACTACCGGTCGAACGCCAGCGGAGATGATGCTTGGACGTCAAGCGCGCTCTCCCCTATCGGTTTTGAAACCGACCCGAAACTCTTACACGGCGCGCACTCCGCCAACTAAGTCAAACAAGTCCAAATTCGACATTGGCGACCACGTATATTACCGCAACTATACGACCAAGCAAAACAAATGGTGCGCTGGCAGGATCACGGCTCACATTGGAACCAAAATGTCCACCGTCCAAGGACAAGAAGGACATTGCCGACGGCATGATGACCAATTAATAAGTCGCGTTCCTCCAGCGAAGACTGCGCAGAGCCTGGCCAGAACCAAGCAGCCGGGGAACCAAGCACCCCGGTGCCGAATCGTGTGGACACTGGAGTGCCTGATTTGCCCCTCCCCTGGCTTGACGAAGTTCCACCAGACGAACTCTCCACCGATCTGCCCGTAGTTCCTCGTACAATCGACACGTTGAAATCGTAGTATTCCCCCAAAGGCGACTCTTTCAGGAATAGAGACGTTGAAACTGGAAAGGGGGAGTGTGATGTTTGGTGGACCATGTGGGTGGGAGGACCCGTTGCTCCTCCCGTGCAGCGGGTGGCATTGCACAGGACAAAGGGAGATGTTTTGTACATAGTTACCTTGGCTGTACACAGTGTGTGAGTCCCTGGAACACGCTGCCCTGGGTGGTGGAGTCTAAGAAGTCTCATGGCACTAGTATTAGGGATATTAATTAATTGAATCGTTGTTTATTAAATGTTATCTATGAGTCTGGTGTTTCCGAACCTGTTCTGCTGCTGCAGGCAAGGGTTAATTGTTGCATTGTCCGTACCTGTGACAATTAAACACTCTTGACTCTAGACTCTTGACACTTGAGACCATGTAATTCACCCAACTTCACCGACAAACATCCTCTCTTGCTCGGTTCCGTTGAAGGATCTTCATTCTGAAACGTTGCCTCTGTTGCTCCCCCACAGATGCTGCCCGACCCACTGTGTGTCTCCCACATTCTCCTTTACTTTTGTTCCTGTTCTCAACACCTGCAGACTCCTGATTTTCAACATGTTGTCCCTTCCCTGTGGGTCATGACCAAAAATGGACACAGCTCATGGAACCTGGCGATGTTGCCCGCAGTGTGCAAGAGTTGCACAAAGTTCACACCCAACTCAGTGCTGGCACACAAAGAATCGCTCACACCGTCTGTCTTCAGGGCAGGCAGAAGGGAGTTTATTTCCATGAATGTTACATTTCCAGATGCAAGCAGGGACTGTTCACCTCACTGCATGCGATCCACACTCACACCTTCCACACCCCTCACCTTTATACCTTTACTATTCCCTGCTTAGTGTCATAGTCATAACGCACGGAAACAGGCCCTTCAGGCCAACTAGCCCGTGCTGACCCATATACCCCATCTAAGCTAGTCCCATTTCACTACATTTGGCCCATATCCCCATAAAACTATTCCTATCCATGTACCTATCCAAGTGTCTATTAAATGTTGTTGTAGCCCCAGCCTCAACTACCTCCTCTGGCAGCTCGTTCCATGCACTCACCACCCTCTGAATGTAAAAGTTGCCGCTCAGGTTCCGTTTAAATCTTGCCCCTCTCACCTTAAACCTCCGTCCCCTGGTTCTTGATTCCCGTACCCTGGGTAAAAGACGCTGCGCATTCACCCTCTCCATTCCCGGGTGCTGTCTGTACAGGGTTTGCACGTTCTCACTGTGACCGTGTGGGTTTCCTCCGGGTGTTCCGGTTTCCTACTACATCCCAGAGATGTGCGTGTTTGTAGGTTAATTGGCCTGTGTAAATTGTCTCTGGAGTGTGGGACAGACCAGTGCATGGGGTGATCGTTGGTCGCCATGGACCCGGTGGGCTGAAGGGCCTGTTTCCCTGTTGTACCTCTGAACTAAACGAACCAAAACTGAACTCGGCTTTGCTACTGTGTGGGAAGGAACTGCAGATGCTGGTTTACACCAAAGATAGACACAAAATGCTGGAGTAACTCAGCGGAACAGGCAGCAGCTCTGGAGAAAAGGAATGGGTTATGTTTCAGGTCAAGACCCTTCTTCAGACCAAGTGTCGGGGGAGAGGGAGACACAGAGATGTGGAAGGGTAAGGTGTGAACAGGAGACATCAAAGGGGACGCTGCTCAAGGAAAATGTAGAATGGATCATTGTTAGCTCGGGGAAGGTGACAACGAAGTATTAAAAGAAAAAAATGTAATCAGGAAGACAGTCAGACTGGTGGGAGAACTGGGAGGGGGTGGGTGAAGAGAGATGGAAAGCCATGTTTACTTGAAGTTAGAGAAGCCAATATTCAAACCACTGGGGTGTGACCTGCCCAAGTGCAATATGAGGTGCTGTTCCTCCAATTTGTGCTGGGCCTCACTCTGACAGTGGAGGAGGCCCAGGACAGAAAGGTCAGTGTGGGAGTGGGAGGGGATGTTAAGGTGTTCAGCAACGGTAGATCACGTGGGGTTAGGTGGACGTTGCTACTGTTCCTGGGACGGTCCCTGCTCAAACAGTGGGAGGTTTCACTCCAATCTCAGCCAGGACAATAGATGACATTTGCCATGGCGAGCCGTGGACCAGATGCATGAATATGAGCCGGCATCTTCCTCTTGTACCCCCGTTAGGAGCAGCGCGGCGTCCCGGTGCAAGAACATCCTTTTATTCACGAACTTCCAGTGGACACGATATCCCCGATACCCCACGGAATACATGCCGTGAAACGTGGCAATGACAACGCCGTCTTTTCTCCATGTCACCTGGCGAGGCTGACTGTAATGCTTGGATATTTTACAGGGCAGCGTAATGGAGCCACCCGGAGGTGCAACCAGCACCTCCATACTAATTATTAACCGCTGGTCGTTGACAGAACCTGGCTTGTCCGTGCATCCGGGAATATTCTCATTGCCTTGTCGAGGCACCCGTGCCTTCCATCCGGGCAAGTTTGCTTCCTGTCCCCATTCTCTGGCGATCGGACCTGTTCCAGTTCCGGAGACTTGCCACACCATCTCCACAAGGACCATGAATCCTATCCATCTCTACAGTCCCATGTTCCTGTGGGTGAAACAATGGGTCACCTTATTGCAACTCAGTAGGATTCATGATGACATTCTCTGAACCTGCCCAGAGTTGGGGAAATCGAGAACCAGAGGACAGGTGTTTAAGGTGAGGGAGGAAAGATTTAACGGGAAACTGAGGGGTGACTCTTTTACACAAAGGGTGGAGGGTGTATGGAACGAGCTGCCAGAAGAGGCAGTTGAGGCAGGGACTATCACAATGATGAAGAAACAGTTAGACAGGTACATTGATAGGACAGGATTAGAGGGAAAAGGGCTAAAAGCAGGCAGGTGGGACTAGTTTCGATGGGACTTGTTGATCGGCGTGAACAAGTTGGGCCGATGGGTCTGTTTCCACGCTGTATGACTCTATGACCCTCTCACTTGTCCCACCCCCGGTCATTCCTCCTTCTCCCTGGTCCTGTCCAGCAGAAGGTACAGAAGCTTGAAAGTGCGCACCACCAGACTCAGAAACAGCTTCTTCCCCTCTGCTATCAGGCTTCTGAACTGGGGGAACAGTGAACAGAGACAATCCCACCCCCATCACTCACAGCCCCTTGAAGGATCCACAGGGGTGGTTACCAGCTCCGGAGTCTCCACAGCAGGGTGACGGGGCCGGTCTTGTTCACATCTCCTGCCATCGCTCGCTTCTTTTATACCGACTCCCGGCTTCTCCTGACCCTCATTGCCTGCGACTGAGTAAAGTTTATTTCTGCTGTAAGCCCCCAGGCCTTCCTCTCTGGGGTTCAATGGGGCGGTGCCAAACCCAGTCCTGGGCCTGCCGATGTTCCCTGTGTGTGGTCACCACCCCCCACTGCAACTCTCTCCTGACCAGCGACGTGTGGACCCGCAGCTGCCCAGCAGTGGTCAGGAGGTGCGTCACAGGGTGAGGGGGGACGATCGGGGGGAGGTGACACTGGCTCCCCGCTGCTCCGGCTCCGCTCTCTGTTTTAGAACCCTCTAGAAGGTTTGTGCGCAGAGGGATCCGAGCGGCTGCCTCATGGGATGTGCAAAGTAAACATGCTGGGTCAGCAAGCAATGAGGAAGCAAACCACGTGTCAACCTTCACTGCAACCCCTCCCACCCCAACTCAAGCCTTGGGCATCTGGCTGGTTCCCTCCCTCTTGCCCGTTCTCTCCCCCTCTGTGCAACCCCTATAGTTTGATTGATTGATTTGATCGAGACATACAGCACTTTATAATTACCTCAGGATTTCAGCGTCTTGTGTCTCCAAGTGGCCTCTAGATCTTTGGTGCGCAACTGGTTTAGTTTAGTTCAGAGATACAGCATGGAAACAGGCCCTTCGGCCCACCGTGTCCACGCCGACCATCGACCACCCGCTCACACTGGTTAAACGTTTTTCCACTTTCTCATCCACTCCCCACACACGAGGGGGCAATTCACGGGGGGCCGATTCACCAACAAACCCCCACGTCTTTGAGATGTGGGAGAAAACCGGAGCACCCAGAGGAAACCCACATGGTCACAGGGAATACGTGCAAACTCCACACAGGCAGCAGCCGAGGTCAGGGTGGAACCCGGGTCTCTGGCGCCGTGAGGCAGCAGCTCCACCCGCTGCCCCGTACCTGCCTCAGGTTGAAGGTTGTGGGCGGGTGGGGATGGGTGATGGGGGATTCACCCCATGCTCACTGGCCCAAGTGCTGAGGTGCAGTTGCTGTGGTCACACCTGTGCATGACATGCGCACTAGGACTTAGATCTGACCAGATGCCCTGGAGCTTGCTTCATCACTGACTGGGATCACACCAGGAGCAGCAACTCCACTTTGGTTCAGCTTCTGTTGCTCCCCCACAGATGCTGCCCGACCCACTGTGTGTCTCCCACATTCCCCTTTACTTTTGTGTCTGTTCTCAACACCTGCAGACTCCTGATTTTCAACATGAGCAGAGCCACCCTGACGTGCCGTCACCTCCGTCCACACCATCATGCCCACAGCGGGCTTATCTCCGCATTCTGGAGCTTGTTGTTTGTTGCCTTGCCGAGGCACCCGTGCCTTCCACCCGGGCAAGTTTGCTTCCTCTCCCCATTCTCTGGCGATCGGACCTGTTCCAGTTCCGGAGACTTGCCACACCATCTCCACAAGGACCATGAATCCTATCCATCTCTGCAGTCCCATGTTCCTGTGGGTGAAACAATGGGTCACCTTATTGCAACTCAGTATGATTCATGATGACATTCTGCTGCCACCACACTGGGCAATGTCGCTGGGCAGTTTCCTCAGCTCACCGCCTGCTTTGTTGTAAGTTGCTTTGATCAGTCGTGGACCAACGGCATTGCAGTGGCAGCCAAGGAGGCACCAATGCATCTACTGCCTCAGGACACTGAGGAAATTCCGCATGTCTCCAATGACCCTCACACACGTCTACAGATGCACCACTGAGAGCAGACTGTCGGCTTGCATCACAGCTCGGTTTGGGATTAGCTCTGAGCCCAAGACCACAAGAAATTGCCCACCCCTCCCCTCCCCCCCACTCACCATCAACAACACCACAGTCACATCTGTGGAGTCATTTAAGTTCCTTGGAACCATCATCTCCAGGGACCATAAATGGGGAGCCACCATCGACTCCACAGTCAAAAAGGCCCAACAGAGGATGTACTTAATGCGGCTGCTGAGGAAACACAATCTGCCACAGGCAATGATGGTCCAGTTTTATACTGCCATCGTAGAGTCTGTCCTGCCCTTCTCCATCGTGGTCTGGTTTGGCTCAGCCACCAAGCACGACATCCGGAGGCTGCAACTGATCGTTCGCACAGCTGAGAAGGTTGTTGGCTGCAACCTTCCCCCCATTGACGAACTGCACACTGCAAGGGCAAGGAAGCGAGTGGGCAAGATCATCTCTGACCCCTCTCACCCTGGCCACAAACTTCTTGAAGCACTTCCCTCTGGAAGGCGACTCCGGACTGTCAAAGCAGCCACAGCCAGACATAAAAACAGCTTTTATCCACGAGCAGCAGCTCTACTCAACAACCAAAAGTCTGTAGCCTCCTTTTGCTCTGGTATTTTATTTAATTCACATGTTTAAACTATAATGTTTCATTCTTAATTGCTTCCTGCATGTCGTGTTGTTACTTGCGAGCGGAGCACCAAGGCACATTCCTTGTATGTGTACATACTTGGCAAATACATTTATTCAATTCAATTCTATTCAATTCAAATTATTCAATTCAATTCAATTCAAATTCTCCCTGATCCTGTCCAGTAGAAGGTACAGAAGCTTGAAAGCGCGCACCACCAGACTCAGGAACAGCTTCATCCCCTCTGCTATCAGGCTTCTGAACTGGGGGAACAGTGAACAGAGATAATCCCACCCCCATCACCCACAGCCCCTTGAAGGAACCACAGGGGTGGTTACCAGCTCCGGAGTCTCCACAGCAGGGTGACGGGGCCGGTCTTGTTCACATCTCCTGCCATCGCTCGCTCCTTTTATACCGACTCCCGGCTTCTCCTGACCCTCATTGCCTGCGCTACCGCACTCTCAACCAATCACTGTCTCCCACGGAGCATTGGCCGGAGTCAGCCGCCACCTCTCCCCCCTCTGCCAAACGTGTCGTTGCATCGGCCGTTAACGTTTAACAAGAACAACGCCGTCCCAGCTGCCAGCGGCCAGCCAGGCGCCCCACACATCCTGCTTGTGTCTCCACCACGTCTCACTCTGGCCCCCCCATCGGTTAGTACAAACACCGTTGAGACAGCACTCGTAGTCAGGATGGTAGCCGGGTCTCTGGCGCTGTAAGGCAGCAACTCTACTGCTGAGCCACTGTGCTGCCCTTGCATTGGCCTCGTGCACTGTTAAGCTGCTGATTAGAGTCCAGTTTTGACCCACGTTGGGAGTGTGTAGAAACGTAGAAACATCGAAAATTGGTGCAGGCGTAGGCCATTCAGCCCTTCGAGCCAGCACCGCCATTCAATATGATCATGGCTGATCATCCTAAATCAGTACCCCGTTCCTGCTTTCTCCCCATATCCCTTGATTCCGTTAGCCCTAAGAGCTAAATCTAACTCTCTCTTGACTACATCCAGTGAATCGGCCTCCACTGCCTTCTGTGGCAGAGAATTCCACAGATTCACAACTTTCTCTGAGGGTGAAAAGGCTTTTTCTCATCTCTCTCGTAAATGCCCTACCCCTTATTCTTAAACTGGGACCCCTGGTCCTGGACACCCCCAACATCGGGAACATTTTCCTGGAACTAGCCCGGACTATCCATTAAAAATGTTATATATTTCTATAAGATCCAGTTTCATCCCAAATTCCAATGACTATAAGCCCACTCGATCCATTCTTTCATCATATGTCAGTCCCGCCATCCCGGGAATTAACCTGGCGAACCTACACTGCACTCCCTCAATATCGAGAATGTCCTTCCTCAAATTAGGAGACCAAAACTACACACAATACTCCAGGTGCCATCTCACCAGGGCCCTGTGCAACTGCAGTAGGAGCTCCTCACTCCTAAACTCAATTCCTCTCACTATGAAGACCAACATGCCATTAGTTTTCTTCACTGCCTGCATGCTTACTTTCACAGACTGGTGAACAAGGACACCCAGATCTCGTTGCATCTCCACCATTTCCTAATCTGACACCATTCAGATAATAATCTGCCTTCTTGTTCTTGCCACCAGGTGCTGGCTCGAAGGGCCGAATGACCTACTCCTGCACCTATTGTCTATTGTCTATTGAGTTATCTGCTATAAAATTATTAAGGAATTGGACAGGCAAGATGCAGGAAAACTGTTCCTGATGTTCAGGGAGTCTAAGTATAAGAATAACAGGTAGGCCATTTAGGACTGGGATGAGGAAACAAAATTTCACCCAGAGAGTTGTGAATCTGTGGATCTCCATCTCCAACAATAGAGATTAAGGATGTGGAGAGGCTACTTAGGAGACAGAAAAGCCAGAAATCTCCAGGAGCGGACAATGTTTCCCTCTCTACCCTCAAGCTCTTTGTCAAACAACTGGCACCGGTCTACACAGACATTTTCAACCAGTCCCCTGCAAACTTGCACTTGTTCAAAGTCTCCATTATTGTACATGTTCCCAAAAAGACAAGGATCATTGGCCTTGATGATTACAGGCCTGGCACACTGACCTTTGCGGTCATGAAGACCTAAGAAAGACTTGTGCTGGCCCAGCTGAAAAACATCACAAACCCCCTGCTGGACCCTCAGCAGTTTGTATACCGGGCCAATGGACAAACCATGTTGACTATCCCTAATCAGCCCTCGTCCATCTAATAACCTTATCCCTCAGAATATTCTAGTAACTTTCTGACCACAGATGTTATGCCCATGGGGTCTACATTTGTCATCTCACCCCATGCTCAATGGCCCAAGTGCTGAGGTGCAGTTGCTGTGGTCACACCTGTGCGTGACATGGGCACTAGGACTTAGATCTGACCAGATGCCCTGGAGCTTGCTTCATCATTGACTGGCATCGCACCAGTCGCAGCAACTCCACTTTGGTTCAGCTCCTCAACATCTGTTGCTCCCCCACAGATGCTGCCCGACCCACTGCGTATCTCCCACATTCCCCTTTACTTATGTTCCTGTTCCCAACATCTGCAGACTCCTGATTTTCAACATGTTGTTCGGCCCCTGTGTGTCATGATCATAAATGGACACAGCTCATAGTCCGCCTTAACCTACTTGATCTCCCGGTGGCTCAGCACTTCAACTCCCCCTCCCACTCCCAATCTGACCTTTCTGTCCTGGGCCTCCTCCATTGTCAGAGTGAGGCCAAGCGCAAATTGGAAGAACAGAACCTCATATTTCGCTTGGGTAGTTTACACCCCAGCAGTATGAACATTGACTTCTCTAACTTCAGATAGCCCTTGTTTCCCCTCTTGATCCCCTCCCCCTTCCCAGTTTCCCCACTAGTCTTACTGTCTCCGACTACATTCTATCTTTGTCCCACCCCCTCCCCTGACATCAGTCTGAAGAAGGGTCTCAACCGGAAACGTCACCCATTTCTTCTCTCCAGAGATGCTGCCTGACCCGCTGAGTTACTCCAGCATTTTGTGTCTACAGCTCATAGAACCTGCCCACAGTGTGCAAGAGTTGCACAAAGTTCACACCCAACTCAGTGCTGGCACACAAAGAATCGCTCACACCGTCTGTCTTCAGGGCAGGCAGAAGAAAGTTTATTTCCATGAATATTACATTTCCGGATGCAAGTAGGGACTGTTCACCTCACTGCATGCGATCCACACTCACACCTTCCACGCCACTCACCTTTATACCTTTACTATTCCCTGCTTAGTGTCATAGAGTCATAACGCACGGAAACAGGCCCTTCAGCCCAACTAGCCCATGCTGACCCATATACCCCATCTAAGCTAGTCCCATTTCACTACATTTGGCCCACATCCCCATAAAACCATTCCTATCCATGTACCTATCCAAGTGTCTATTACATGTTGTTGTGGTACCAGCTTCAACTACCTCCTCTGGCAGCTCGTTCCATGCACCCACCACCCCCTGAGAGTAAATGTTGCCACTATCTGTACGGAGTTTGCACGTTCTCACTGTGACCGAGTGGGTTTCCTCCGGGTGCTCCGGTTTCCTCCCACATCCCAGAGACGTGAGTGTTCGTAGGTTAATATGTCTGTGTAAATTGTCTGTAGTGTGTGAAGTAGAACTAGTAGAACTAGTATAAGGGGTGATCACTGGTCCCCGTTTACTCTGTGGGCCGAAGGGCCTGTTTCTCTGCTGTACCTCTGAACTAAACTAAACTAGACTAGACCTTGCTACTGTCCCTGGGCTGGCCCCTGCTGAACCAGGGGGGGTTTCACTCCATTAACAGCCAGGTCTCTACTTCACATTTCCCTTGACTAGAGGTGGTCCAAACGCAGGTATACACGGCTTCATCGTTCTCTTGTGTCCTTGTCAGGAGCAGCGAGGCGTCCCGATTCAGGTGCACGTTTTGATGCACGAACCTCCAGTGGACATCAGACCCTTGATAATGTGCGAAGGTCTTATCATTATATTCGGCAATGGGAACACCATCCTTCCTCCATGAAACAGAGCTCACTTGACCGTAATCTTCGGATATTTTACAGTACATCGCAAGAGAACCTCCCGGAGCTGCAATGACCACATCAATTCTAAGTATAGAAGGCTGATCACTGTCAGAACCTGGCTTGTTCGTGCATCCTGGAAGCCGTTTATCGTTGCCTTGCCGAGGCACCCGTGCGTTCCACCCGGGCAAGTTTGCTTCCTCTCCCCAATCTCTGGCGATCGGACCTGTTCCAGTTCCGGAGACGTGCCACACCATCTGCACAAGGACCATGAATCCTATCCATCTCTGCAGTTCCATGTTCCTGTGGGTGAAACAATGGGTCACCTTATTGCAACTCAGTAGGGTTCATGATGACATTCTCTGAACCTGCTGCCACCACACTGGGCAATGTCGCTGGGCAGCTTCCTCAGCTCACCGCCTGCTTTATTTTAAGTTGCTACACCAACGACTGCAACTCCACAGACTCCTCTGTCAAGCTTCTCAGGTTTGCAGACGACACAACCTTGATTGCACTGATCCAGGATGGGGAGGAATCTGCCTACAGACGGGAAGTGACACAGCTGGCATCCTGGTGCCTTTGTAACAATGGTTTATGTTTTATTCTTAACTGTTTCCTGTATGTCGTGTTGTTACTTGCGAGCGGAGCACCAAAGGCAAATTCCTTGTGCGTGTACATACTTGGCAAATACATTTATTCAATTCTAATCAAATTATCCAATTCAATTCAAATCTATTCAAATTCTCCCTGGTCCTGCCTAAGTACAGAAGCGCAGGCAATGAGGGTCAGGAGAAGCCGGGAGTCGGTATAAAAGGAGCGAGCGATGGCAGGAGATGTGAACAAGACCGGCCCCGTCACCCTACTGTGGAGACTCCGGAGCTGGTAACCACCCCTGTGGATCCTTCAAGGGGCTGTGAGTGATGGGGGTGGGATTGTCTCTGTTCACTGTTTCCCCAGTTCACAAGCCTGGTAGCAGAGGGGAAGAAGCTGTTCCTGAGTCTGGTGGTGCGCGCTTTCAAGCTTCTGTACGTTCTGCTGGACAGGATCAGCTAGAAGGAGGAATGACCGGGGTGGGACAAGTGAGAGGGTCATAGAGTCAAACAGTGCTGAAACAGGCCCTTCAAGCATCCCCGCACATTAACCGGAAGTCTCCGGAACTGGAACAGGTCCGATCGCCAGAGAATGGGGAGAGGAAGCAAACTTGCCGGGTGGAAGGCACGGGCGCCTCGGCAAGTCAATGAAGATCTTCCAGCATGCATGGACAAGCCAGGTTCTGACAGACATCACCTTTCAGCGAATGGAGAGAAGGTGCTGGTCGCATCTCCGGGTGGTTCTGTTACGCTGCCCTGTGAAATATCCACAGATTTCCCTGTGCTCCCATATGTTGTTTGGAAAAAAGACGGTATTAACATTGCCAGTTTTAGCAGCAGTTGGTTTTCGATTTACAGCGGGGCTAATGTCCGCTGGAAGTTCATCAATTGGTTGCGTGGTGCCTCGTTGCTCCTGACATGCGTTAAAGAGAAAGATGAAGGGATGTTTTCTTGCGTTTGGTCCAATGGTATTAATCCCGAATGTGAAGTATTGATCCGGCTGAGAGTGGAGTGAAACCTCCCACTGGTTCAGCAGAGCCCGGGCCAGGCACAGTAGCAAAGTCTAGTCTAGTCTAGTTTAGTTCAGAGGTACAGCAGGGAAACAGGCCTTTCGGCCCATAGTCAATGGGGACCAGTAATCACCCCATATACCAGTTCTATCCCACGCACGAGATACAATTTACACAGACCAATTATCCTACAAACACGCACGTCTC
Organism: Rhinoraja longicauda; assembly: GCF_053455715.1. Lineage (NCBI taxonomy): Eukaryota > Metazoa > Chordata > Chondrichthyes > Rajiformes > Arhynchobatidae > Rhinoraja > Rhinoraja longicauda. Next base: position 34,857,336 of record NC_135976.1, read on the forward strand.
TGGGATGTGGGTCGAAACCGGAACACCCGGAGGAAACCCACACGGTCACAGTGAGAATGTGCAAACTCCGTATAGACAGCACCCGGGCAATAGAGAGGGTGAATGCGCAGCGTCGTTTACCTAAGGTACGGGCATCAAGCACCAGGGGACGTAGGTTTAAGGTGAGAGGGGCAAGGTTTCAAAGGAACCTGAGCAGCAACATTTACACTCAGGGGGTGGCAGGTGCATGGAACGAGCTGCCAGAGGAGGTAGTTGAGGCTGGACCACAACAACATGTAATAGACACTTGGATAAGTACATGGATAGGAATGGTTTTATGGGGATGTGGGCCAAATGTAGTGAAATTGGACTAGCTTGGATGGGGTATATGGGTCAGCACGGGCTAGTTGTGCTGAAGGGCCTGTTTCCATGCGGTATGACTCTAGGACACTAGGCAGGGAATAGTAAAGGTATAAAGGTGAGTGTCGTGGAAGGTGTGAGTGTGGATCGCATGCAGTGAGGTGAACAGTCCCTGCTTGCATCCGGAAATGTAATATTCATGGAAATAAACTCTCTTCTGCCTGCCCTGAAGACAGACGGTGTGAGCGATTCTTTGTGTGCCATAATTGAGTTGGGTGTAACAATAGACAATAGACCATAGGTGCAGGAGTAGGCCATTCGGCCCCTCGAGCCAGCACCGCCATTCAATGTGATCATGGCTGATCATTCTCAATCAGTACCCCGTTCCATCCTTCTCCTCATACCCCCTGACTCCGCTATCCTTAAGAGCTCCATCGAGCTCTCTCTTGAATGCATTCAGAGAATTGGCCTCCACTGCCTTCTGAGGCAGAGAATTCCACAGATTCACAACTCTCTGACTGAACTTTGTGCATCTCTTGCACACTGCGGGCAACATTACCAGGTTCCATGAGCTGTGTCCATTTTTGGTCATGACCCACAGGGAAGGGACAACATGTTGAAAATCAGGAGTCTGCAGATGTTGAGAACAGGAACATAATTGAAGTGCAATGTGGGAGACACACAGTGGGTCGGGCAGCATCTGTGGGGGAGCAACAGAGGCAACGTTTCAGAATGAAGATCCTTCAACGGAACCGAGCAAGAGAGGATGTTTGTCGGTGAAGTTGGGTGAATCACATGGTCTCAGGTGTCAAGTGTGTTTAATTGTCACAGGTACGGACAATGCAACAATGAACCCTTACCTGCAGCAGCAGAATAGGCTTGGAAACACCAAGACTCACAGATAACATTTAATAAACAACAATTCAATTCATTAATATCCCTAATACTAGTGCAACAAAGCCCAATGTCCTTAGTGCGACCAAAGACAGTCCATGGTTCATAGTTTAGTTACTGTTGTGGAACATAGAACAGTACAGCACAGGAACAGGCCTTTCAGCCAACAATGTCTGTGCTGAACATGAACTCTTATCCGCCTGCACATATCTACATCCCTCCATTCCTTGCATTTCCATGCGCCTATCCACAAGTCTCCTAAATTCCACTATTGTATCTGTCCCCACCACCACCCCTGGCAGCGTCTTCCAGGCACCCACCACCCTCTGTGTAAAATAGTTGCCCTGCGTATCTCCTTTAAACTTCGCCCTCTCACCTTAAAACTGTGCTCTCTAGTTGTTGACATTTCCATCCTTAGAGTCGTAGAGTGATACAGCGTGGAAACAGGCCCTCCGGCCCGGCTGGTGCGATGCCAGTCAGTGATGAAGCAAGCTCCAGGGCATCTGGTCAGATCTAAGTCCTAGTGCCCATGTCACGCACAGGTGTGACCACAGCAACTGCACCTCAGCACTAGGGCCAGTGAGCATGAGGTGAGATGACAAATATAGACAATAGACAATAGGTGCAGGAGGAGGCCAGTTGGCCCTTCGAGCCAGCACCACCATTCAATGTGATCATGGCTGATCATTCACAATCAGTACCCCGTTCCTGCCTTCTCCCCATACCCCCTGACTCCGCTATCCTTGAGCTCTATCTAGCTCTCTCTTGAATGCATTCAGAGAATTGGCCTCCACTGCCTTCTGAGGCAGAGAATTCCACAGATTTACAACTCTGACTGAAAATGTTTTTCCTCATCTCCGTTCTAAATGGCCTACCCCTTATTCTTAAACTGTGGCCCCTGGTTCTGGACTCCCCCAACATTGGGAACATGTTTCCTGCCTCTAACGTGTCCAACCCCTTAATAATCTTATACGTTTCGATAAGATCCCCTCTCATCCTTCTAAATTCCAGTGTAAACAAGGCTAGTCGCACCAGTCTTTCAACATATGACAGTCCCGCCATTCCGGGAATTAACCTAGTAAACCTACGCTGCACGCCCTCATGGGCTCCCCCCTTTCCCCCCACCCACTCAATCCACTCCCTCCCACATTCCACCTCCCACATTCCACCTCCCACCTCCCTCAGCCACTCCATCCCCCACTCACCCTTCACCCACTCCATTCCCCCTTCCCCCCCACATCACCCCTTCCCTCTCCCACTCCATCCCCCCCGGGCCCAGCAACCCTACCGATCCGTGCCACCGTTAGTGTGCGGGGAACTTCATCCGGGACCGTGACGAGTGCAGCAAGCCCTACCGAGCCGTCGAGCCTCTGGCGGAGAAAGCCACTTACCTGTGCCTGGCGGGAAATGGACTACACCTCCCGGCGGGCAGCGCGAAATGGGACTACACCTCCCGGCGGGCAACGCGAAATGGGACTACACCTCCCGGCGGGAAGCGCGAGTTATGACTACTCCTCCAGGAAGGGAAGAGTCATTAAGACTACACCTCCCGGCGGGCAGCGCGAAATTGGACTACACATCGCGGCGGGTAGCGCGGCAGCGAGAGGCGCGCACAAGATGGCGGAGCGAGAGGAGAAGGAGCGCGAGCGCCATTTTTGTGGAGTCGTTGACGACGCCATCGGTTGAAGGGAGCGCTGGTTAACCATGTTATCTATGAGTCTGGTGTTTCCAAGCCTGTTCTGCTGCTGCAGGTAACGGTTCATTGTTACATTGCCGGTACATGAGACAATTAAACACACTTGACTCTAGACACTTGAGACCATGTGATTGACCCAACTTCACCCTCTCTTGCTCGGTTCTGTTTGAAGGATCTTCATTCTGAGGCATTGCCTCAGTGGCTCCTATAATGATCGGACCAGACGCAAGAATACATCCCTTCATCTTTCTCTTGTGCGCCTGTCAGGAGCAACGAGGCGTCCCGCTCCCCACCTTCCCATAGATGTCTCGATGCACGAACCTCCAGCGGACATCAGACCCCCTCTAATCCTCAAACGTTCTCCCATTATATCTGTCAGAACCTGCCCTGTCCGTGCGCCCTGGAAGACCTTCATTGCCTTGCCGAGGCACCCGTGCCTTCCACCCGGGCAAGTTTGCTTCCTCTCCCCATTCTCTGGCGATCGGACCTGTTCCAGTTCCGGAGACTTGCCACACCATCTCCACAAGGACCATGAATCCTATCCATCTCTACAGTCCCATGTTCCTGTGGGTGAAACAATGGGTCACCTTATTGCAACTCAGTAGGATTCATGATGACATTCTCTGAACCTGCCCAGAGTTGGGGAATCGAGAACCATAGGACAGGGGTTTAAGGTGAGGGGGGAAAGATTTAACGGGAAACTGAATGGTAGCTTTTTTACACAGAGGGTGGAGGGTGTATGGAACGAGCTGCCAGAAGAGGTAGTTGAGGCAGGGACCATCACAATGATTAAGAAACAGTTAGACAGGTACATTGATAGGACAGGATTAGAGGGATGAAAGCAGGCAGGTGGGACTAGTTTTGATGGGACAAGTTGGTGGACGCGGGCAAGTTGGGCCGAAGGTCTCGCTGTATGACTCTATAACTTAGGGCAGCACGGTGGCGCAGCGGTAGAATTGATGCCTTTCAGCGACTGCAGCGCCGGAGCCCCGGGTTCGATCTCGACTACGAGTGCTGTTTGTACGCAGTTTGTATATTCATAGAAACATAGAAAATAGGTGCAGGAGTAGGAATTTTCGGTCCTTCGAGCCTGCACCGCCATTCAATATGATCATGGCTGATCATCCAACTCAGTATCCCGTACCTGCCTTCTCTCCATACCCCCTGATCCCTTTAGCCACAAGGGCCACATCTAACTCCCTCTTAAATATAGCCAATGAACTGGCCTCAACTACCTTCTGTGGTAGAGAATTCCACAGATTCACCACTCTGTGTGAAAAAAAACTTTCTCATCTTGGTCCTAAAAGACTTCCCCCTTATCCTTAAACTGTGACCGCTTGTTCTGGACTTCCCCAACATCGGGAACAATCTTCCTGCATCTAGCCTGTCCAACCCCTTAAGAATTTTGTAAGTTTCTATAAGATCCCCCCTCAATCTTCTAAATTCCACCGAGTACAAACCGAGTCTATCCAGTCTTTCTTCCTATGAAAGTCCTGCCAGCCCAGGAATCAATCTGGTGAACCTTCTCTGTACTCCCTCTATGGCAAGAATGTCTTTCCTCAGATTAGGAGACCAAAACTGTAAGCAATACTCCAGGTGTGGTCTCATCAATGCCCTGTACAACTGCTGCAGAACTTCCCTGCTCCTATACTCAAATCCCCTCGCTATGAATGCCAACATACCATTCGCTTTCTTCACTGCCTGCTGCACCTGCATGCCTACTTTCAATGACTGGTGTACCACGACACCCAGGTCTCGTTGCATCTCCCCTTCTCCTAATCGGCCACCATTCAGGTAATAGTCTACTTTCCTGTTCTTGCCACCAAAGTGGATAACCTCACATTTATCCACATTATACTGCATCTGCCATGCCTTTGCCCACTCACCTAACCTATCCAAGTCACGTTGCAGCCTCCTAGCATCCTCCTCACATCTAACACTGCCCCCCAGCTTCGTGTCATCCACAAACTTGGAGATGTTCCTCCCACACTCCATAGACGTGCAGGTATGTAGGTTAAAAGGATTGGTAAATGTAAAAAAAATTGTCCCTCGTGGGTATGGGGATCGTGTTAATATGCGGGGATGCTTGAAGGGCTTGTTTCCGCGCTGTATCTCTAAACTAAACTTGTCCCACCCCGGTCATTCCTCCTTCTCCCTGGTCCCGTCGAGCAGAAGGTACAGAAGCTTGAAAGCACGCACGCCAGACTCAGGAACAGCTTCTTCCCCTCTGCTATCAGGCTTCTGAAGTGATGGAACAATGAACAGAGACAATCCTACCCCAATCACTCACAGCCACTCGAAGGATCCACAGGGTGTTTACCAGCTCTGGAGTCTCCACAGAAGGGTGACGAGGCCGGTTTTGTTCGCATCTCCTGCCATCGCTCGCTCCTTTTATACCGACTCCCGGCTTCTCCTGACCCTCATTGCCTGCGCTGCCGCACTCTCAACCAATCACTGCCTCCCACGGAGCATTGGCCGGAGTCAGCCGCCACCTCTCCTCCCTCTGCCAAACGTGTCGTCGTTGCATCAGCCGTTAACGTTTATCAAGAACAACGCCATCCCAGCTGCCAGCGGCCAGCCAGGCGCCCCACACATCCTGCTTGTGTCTCCACCAAGTCTCTCTCATAACTATCATATCTGCCTCCACAGCACATGGTATTGGGGGTAGGGTATTGACATTGTTAGAGAATTGGTTGGCAGACAGGAAGCAAAGAATTGGAATTAATGGCTCCTTTTCAGAAAAGCAGGCAGTGACTAGTGGGGTGCCGCAAGTATCGGTGCTGGGACCCCAGTTATTTACAATATATATTAACGATTTAGATGAAGGAATTCATTGTAACATTTCCAAGTTTGTGGGTGACGCAAAGCTGGGTGGCAGTGTGAGCTGGGAGCAGGATGCTATGAGGCTGCAGGGTGACTTGGATAGGTTGGGTGAGTGGGCAGATACAGTTTAATGTGGCTAAATGTGAGATTATCCACTTTGGTGGCAAGAACAAGAAGGGAGATTATTATCTGAATGGTGTCAGATTAGGAAAAGCGGAGGTGCAACGAGACCAGGGTGTCCTTGTTCATCAGCCGGTGAAAGTAAGCATGCAGGTACAGCAGGCAGTGAAGCAAGGTAATGGCATGTTGGCCTTCATAGCAAGAGGATTTGAGTTTAGGAGCAAGGTGATCCTACTGCAGTTGTACAGGGCCCCAGTGAGACCACACCTGGATTATTGTGTGCAGTTTTGTCTCCTAATTTGAGGAGGACATTCTCGATATTGAGGGAGTGCAGCGTAGGTTCACCAGGTTAATTCCCGGGATGGCGGGACTGACATATAGAAACATAGAAAATGGGTGCAGGAGTAGGCCATTCGGCCCTGTGGCAGAGAATTCCACAGATTCACCACTCTCTGTGTGAAAAAAAACTTTCTCATCTCGATCCTAAAAGATTTCCCCCTTATCCTTAAACTGTGACCCCTTGTTCTGGACTTCCCCAACATCAGGAACAATCTTCCTGCATCTAGCCTGTCCAACCCCTTAAGAATTTTGTAAGTTTCTATAAGATCCCCCCTCAATCTTCTAAATTCCAGCGAGTACAAGCCGAGTCTATCCAGTCTTTCTTCATATGAAAGATCTGCCATCCCAGGAATCAATCTGGTGAACCTTCTCTGTACTCCCTCTATGGCAAGAATGTCCTCAGATTAGGAGACCAAAACTGTACGAAATACTCCAGGTGTGGTCTCACCAATGCCCTGAACAACTGCTCCTATACTCAAATCCCCTCGCTATGAATGCCAATATACCATTCGCTTTCTTCACTGCCTGCTGCACCTGCATGCCTACTTTCAATGACTATTTCTGGGGCTACCTCCTTAAGCACTCTGGGATGCAGCCTTTCTGGCCCTGGGGATTTATCGGCCTTTAATCCATTCAATTTACCTAACACCACTTCCCGACTAACCTGGATTTCACTCAGTTCCTCCATCTCATTTGACCCCCGGTCCCCTGCTATTTCCGGCTGATTATTTATGTCTTCCTTAGTGAAGACAGAACCAAAGTAGTTATTCAATTGGTCTGCCATGTCCTTGCTCCCCATGATCAATTCACCTGTTTCTGACTGCAAGGGACCTACATTTGTTTTAACTAATCTTTTTCTCTTCACATATCTATAAAAGCTTTTGCAGTCAGTTTTTATGTTCCCTGCCAGTTTTCTTTCATAATCTATTTTCCCTTTCCTAATTAAGCCTTTTGTCCTCCTCTGCTGGACTCTGAATTTCTCCCAGTCCTCTGGTAGGCTGCTTTTTCTTGCTAATTTGTATGCTTCATCTTTTGTTTTGATACTATCCCTAATCTCCCTTGTTAGCCACGGATGCACTACCTTCCCTGATTTATTCTTTTGCCAAACTGGGATGAACAATTGTTGTAGTTCATTCATGCGATCTTTAAATGCCTTCCATTGCATATCCACCGTCAACCCTTTAAGAATCAATTGCCAGTCTATCTTGGCCAATTCACGTCTCATGCCCTCAAAGTTACCTTTCTTTAAGTTCAGAACCGTTGTTTCTGAATTAACTAAGTCACTCTCCATCCTAATGAAGAACTGAACCATATTATGGTCACTCTTGCCCAAGGCGCCACGCACATCAAGACTGCTAACTAACCCTTCCTCATTACTCAATACCCAGTCTAGAATAGCCTGCTCTTTTCCTCTGTCCCTCTCTTCCCCTCCCCCTTCCCAGTTCTCCCTCTACCTGACTCCACCTATGTCCTTCCTTTGTCCCGCCCCCCCTGACATCAGTCTGAAGAAGGGTCTCGACCCGAAACGTCACCCATTCCTTCTCTCCTGAGATGTTGCCTGACCTGCTGAGTTACTCCAGCATTTTGTGAATAAATACCTTCGATTTGTACCAGCATCTGCAGTTATTTTCCTACACTTGTGTGTGCGTGATCACTCTAAGCAAATCTAAATTAAACCCAACTCAACTAAACTAATCTAAAGGCAACTCCATGACACTTTAGTTCACTGCTCCGACCTGTTAAAATATTCTGGATTGTAACAAGTAAGTGCAGTTCACTTTGACTTGGGATACAAATAATAATCGATCCATACCGTTAATGTTGAGGAAGGTTTTCAATGTGTTGATCAAAGGATAAACACCATCTTTACTTCTTGTTCCACTGAAGTCATCAAGATCTAGAGACCACAACATGGCTCCCCCAAAGTGGGCCTGGGGAAAAGGGTGGTAAACCATGACCGGAAAGTGTCCTTTGTTGAGGAGCCTTTTACACAATAAAATACATTAATATAATATATAAAGAGCAAAAGAATTCAATAAATGAAAGAGAACAATACGAGTGTGAAAAGCCAACGACCTTAATGCAACCCAAGACAGTCCATGGAAGTTCATCGTTAACCTCAATGTTGTGCAGTGTTCAAGAGCCCGAAGTATTGATCTAGTTACTGCCATCATTGGCCGAAATCATTTAAAAAGGGGATTGAGCCACTTGATCTCCTCAACTTGGTCAAAAAGGCCCACTTCAAAATGTAATCGCTACTCTACATTCAACCCAACCTGCGCGAGATAACCACTTCTGAGGTATTTTGCGCAGTAATCAACCAGAACCAGAGTCAGCCGCGACTAATCCCGCCGCTCCGGCCACTCAGATTGTTTCTGTTTCTGTTTTCTGCTGCACAACTGCCAACAGCTGGGCAATCTCGTGCAGGTTTTGCGCATGTGGGTACTTGTTGCAAAAAGGTCATTTAGATTTTTATTTGGGCAAGTTTGGTGAGATGATCCATGTCCAAGCTGTCCAGTTGTTGATTGAGCATAAACTGTGGTGCCAGTGATGTGGTGGTGCCGTGGAGTGGCTGGGACATCCGGCCCGATGGGGGGCCAGAGTGAGACGTGGTGGAGACACAAGCAGGATGTGTGGGGCGCCTGTCTGGCCGCTTGCAGCTGGGACGGCGTTGTTCTTGTTAAACGTTAACGGCTGATGCAACGACACGTTTGGCAGAGGGGGAGAGGTGGCGGCTGACTCCGGCCAATGCTCCGTGGGAGGCAGTGATTGGTTAAGAGTGCGGCAGCGCAGGCAATGAGGGTCAGGAGAAGCCGGGAGTCGGTATAAAGGGAGCGAGCGATGGCAGGAGATGTGAACAAGACCGGCCCCGCCACCCTGCTGTGGAGACTCCGGAGCTGGTAACCACCCCTGTGGTTCCTTCAAGGGGCTGTGAGTGATGGGGGTGGGATTGTCTCTATTCACTGTTCCCCCAGTTCAGGAGCCTGATAGCAGAGGGGAAGAAGCTGTTCCTGAGTCTGGTGGTGCGCGCTTTCAAGCTTCTGTATCTTCTGCTGGACAGGACCAGGGAGAAGGAGGAATGACCGGGGTGGGACAAGTTTAGTTTAGAGATACATCAAGGAAACAGGCCCTTCAAGCACCCCCGCACATTAACACTATCCTATACCCACTAAGGACAATTTTAAAAAACATTTACCAAGCCAATTAAACTACATACCTGTACGTGTTTGGCGTGTGGGTGTAAACCCACGCAGGTCACAGGGAGAAGGTAAACTCTGTATAGACCGCACTTGTAGTCGGGATTGAACCCGGGTCTCCGGTGCTGCATTTGCTGTAAGGCAGCAACTCTACCGCTGCACCACCGTGCCGCCCTAAGTTATAGAGTCATACAGCGAGACCTTTGGCCCAATTTGCCCGTGCCCACCAACTTGTCCCATCAAAACTAGTCCCACCTGCCTGCTTTTGGCCCTCATCCCTCTAATCCTGTCATATCAATGTACCTGTCTAATGGTTTCTTTATCATTGTGATAGTCCCTGCCTCAACTGCCTCTTCTGGCAGCTCGTTCCATACAGCCTCCACCTTTTGTGTAAAAAATTTACCCCTCAGTTTCCCGTTAAATCTTTCCCCCCTCACCTTAAACCCCTGTCCTCTGGTTCTTGACTCCCCAACTCTGGGCAGGTTCAGAGAATGTCATCATGAATCCTACTGAGTTGCAATAAGGTGACCCATTGTTTCACCCACAGGAACATGGGACTGCAGAGATGGATAGGATTCATGGTCCTTGAGGAGATGGTGTGGCAAGTCTCCGGAACTGGAACAGGTCCGATCGCCAGAGAATGGGGAGAGGAAGCAAACTTGCCCGTGTGGAAGGCAATGAGGGTCTTCCAGGATGCACGGACAAAACACGGTGTTATCGTTGCCAGTTATAATGGAGGCACATTTGCGTTTTATAGCGCATCTGATGTGCGCTGGAAGTTCATGCATCGATATAATCAATGGGAAGTGGCATGTCTCGTTGCTCCTGACAGGCGTGCAAGAGAAAGATGAAGGGATGTATTCTTGCTTTTGGACCGATCGTAATAAGACTGAATGTGAAGTATTCATCCGGCTGAGAGTGGAGTGAAACCTCCCCCTGGTTCAGCAAGGCCCGGCCCAGGGACAGTAGCAAAGTCTAGTCTAGTCTAGTTTAGTTCAGAGGTACAGCAGGGAAACAGGCTCTTCGGCCCACTGAGTCAATGGGGACCAGTGATCACCCCATATACCAGTTCTATCCCACACACTAGATACAATTTACACAGACCAATTATCCTACAAACACGCACGTCACTGGGATGTGGGACAAAACCGGAGCACCCGGAGGAAACCCACACGGTCACAATGTGGACGTGCAAACTCCGTACAGACAGCATGCGGCCAATAGAGAGTGTGAATGCGCAGCGTCTTTTACCCAGGGTACCAGGCGACATAGGTTTAAGGTGAGAGGGGCAAGATTTAAAAGGAGACTGAGCGGCAACTTTTACATTCAGAGGGTGGTGGGTGCATGGAACGAGCTGCCAGAGGAGGTAGTTGAGGAAGGTACTACAACAACATTTAATAGACACTTGGATAGGTACATGGATAGGAATGTTTTTATGGGGATTTGGGCCAAATGTAGTGAAATGGGACTAGCTTAGATGGGGTCTATGGGTCAGCATGTGCTAGTTGGGCTGAATGGCCTGTTTCCAAATCTCAGATATATACATTATATATATATATATATTTATTTATTTTTCCTCAAGATCAGAGTTTTAGTAATATAACGGATAATAGACTAACCAGGCAGTTAAGGTTTGGTCTTGGCATCATGTTCATCACAGACATTGTTGGCTGAAAGGCCTGTTCCTGTGCTGTACTGTTCTATGTTCCACAACAGTAACTAAACTATGAACCATGGACTGTCTTTGGTTGCACTTTGGGCGTTTTTGCACTAGTATTAGGGATATTAATGAATTGAATTGTTGTTTATTAAATGTTATCTATGAGTCTGGTGTTTCCAAGCCTGTTCTGCTGCTGCAGGTAAGGGTTCATTCTGGCATTGTCCGTACCTGTGACAATTAAACACTCTTGACTCTAGACTCTTGACACTTGAGACCATGTGATTCACCCAACTTCACCGACAAACATCCTCTCTTGCTCGGTTCCGTTGAAGGATCTTCATTCTGAAACGTTGCCTCTGTTGCTCCCCCACAGATGCTGCCCGACCCACTGTGTGTCTCCCACATTCCCCTTTACTTTTGTTCCTGTTCTCAACACCTGCAGACTCCTGATTTTCAACATGTTGTTCTGTCCCTGTGGGTCATGACCAAAAATGGGAACAGCTCATGGAACCTGGCGATGTTGCCCGCAGTGTGCAAGAGTTGCACAAAGTCTTACCCCATCTAAGCTAGTCCCATTTCACTACATTTGGCCCATATCCCCATAAAACCATTCCTATCCATGTACCTATCCAAGTGTCTATTAAATGTTGTTGTAGTCCCAGCCTCAACTACCTCCTCTGGCAGCTCGTGCCATGCACCCACCACCCTCTGAATGTAAAAGTTGCTGCTCAGGTTCCTTTAAAATCTTGCCCCTTTCACCTTAAACCTATGTCCCCTGGTTCTTGATTCCCGTACCCTGGTAAAAGACGGTGTGCATTCACCCTCTCCATTCCCGGGGTGCTGTCTGTACAGAGTTTGCACGTTCTCACTGTAACCACGTGGGTTTCCTCTGGGTGCTCCGGTTTCGATCCACATCCCAGAGACGTGCGTGTTTGTAAGTTAATTGGGCTGTGTAAATTGTATCTAGTGTGTGGGATAAAAGTATTATATGGGGTGATCACTACACCCTGTTGCCTCGGTGGGCCGAAGGGCCTGTTTCCCTGCTGTACCTCTGAACTAAACTAAACTAGGCCAGACTTTGCTTCTGTCCCTGGGCTGGGCCCTGCTGCACCAGGGGGAGGTTTCAGAACACTGTCAGCCGGATCAATACTTCACATTCGGGCTTATTACCATTGGACCAAACGCAAGAATACATCCCTTTATCATTCTCTTTCACATCTTTCAGGAGAAACGAGACGTCCGGCTTCCCATTGATTTATCGATGCGTGAACATCCAGCGGAGATCAGTCCAATGTAAAACTCAAACTTTCTCCCATTATAACTGGCAATGGTAACACCGTCTTTTTTCCAATAAACAATCATGCCTTGAGGGAAATCTGTGGATATTCTACAGGGCATCGTAATAGTACCACCCGGAGATGCAACGAGCACCTTCTGTCCATTCACTGAAAGGTAATGTCTGTCAGAACCTGCCCTGTCCGTGCGCCCTGGAAGATTTTCATTGCCTTGCCAAGACGCCCGTGCGTTCCACGCGGGCAAGTTTGCTTCCTCTCCCCATTCTCTGGCGATCGGACCTGTTCCAGTTCCGGAGACTTGCCACACCATCTCCACAAGGACCATGAATCCTATCCATATCTGGAGTCCCATGTTCCTGTGGGTGAAACAATGGGTCATCTTATTGCAACTCAGTAGGATTCATGATGACATTCTCTGAACCTGCCCAAAGTTGGGGTATCGAGAACCAGAGGACAGGGGTTTAAGGTGAGGGGGGAAAGATTTAACGGGAAACTGAGGGGTGACTCTTTTACACAAAGGGTGGAGGGTGTATGGAACGAGCAGGTGGAACTAGTTTGGATGGGACTTGTTGATCGGCGTGGACAAGTTGGGCCAAAGGGTCTGGTTCCACACTGTTTGACTCTATGACCCTCTCACTTGTCCCACCCCGGTCATTTCCCCCTTCTCCCTGGTCCTGTCCAGCAGAAGGTACAGAAGCTTGAAAGCGCACACCACCAGACTCAGGAACAGCTTCTTCCACTCTGCTATCAGGCCTCTGAATTGGGGGAACAGTGAACAGAGACAATCCCACCCCCATCACTCACAGCCACTCGAAAGATCCACAGGGGTGGTTACCAGCTCCGGAATCTCCACAGCAGGGTGACGGGGCCGGTCTTGTTCACATCTCCTGCCATTGCTCGCTCCTTTTATACCGACTGCCGGCTTCTCCTGACCCTCATTGCCTGCGCTGCCGCACTCTCAACCAATCACTGCCTCCCATGGAGCATTGGCCGGAGTCAGCCGCCACCTCTCCCTCCTCTGCCAAACGTGTCGTTGCATCAGCCGTTAACGTTTAACAAGAACAACGCCGTCCCAGCTGCCAGCGGCCAGCCAGACGCCCCACACATCCTGCTTGTGTCTCCACCACGTCCTGCTCATAACTATCAGATCTGCCTCCACAGCACATGGTATTGGGGGTACGATATTGACGTTGTGAGAGAACTGGTTGGCAGACAGGAAGCAAAGAGTAAGAATGGCAGGCAGTGACTAGTGGGGTGCCGCAAGGCTCGGTGCTGGGACCCCAGTTATTTACAATATATATTAACAATTTAGATGAAGGAATTCATTCATTTCCAAGTTTGCGGGTGACGCAAAGCTGGGTGGCAGTGTGAGCTGCGAGCTGGATGCTATGAGGCTGCAGGGTGACTTGGATAGGTTGGGTGAGTGGGCAGATGCGTGGCAGATGCAGTATAATGCGGATAAATGTGAGGTTATCCACTTTGGTGGCAAGAACAAGAAGGCAGATTATTATTTGAATGGTGTCAGATTAGGAAAAGCGGAGGTGCAACGAGACCTGGGTGTCCTTGTTCATCAGTCAGTGAAAGTAATCATGCAGGTACAGCAGGCAGTGATGCAAGCTAATGGCATGTTGTCCTTCATTGCAAGGGGATCCTACTGAAGTTGTACAGGGCACTAATGAGACCACACCTGGAGTACTGTGTGCAGTTTTGGTCTCTTAATTTGAGGAAGGACATACTCGCTATTGAGGGAGTGCAGCGTAGCTTCACCAGGTTAATTCCCGGGATGGCGGGACTGACATATGATGAAAGAATGGATTGACTGGGCCTGTATTCACTGGAATTTACGATGAGACTGGACCTTATAGAAACATGTAACATTTTTAATGGATTGGACGGGCTAGTTCCAGGAAAAATGTTCCCGATGTTGGGGGTGTCCAGGACCAGGGGTCACAGTTTAAGAATAAGGGGTCGGCCATTTACGAGAGAGATGAGAAAAAACCTTTTCACCCAGAGAGTTGTGAATCTGTGTAATTCTCTGCCACAGAAGGCAGTGGAGGCCGATTCACTGGATGTAGTCAAGAGAGAGTTAGATTTAGCTCTTAGAGCTAACGGAGTTAAGGGATATGGGGAGAAAGCAGGAACAGGGTACTGATTTTGGATGATCGGCCGTGATCATATTGAATGGCGGTGCTGGCTGGAAGGGCCGAATGGCCTACTCTTGCACCAATTTTCTGTGTTTCTTCACACTCCCAACGTGGGTCAAAACTGGTCTCTAATCAGCAGCCTGACAGTGCACGAGGCCAATGCAAGGGCAGCACAGTGGCGCAGCAGTAGAGTTGCTGCCTTACAGCACCAGAGACCCGGGTTCAATCCCAACTGTGGGTACTGTCTGTCCGATGGTTTTACGTTTTCCCGATAACCGTGGGGGTTTCCTCCGGGAGCTCCAGTTTCCTCACAGATTTCAAAGATGTGCAGGTTTGTAGATTAATTGGATTCAGTAAATTGTTCCTGTTTGTAGATTAGCACTTGTGTGCGCGTGATCACTAAGCAAATCTGAACCAAACTAAACTAAGCTCAACCAACTCCATGACACTTAAGTTCCCTGCTCAGACCTGTTAAAATATTCTGGATTGTAACAAGTGTAGTTCAGTTTGACTTGGGATAAAAATAATAATCGATCCATACCGTTAATGTTGAAGGTTTTCAATGCGTTGATTATAGGATAAACACCATCTTTACATCTTGTTCCACTGAAGTCATCAAGATCTAGTGGTTGTTCATCAGCCACTGGGCCTGGGGAAAAGGGTGGAAAACCATGACCAGAAAGTGTCCTTTGTTGAGGAGCCTTTTACACAATAAAACACACGGATACAATATATAAAGAGCAAAAGAATTCAATAAATGAAAGAGAACAATACGAGTGTGAAAAGCCAACGACCTTAATGCAACCCAAGACAGTCCATGGAAGTTCATCGTTGACCTCAGTGTTGTGCAGTGTTCAAGAGCCCGAAGTATTGATCTAGTTACTGCCACCATTGGCCGGAATCATTTAAAAAGGGGATTGAGCCACTTGATCTCCTCAACTTGGTCAAAAGGCCCACTTCAAAATGTAATCCCTACTCTACATTCACTTCAACCTGCGCGAGATAACCACATCTGAGGTATTTTGCGCAGTAATCAACCAGAACCAGAGTCAGCCGCGACCGATCCCACTGCTCCGGCCACTCAGATTGTTTCTGTTTCTGTTTTCTGCTGCACAACCGCCAACAGCTGGACAATCTCGTGCAGGTTTCGCTCATGTGGGTACTTGTTGCAAAAAGGTCATTTAGATTTTTATGTGGGCAAGTTTGGTGAGATGATCCATGTCCACGCTGTCCAGTTGTTGATTGAGCATAAACTGTGATGCTGGTGCCAGGGCTGTGGTGGTGCCGTGGAATGGCTGGGACATCCGGCCCGATGGGGGGCCTGAGCGAGACGTGGTGGAGACACAAGCAGGATGTGTGGGGCGTCTGGCTGGCCGCTGGCAGCTGGGACGGTGTTGTTCTTGTTAAACGTTAACGGCTGATGCAACGACACGTTTGGCAGAGGGGGGAGAGGTGGCGGCTGACTCCGGCCAATGCTCCGTGGGAGGCAGTGATTGGTTGAGAGTGCGGCAGCGCAGGCAATGAGGGTCAGGAGAAGCCGGGAGTCGGTATAAAAGGAGCGAGCGATGGCAGGAGATGTGAACAAGACCGGCCCCGCCACCCTGCTGTGGAGACTCCGGAGCTGGTAACCACCCCTGTGGATCCTTCAAGGGGCTGTGAGTGATGGGGGTGGGATTGTCTCTGTTCACTGTTCCCCCAGTTCAGGAGCCTGATAGCAGAGGGGAAGAAGCTGTTCCTGAGTCTGGTGGTGCGCGCTTTCAAGCTTCTGTACCTTCTGCTGGACAGGACCAGGAAGGAGGAATGACCGGGGTGGGACAAGTGAGACAGTCATACAGCACGGAAACAGGCCCTTCGGCCCAACTTGTTCATGCCGATCAACATGTCCCATCCAAACTAGTCCCACCTGCCTGCTTTTGGCCCTCACCCCTCTAATCCTGTCCTATCCATGTACTTATCTAACTGTTTCCTTATCATTGTGATAGTACCTGCCTCAACTGCCTCTTCTGGCAGCTCGTTCCATACACCCTCCACCCTTTGTGTAAAAAATCACCCCTCAGTTTCCCGATAAATCTTTCCCCCCTCACCTTAAATCCCTGTCTTCTGGTTCTCGATTCCCCAACTCTGGGCAGGTTCAGAGAATGCTGTCATGAATCCTACTGAGTTGCAATAAGGTGACCCATTGTTTCACCCACAGGAACATAGGACTGCAGAGATGGATAGGATTCATGGTCCTTGTGGAGATGGTGTGGCAAGTCTCCGGAACTGGAACAGGTCCGATCGCCAGAGAATGGGGAGAGAAAGCAAACTTGCCCGGGTGGAAGGCACGGGTGCCTCGGCAAGGCAATGAAAATTCATCTCCAGAATGAGGTGTTAATCTCGCTCCGGACAAGATGAGATGGACGAAGATGACGGCACGTCAGGGTGGTTCTGCTCAGCTATCCTGCAAAATCCCCAAAGAAAACGGTGACCCTGATCCATTTGTGGTGATGTGGACGAAAGGAGAAGATACGATCGCTGTGTTTACTGATAGGAACGGTGCACAATATCCAGGGTCACCCGGACCCTGGAAGTTCATGAAACCAAACGTGGAGGAGACACGGATGCCTCGTTGGTCCTGACTAGCGTGAAAGAGGAAGACACTGGGAAATATTCCTGCGCTTGGCTGGTTAATAACGTGCCGTGTAAACTAAACACCGAGCTGACAGTGCAATGAAGCCTCCCACTGATTCAGCACAGGCCCTTCCAAGGGACAGGATCATGATGATTCCAGTGACTACAAAATAAAACGCAGTTCCTAAATTTGGTGTTGACCTAAGTGTGTCACGTTTATAATGTCGGACATTATGGTATAGGTATGCTGACCTGCCCCTGCTCCACATCCACTCTATCCACGCCTTTTACTATTCAGTACGTTTCAATGTGGTCCCCCCTCTCTGCCCACTCTCCCAACCTGCCCAAGTCCTTCTATAGAGACCCTGCCCTTCCACCTATTTTTGTATCCCGTTAATACCTTAGGGACTCATCTTCCTAAGCAGCCTCAGGTGTGGCACTTTATCAAAGGCTATGAAACGAGAGTCCAGAACCAGGGGACACAGTTGAAGAATAAGGGGTTAGGCCATTTAGGACTGAGATGAAGACAAACGTTTTCACCCACAGAGTTGTGAATCTGTGGAATTCTCTGCCACAGAAGGCAGTGGAGGCCGATTCACTGGATGTTTTCAAGAGAGAGTTAGATTTAGCTCTTAGGGCTAACGGAATCAAGAGATATGGGGAAAAGGAAGGAATGGGGTATTGATTGTGGATGATCAGCCCTGATCATATTGAATGGCGGTGCTGGCACGAAGGACCAAACGGGCCTCCTTCTGCACCTATTTTCTATGCTTCTGTGTTTCTACGATTCACTGGAGCCACAACGAGGATGTGTGGGGCACGTAGTCAACTGTTGGGACAACTTTGATGACCACAATCTCGTTAGTGATTAACGATGGCTAACGAGCAACTGCACAGAGACAACTCTGTGGATGACAATGTTTGGTTGAAACCAGTTTGTATTGGGTTGGCACAGTGGTAGCCTAGTGGTGGAATGGCTGCCTCACAGCGCCAGAGACCCGGGTTCCATCCTGACTATGGGTGCTGCCTATACGGAGTTTGCACGTTCTCACCATGACAACCTTTTCACCAGAAGAGAATTACCAATTACTATAGGACATCAGACAGACAGTTCGAGTGGAACATCAGAACAATTTTAGCAGGGTGGAACTGTAAAGGACTAGAGGGCATACTTTAAGGTGAGAGGGGCAAAGTTTAAGGGAGATGAGTGGGGCAAGTTTTTTTTATGCAGAGGGTGGTGGGTGCCTGGAACGCGCTGCCAGGGATGGTGGTGGAGGCAGATACGATAGTGGTGTTTAAGAGGCATTTGGATAGGCACGTGGATATGCAGTGAATGGTGGGATATGGATCACGTGCAGGCAGAGGGGATTAGTTTAATGTGTCTGCAGGTGAATGGTGGTCTGGGATAAATTGAAAGCCATATCGAGAGAATGAAGGTGGATGAGATTAGTGCAGGATTACTGTAAACGGATGGCTGATGGATGGCATGGACACAAAGAGCCTGTGTCTCTCCGAAAACAAGATTGTGCAAAAGCTTGAAAGGTGATGTAACCGCATGGGACTGTGACATTCATACTGATGCGTTCCTTCCCTCTGGAAGGCGACTCTGGACTGTCAAAACCGCCTCAGCCAACCGTAACGATGAAAGAATGAATGAATAAGTTTATTGGCCAAGTATGTGCATATATAAGGAATGTGCCTTGGTGGTCCGCTCGCAAATGACAACACAAACATACAGTTCTTACAAACATACACACAAACAACAGCAGTTTTCCACGACCAGTAGCTCTACTCAACAACCAACAGTCTAGCCTCCTTGTGCTTTGGTATTTCATTTCATTCTTCACATGTTTAAATTGTAATGTTTTATACTTAATGTTCTACTGTTTGTCGTGTTGTTACTTGCGAGCGGAGCACCAAGGCACATTCCTTTTATGTGTACATACTTGGCAAATACATTTATTCAATCCAATTCATTGCAGCTGAAATTGCTGACTTTAATTGATAAACTGTTTATCAGGATGAGGGGGGTTTAGAAAGATGAGGGGGGGACCTCATTACCGAATAGTGAAAGGCCTGGAGAGAGTGGATGTGGAGAGGATGTTTCCATTATTTATAGAGTCTAGGACCAGAAGGCACAGCCTCAGAATAAAAGGAAGTAACTTCAGGAAGGAGATGAGGAGGAATTTCCTTAGTCAGAGGGTGGTGAATCTGTGGAATTCATTGCCACAGACTGCGCTGGAGGCCACGTCATTGGGTATCTTTTAAGCCTAGATAGATATATTCTTGATTCGTACGGGTGGCAGGGGTTACGGGGAGAAGGCAGGAGAATGGGGTTGAGGGGGAGAGATAGATCACCATCATTGAATGGTGGAGTAGACTTGATGGGCCAAATGGCCGAATTCTGCTCTGGCAACTTATGCACATGAACAGACACAAAGTGCGCTGTTATTTGCTTGAAAGTATTACTTTGTTTTATTGTTTTAACCAACAATTATCTCCATGATTGACATTCGGTGATGGATGTTCAAGTTGTTTGTTGAGTGCAGTCTACAACAGAAAGATCATCTTAGATGTATGGCCAGTTGTAACGTTTACAGGATGGATCAAAGAATGGCACAGAGGCACAGGTCTTCAGGTAGGTGAACTTGGTCTTGTCCTTGGGATTGGGAAAGGTACCATTTGCTTTGCCCTTGCAGAAGCCACTGCCTCCACCACCACTAGGAGCATCAGTAGGTGGGACCGCTGGCCTCAATGTTGTCTTTGATGGACGCAAGCTGCAAAGAAACATAGTTCGTTAAATTATAAGTTCTCCTAAATTCTTATGAGAATTAGGCCATTTGGCCCATTGAGTCTACTCCACTATTCAATCATGGCTGGTCTATCTCTTCCTCCTAATCTTCCATTACTTCCAGTAATGCCAAGGCCAGTGTGCAGAGTGTTGATGAGGGGGTAGGGTCCCTGGTGACAGAAGGCACCAGAGAAGTCATCTACAGCCAGATCCCACACCATAGCTCCTCCAAAGTTGTTCTTCTTCAGCCACTCAACCTGGAACACACAATTCACAACTTTACAACGACCCTGAGTTAATAACGGCTTCCACAGATGCACCTTAGAAAGCTTTCTATCGGGATGCATCACAGCACGGTTTGGGAACAGCTCCATCCAAAACCCGCATGAAAATGCAGAGAGTTGCGGACGCAGCCCAGACCATCACGTGAACCAACCTCCCTTCCATTGACTCCATCCACACCTCACGCTGCCTCGGCAAGGCCAGCAGCATAATCGAGGACCAGTCTCACCCCAGCACCAGAGAAATAAAAACAGAAATTCCAAGTGTCCCCGATGTGAATCATTTCATGAGGGTGGCACGGTGGTGCAGCGGTAGAGCTGCTTTGCTGCCTCACTGCGCTGGAGTCCCGGGTTCGATCCTGACTACGGGTGCTGTCTGTTCGAAGTTTGGGCGTTCTTGAAGTGACCTACGTGGGATTTTTCCCAGGTACTCAGGTTTTCTCCCACACTCCAAAGACATACAGGTTTGTAGGCTAATTGGCTTCTGTAAAATTCCTGGCGTGAGTAGGATAGTGCTAGTGTGCGGGGATCACTGGTCGGCACCATTGACACCATCTGATCTAGGCACGGTGGCGCAGCAGTAGAGTTGCTGCCTTACAACGCTTGCAGCGCCGGAGACTCGGGTTCACTACGGGTGTTGTCTGCAAGGAGTTTGTAGGTTCTCCCTGTGACCTGCGTGGGTTTTCTCCAAGATCTTTGGTTTCCTCCCACACTCCCAGGACATAGAGGTTTGTAGGTTAATTGGCTTGGTAAGTGTAAAAGATTGTCCTGAGTGGGTATAGGATAGTGTTAATAAAAACAGGAATCGCTGGTCGGCGTGGACCCGGAGGGCCAGTTTCCGCGCTGTATCTCGAAACTAAACTAAACCATGACTTTATGGTGAGCTGGAAATTTTATGCAGAAGGTAACGACAAAAGATTCCAAAGATTTTGAGGCCAAATTCTGGAGCTGACTGTTGGAAGGTCTGCAATAGATATTGAGATAAACGAGACCACGATGGTTGACGTGGGAAGGGTGGAACATGGATGGGCAGACATACCTTGTCTCCGAAGTTCTTGATGTTGTCATAGCCGACCCATATGCTGTCCTTGAAGGTGTATGGGGTGACCTGTGGGGCATTCCATTCCTGGGTGGCACCATTCAGGAACCCACAGATCTGTCCAGAGACGGAGGTATTAGGGACCAATCTTATCGAGGTGGACAAAATCATGAGAGGAACCGATCACGTAGACGCACAGTGTCTCTGGCCCAGAGTCGGAGAATCGAGAACCAGAGGACACCAGGTGAGGGGAGAATGATTTCATAGGAACCGGAGGGGTAACCTTGTGACACCGAGGGTGGTGGGTGTATGGAACAGATGGGTGGAGATAGTGACACAGGCTGGTGGGGAACAGGAGACAAAATAGTGTCAGATAAGGAGCGGAGAGGAGCAGAGAAATGTAGAGAGATGTGCAAAGAGAGGGGGAAAGAGGAGAGAGAGAGAACTCTGAGAGGAGAGGAGGGGAACGGAGAACACGGGGAACGTGGGCGGGCGATGTTTCAGATGGAGATCCTTCCTCAGGCTCCGGCACCTTGTGTCCATCTATGTTGTGTGTGGTTATTCAGTATTGGACTGGAAGATAGCATTGAGTAAAGGGCCACTCGGTTGGATTGGTCGGTACCTACCTCATAGTAGGCCAGGAAGCCAGCTTGGCGGGTGTATGTGCCGGCTGGACCGGCGCCTCCTGCTGGAGCACCCACGGCGGTGCTGGATGAGGTCAGTCTGAAGGTGTGTCCGTAGGTGGGGAAGCCCACGTTCAACTTGTCCACTGGAGCCCCCTTGCTCTTCCAGTAGTTCATGGCGTATTCCTGCACGGACACAGTTGGCATCAAAGGACTTTAGGCTCAGGTTTACGTTTACTGCAGGTTGATTATTGTCACAGTGAAAAGCTTCCAAACAGATCAGATAATGCCGTACATCAATAAAATAAAATCAAACTCGGGTACAATAGACAGAACAAAGGGGAAGATACAGAGTGCAGAATATAGTTCTCAGCAATGTAGCGCATCAGTTCCACAGACAAAGTCCAATGTCCGCAATGGGGTAGAGGTGAATCGGACAGTACTCTAGCTTATGGAAGGGACGGTCAGAAGCCTGATAACAGAGTGGAAGAAGCTGTCCCTGAGTCTGGTGGTGCGCGCTTTCAAGCTTCTGTACCTTCTGCCGGGCGGGAGCGGGGAGAAGAGGGAATGACCGGGGTGGGACAAGTCTTTGATTTTGTTGGCTGCTTTTCTGAGGCAGCGTGAAGTGTAGATGGAGTCAATGGTGGGGAGTGTGGTCTGTGTGATGGACTGGGCTCCATCCACAACTCTCTGCGATTTCTTGTGGTCTTGGGCTCAGAGCTGTGTCCAAACCGAGCTGTGATGCAAGCCGACAGTCTGCTCTCGGTGGTGTATGAACAAGTTACAAGGACTTGGCAAAATGGGTTTGCCAATTTGGAGAAAGGAATTTAAAAAGTTGAGCAGGATTTATTATTCTTCAGCACTTACCACATTGAAGTAGATGTTGGTGTAATCTGTAGATGGTTTATATGCAACCAATAACATAGTTACCTCAGTACCATTAACCCCGCCTAGTTAACATCAATCATAACGCCTTCCCTTCCTGGGTACAGTTCAGTAGAGGAACGTAGCCAGTGCTTGAAGATGTATGTAATACGCTGTGCTATCATTAAAAGATGTTGTACGCTTTAAGAGTTTGTGAAGTATTAATTTACATGGTGTCAGAAGTGGAAGACACTTGCGTCTCCTGTCTGTCGGGTTTTATTTCTTTTTTTTGATTTGTGTCTTTTTTGTGCTTAATCTCTCTGACCATGGCGTCCTCTTGCAGAAAGCCCGCGCAGCTTGTCTTTGATGCTGACATTTCTGAGCGCTGGGACACGTTTGAGTTTGATTTCACCCACTTTGTCAACGTCGCACATCGCGCTGATCCTGACTCCCTTAAAGCCTCCCTCCTACTCAACCTTGTCGGACCTGATGCCATGAAGAGAGCCAGAACTTTCACCTATGCTCCAGCGGTCCTGGGCGACGACGACGTGGAGATTACCCCTGCAGAATCTGCCAGTGACCCCGCTTGCCTGCTACGTAAGTTCAGGGAGATTTGTGACCTGCCCTCGAACCGCATTCTGCAGAGGGCACGGTTCTTTACAAGAAAACAGTTGCCGGATGAACCTGTTGAATGTTTTATTGCTGATTTGCGTTATCTCGCCCAGCGGTGCCGTTTTGGTGACATGACGGAGCAGCTCACTAGAGACATTTTAGTAACTGGCATGCGTGACCAGAAGCTACGATGTGAGCTTCTAAGGGATCCGGATCTAACGTTGGAAAAAGCTATGCATGCCTGCAGATTGTCTGAGGTCGTTGTATTGCCAGATGACCACCGAGACTCGGCCAATAAATCTATCAACCTGGCTGGGTGTAGGAGACCCCAGCCTCGGATGGTAAACAATGCTTTTCTGCCGCGTGCCAACCCAGGTCCTGGTGAAGTGCCCCAAAAAAGGTGCCCAAACTGTAACTACATGCACCATAGACTGTCTACCTGCCCTGCTTATGGCAAATTTTGTAACTTTTGTAAAAAGTTAAACCACTTCTCTGCGGCCTGTCGCTCGATCCGTTCCCGTGGGAGACAGGCACAGATTTCCAGACCCAGTCTAAACATGCTGAGGCAATCTGATGGCTGTTGCGATTTACAGCCCAGCCTGGTCGACTCCTACGAGGCAGATCCAATTAATCCTCCTGAGGATTCGAATGTGTTTACCCTCCTACACACAACCGCCCAACGCTCTGATCCCTCTGTAGCTCTGACTGTCAATGGTGTGTCCTTCCTTGCAAAGCTGGATACAGGTGCGAAGGTCAACGTATTGTCAATAAATCTTTTCAATAAGATAAGGAATAATGAGCCCCTGGTTGTTGACAACGCTACGTTGCATGCCTATGGTGGAGAAATTCTAAGGCCTGTGGGGAGGGCTGCTTTAACTTGTGTGCTGCAAAAGGCAACGAGAAACCTCGTTTTCTATGTTTTGAACTCTGACTGTGTAACCCTGCTGGGCAACCGTGCGTGCCAAGATCTTGGCCTGGTGTCCTTCGACCGCACGGTCCACAAAGTGCAACTGTCGTTCAACCCTGTTGTGGAATACCAGGACCTGTTCAACGATGACCTGGGAAAGTTACCACTCACATATCGTATTTCCGTTGACCCAAACGTACAACCTGTAGCCCGCGCAGCTCACAGGGTGTCTCACGCCATGAAAGACAGGGTCGAGGCGATGCTGAATAACATGGTCGAAAAGGGGGTGCTAGAAGCGGTTAGCGATCCCACCGCTTGGGTCTCCACTATGGTTGCCACGATAAAGAAAGACAAGAATGAGATACGTGTGTGTATCAATCCGAAGGACTTGAACCTTGCAATCAGGCGACCACACCACCCCATGCGGTCTGTTGAGGACGTGGCGGCTCAGGTCGGGCAGGCCACCATCTTTTCGGTCCTAGACGCTAAGAACTCGTTTTGGCAGATCCCGTTGGACAAAGAGTCTTCTGACCTAACGACCTTCGCCACACCGTTTGGCAGATTCAAGTTCCTGCGAATGCCATTCGGCATTAATTCCGCTAGCGAGGTGTTCCAGCGAACTATGGAGCAGATATTCTCGGGCCTGCCATGTGCCATCATCGTGGATGATATCCTGGTTTATGGGAAAGACATTGCGGAGCACGACCTGAACCTCCGCAGCATCCTGGATCGGGCGCGGAAGGTCAATCTGAAGCTGAATCCCAAGAAATGCCGGTTCCGCGTCCCAGAAGTCACGTATGTGGGACACGTCTTCACCTCTAACGGACTAAAACCCGACCCCTTGAAGGCAGCTGCCA
This sequence comes from Rhinoraja longicauda, assembly GCF_053455715.1. Lineage (NCBI taxonomy): Eukaryota > Metazoa > Chordata > Chondrichthyes > Rajiformes > Arhynchobatidae > Rhinoraja > Rhinoraja longicauda. Next base: position 34,882,427 of record NC_135976.1, read on the forward strand.
TCTCCGAGATGGCAGCCCCCACCGACGTGCCAGGTCTACAACGATTCTTAGGCATGGTGAACTACCTGGGGAAGTTTATACAAAACCTCAGTGAGCTGAGTGCTCCCCTGCGGCAATTGACAAAAAAAGGATATTGCCTGGGCCTGGCTCCAACATCACCAGCAGGCCTTTGACTGCCTCAAGTCGAAATTGATTGACACCCCGACGTTGCGGTACTTCGATGTAAGTCGCCCCATCACCGTCACCTGTGACGCTTCCAAGTTCGGTCTGGGTGCGGCTTGCCTTCAGTCTGTCGATGGATCGTTACATCCTGTCTCCTATGCCTCCCGCACCATGACGGACACCGAGCAGCGGTACGCTCAGATCGAGAAAGAGCTGCTCGCGGTGGTGTTCGCCTGCTCCAAGTTCAGAGATTTCCTGTTCGGCAGCAGATTTACGGTCGAAACCGACCACCAGCCACTGGTGACCATCCTAAACAAGCCAATTCACGCTGCCCCCGCCAGGCTGCAGCGTATGATGCTACAGCTCCAGCGTTTCGAATTCGACATCATCTACAAGAAGGGCACCGAGATGCACATTGCGGACACCCTATCGCGCGCCCCGCGGACCTCCTGTGATCGCCACCCCTACGAAACAGAGGACTTGCTTGTACTGGGCGTTAATTTCATTCCCACCAGGCAGCTACAGGTGTTGGCCGAGCACACCGCTGCCGATCCAGTTTTGCAGCGGCTTGCCACTGTGATTAAAGCAGGGTGGCCAACAAAGCGCTCCGCTGCGCCATCTGAAACACAGCCTTTCTTCCTGGTCCGCGACGAATTGGTGCTCCAGAATGGCGTCATCGTCAAGGGACATAAAGTTGTGGTCCCGTCCTCCCTGTTTGACTCTTACTATTGCACAGCCCATAGCGGACACCCTGGGGTCGATGCAACACTCGCCCACGCTCGGTGCCAATTCTACTGGCCCGGAATGGCCAAATATATCCGAGACCGAGTTTCTGCCTGCTCCACGTGCAACAGTCTTGCTCCACACCAGCAGCGACAGCCCCTGCTGCAACAGCCTGCCCCTGCCTTGGCCTGGTCCTCGTTGGCTGCTGACATCTTCGAGTGGCGTGGTAACCACTACCTTGTCCTGGTCGACTCATACTCAAACTGGTTCGAGGTGGATTTACTGACATCCCTCACGTCGGAGATGGTGATCCGAAAGCTGCGGAAACACTTCTCCACTTTTGGGTCCCCTGTCAGGCTGCAGACTGACAACGGCAGGCAGTTTACCAGCCGAGAATTCAAAAGTTTTGCGGACAAGTGGAATTTTGTGCATTTCACCAGCAGCCCTGAGTACCCACAGAGCAACGGACTTGCAGAACGGGCCGTCCGCAGCGCCAAGCATCTGATGGAACAGGCGAGACTTTCCAACACTGATTTGTACTTGGATCTCCTAAACCTCAGGAATGTTTCCAGGGATCCGGCCATGGGGTCACCTGCTCAGCGTCTGATGTCAAGGAATACCAGATCTACTATCCCGATTGCCCAGCGCCAGCTGCAACCTCGGGTGCTGGAGCCTGCCTCCGTGCAGAGGCGTATTCAAGAGAAGCATGACAGCCAGCGGCGTTCCCACGATCGGTCGTGCAGACCACTCGATCCTCTTTTGCCTGGACAGGTTGTTCGGTTGCAGACCGCCGGCGGTCACTCCCGTCTGGCCACCGTGGTTGGGGTGGCCGACTCACCTCGTTCGTACCTGGTGGACCATGAGGGCACCATCTACCGAAGAAGCCGACAACACCTGCTTGCGGTTAATGAGCCAAAGCCGCAGCCCCCGGGACCCTATGCCCCGCCGCTCTCATACCAGCAGCCGGCTGCCGTCCCGGCCAGCGTTCCTTGTATGCTTCGGTCCCCATATCGCGCGCCCGGTTCCCCTCTGCGCGGGTCCCCTGTTGCCGGTTCCCACTCTCCCGGTTCTACCACCGCACCTCCCTTCCCTGGTTCCCCTGCTGCCTCGTGTCCTCCGGTTTCTTCTGCTCTTTCGGGGGGAGGGGGAGACATTCGTACGCGCTCGGGCCGGATTAGTAAGCCACCTGTGCGCTATGGCGATTTTGCTTAATTCTGTTATTAATTCTGTTGTTGTGACAACAATCTGTTTAATTTTCTAGGGGGAAGGATGTAGATGGTTTATATGCAACCAATAACATAGTTACCTCAGTACCATTAACCCCGCCTAGTTAACATCAATCATAACGCCTTCCCTTCCTGGGTACAGTTCAGTAGAGGAACGTAGCCAGTGCTTGAAGATGTATGTAATACGCTGTGCTATCATTAAAAGATGTTGTACGCTTTAAGAGTTTGTGAAGTATTAATTTACAATAACATAGTTACCTCAGTATCATTAGGCAGGGGATACAGGGGGCTGTTCTCTCCAGTAACGTGGCTCCAGGGACCATAGAAATCGTAGGTCATCACGTTGAAGAAGTCAACTACCCTGCAAGAGAGGAGACCTGGGTCACCCTGATACCCCATGCACCAAATTAACATCAGAACAATACAACACAGGAACAGGCCCTTCTGCCCACAATGTCCGTGCCAAACATAACGGTAAAATAAACTAATCTCCTCTGCCTGCACGTGATCCATCTCCCTCCATTCCCTGCATATCCACGTGCCTATCGATAAGCCTCTTAAACACCAGTATCTTCGTATCTGCCTCCACCACCATCCCTGGCAGCGCGTTCCAGGCCCCAACCATCCTCTCTGTAAAAGAAAACATGCACATCAGGGTGGCATGGTGGCGCTGCTGTAAAGTTGCTGCCTTACAGGGAATGTAGCGCCAGAGACCCAGGTTCGATCCTGACTACGTGTGCTGTCTGTACGGAATTTGTACGGGTTTCATGGGTTTTCTCCGAGACCGGCGTACAGGGATGTAGGTTAATTGGCTTGGTAAATGTAAAAAAATTGCTCTGAATGCGTTCTGACCAAAGACCTACAGTGCTGCAAGTTGACTTCCTGACTCTCACACTCAATGCCCCGACCGATGAAGGCTTTAAATACATTAGGGTTGTGGATGGATTTCAATCACCATGCTGGATGCTCCCACCAATGAAATTGTGGAGCGATGAAAAACTAGTTCAAATACAAGTCAAACTCGCTAAACTCCCGAGAGGAAAGCCCAAAGGAAAAGTTGGGTTTCTTTGTGTGTGAAAGGACACTCACTTGCTGATCTCAGGAATCTCGTAGCTAGTGTCAATGTAGCCCTTCGCACTAGCAACGGTAGCTGAGAGCAGCAGTCGTGGCTTTCCTGCGCTTTTCCCCTCGGCCTCGAAGGCAGCCATGAGCTCCTGTGGGTCAGAGAGATGGAGCACTCCTTTAGCAAGAGCTCAAGTCTAGTCTGAGGAAGGGCGGCACGGTAGCGCAGCGGTAGAGTTGCTGCTTTACAGCGAATGCAGCGCCGGAGACTCAGGTTCGATCCTGACTACGGGTGCTGTACTGTAAGGAGTTTGTACGTTCCCCCCGTGACCTGCGTGGGTTTTCTCCGAGATCTTCGGTTTCCTCCCACACTCCAAAGACGTACAGGTATGTAGGTTAATTGGCTGGGTAAATGTAAAAATTGTCCCTAGTGGGTGGATAGTGTTAATGTACGGGGATCACTGGGCGGCACGGACTTGGTGGGCCGAAAAAGGCCTGTTTCCGGCTGTATATATATGATATGAAACATCACCCATCCTTTAACCCAGAAAAGCTGCCTGACCTGCTGAGTTACTCCAACACTGTGTGTCAATTTCAAGTTTAGTTGGTTTGGAGATGCAGCGTGGAAACAGGCCCACAGAGTCCATGCTGACCAGCGATCACCCGCTCACACTAGTTCTACCTACACACTAGGGTGCCTGGATCAAATTTCATTAAATTCTTAAATTCTGAATTCTAAATTCCTTTGTGTAATCTGTGAAAATCGTTCTTGGTGATCTTGATAATAGAGTTAATTTTATTGGATAAATTTTGAAGTCATAGAGTCATGCAGTGTGGAAACAGTCCCCTTGGCCCAACCTGCCCACACCGACCAATATCTCCCATCTACACAAGTCCCACAGAGTGCTGGAGTAACTCAGTGGGTCAGGCAGCATCTCTGGAGATAAAGGATGGGTTTGGCCCATTTATTTTTACGAAGCCCATAGTGAGATGTCCTTGACTTCACCTGTGCCAGGACAGTGTAGAGATGCTTGTCAACGGGAGGACTTCCTCGAGAACCAGGATATTCCCAGTCGATGTCCAGACCATCAAAGCCGTACCCTCTCAGGAAGGCGATGACTGACGGTTTGCCGAGTTCCTGATGAGGCAACCATGGCGGTGAATCTGCAGGAGGGATGAATGTGGGGAGAGGAGTTAGAAATGAAATGTGCCGGAGACACTAGGAACTGCAGTAAAGGCCGCAGAACTCAGTGACGCAGTGACCAAGCTGTTACATCCTATCAGGTACAGATTAACCCACGCTTTCATTAAATGCTCAAGTGGCAAAAAAAAATTACCCCGTTCTCCTGCTATGATCCGAAGTTTCATGTCAAATTATTCTTTCTGAAAATCACATTTAGTTTCGTTTAGAGATACGGCGCGGAAACAGGCCCTTCGGCCCAATGAGTCTGCACCCGACCAGCGATCCCTGCACATTAACACTGTCCTGCACACACTAGGGACAATTTACATTTATACCAAGCCAATTAACCTACAAAGCTGTACGTCTTTGAAGTGTGGGAGGAAACCAAAGATTTCAGAGAAAAATGATGCGGTCACGGGGAGAACGTACAAACTCCGTACAGACAGCACCCGTAGTCAGGATCGAACCCGGGCCTCTGGTGCAGTAAGGCAGCAGCTCCACCGTGCCACCCATTATTTCCTCCGATCATCAGAAGTTTCTTGTGAAAGGATTCTTTCTGAAAATTATGTTCTTTTACTTTTTGGCAAGGAATATCTAACATTGTTCCAATTACAATTTGCAAACTGCTCTGTGTAATAATACTCCTGAAACAGTTCACTGTAAAATTATCCCCTCGATATTTATCTCTGTGGATATCATTACCAAACACACCCACTGTTCACGTCAGACACATGGCATTGCAGGTGCAGGTTGACTAAAAGAAAAGCCACAAAGTGCTGGAGTAACTGCGGGTCAGGCAGCATCTCTGGAGAACATGGATAGGTGACGATTTGGGTCGAGATCCTTCTTCAGGCTGAGTTACTGAGGAGTTACTCCAGCACTTTATGTCTTTCAATATTCATTCCATATCACAGTCAATTGGAAAATAACTACTTTTTTTAATCTAATGCTAATGTAAAAAGTTTCCATCTTACTTCTGGGTGCCAAAGTTCCAGCCTCCAATGGACAGCAGAGTCTTGAGGTTTGAATTCCTTTAAAAAATGGACAAAGTGTGGGTTTAGAATTGTGTTTAGGACACCAGAAAATTTTCAGAACTTCTCAGCAAATTCTGGATCTTCTTTTTTTCGCCTGTTTGGCGCTGCGTTTAATTGAGGGAATTTGCCTCAGTCTGGATCTCAAGGGGGTCACAGAAAATGAGGTGCAAGTTCATGCATCAAGGCTTCATCAGCAATGGGCCAGTCTCACGCTGTGGGCTGAAGGGCCTATTTCCACAATCTATGATTCTGTTGGCCTGTAATATAGCTTTCACCTGATTATTCCCCTGAACAACCTGATGGAGCAAGTCACCTTTTCAGACAGGGGAGGAAGATGAGATGAGAAAACCTTCAACAAATGGATGTGTAATAGGGTCATGTCAAAGACCCTGCTGACCAGCGATCACCCGCTCACACCAGTTCTACATTATCCCACTTTCTCATCCACTCCCTGGGGCAATTTGTAGAGGCCAATTAACCTACAAACCCAACCAGACCCAGTTCACCAGGGCTCCACTCCACCCATCTGTCTCCACCTCGCTGTATCTCTGAGAAACCAGGCATCACCTTGGCACTTAAGGTCTGACCTCCCATCCACCTCATTGGAGATCCTCGGACTAGGATTAATCAGACTTCACTGGACTTTATCTTGCACTAAACATTATACCCTTTATCCTGTATCTGTACACTGTGGACGGCCTGATTGTATGAATGAATGAATGAAGAAGTTTATTGGCCAAGTATGTACACATACAAGGAATGTGCCTTGGTGCTCCGCTTAAGAATACAACAGTACGGTTTAAACATGTGAGTGAAATAAGACAGAGCAAAAAGAGACTACAGACATTTGGTTATTGAGTGGAGCTACTACTCACAGAAAAAAGCATGTCTAGTCTTTCTGCTGACGAGTTAGCACGCAACAAAACGCTTTTTGTTGTACCATGGTACACTTGACAATAATAGGCTAAACTAAACTAAATTAACTGTGAAATATGGGTGATGGAATATGGATTTGGGAAATATCCAATACAATGACTGGTTAGCACGCAACAAAAACCTTTCACTGTAGCTCCGTACAGGTGACAATAAACTAAACTGGACAATGTAAACATCGCATACATTGCCCGGCATTTGAGAAACAAGGTTACTGTACTCGATCTTAAGGCTGTTGACCTCCTGGTAGAGTTTTGGGTCGTTCCATTCAGTAGTGGCGATCTGATTGCTCTTCATTCCAGCGAAGGCGTAGATGATGTGCGTGCAGAGGCAAGGGTCCACATTTTGGGGCGTGTATTTACCCTCTCCTGGTCTGTACTGCGCCCAGTTAGTGAAGTAACACACCAGCCTGTAGGCAGTGCCTGGGCAAGGGAGAGACAGGGAAGGGTGGGGGTCAGGACAATGCCTCGGTGGTACTCACACACAACACAACGCAAAGCAAAGCAACGCAAGCCTGCAAATGCACAAAGACTCACCCAGTTGCAGGCAGGCCAGTAAGACCACCGCTGGAACAGAGAGCAGCATGTTAGGATTACGACAAACCTTAAGAAGTCAGGGGTTATGGGGAGAAGGCAGGAGAATGGGGTTGAGAGGGAAAGATAGATCGGCCGTGATTGAGTGGCGGAGTACACTTGATGGGCTGAATGGCCTAATTCTGCTCCTATCAATTATGAAATTATGAAACCTTGGCTGAAGTGCTGCCTCTACACAATGACGCTGTTATATAGGTGGTTGGGAACAACATCGACCTTGCGGGCAGCACGGTGGCGCAGCGGTAGAGTTGCTACCTCACAGCGCCAGAGACCCAGGTTCAATCTTGACTACAGGTGTTGAATGTGCGTGGAATTTGTACATGAACCCTGTAATGCTTACTATTCTAGTAAGAATTTGATAGTGTTGGGACTGAGGACTTGGCAAACCAGCACAAACTGGATGCAGCAGGTGAGGACGCAAGAAAGCAGGAACATAATCTCGATTGAGTTCCAGCAACCTTCAACTGAAGATAGACACAAAATGCTGGAGTAACTCAGCGGGTCAGGCAGCATATCTGGAGAACATGGATAGGCGACTTTTCACAGAGTGCTGGCGTAACTCAGCTGGTCAGGCAGCATCTCTGAAGAACATGGATAGGTGACGTTTCACAGAGTGCTGGAGTAACTCAGCGGGTCGGGCAGCACCTCCGGAGAGAAGGAATGGGTGATGTTTCGGGTCCGTTGGAGAATTCAAAATACTAAGAAACGACGAACTGCAGAAGGTGATTTATGCCAAAGATAGACACAAAATGCTGGTCAGGCAGCATCTCCAGAGGAAAAGATCGAGACCCTTCTTCACACACCTTTAATGCAAAACTTGAGAAAGAAATTTAACCTGTTCTCATCCTCATTTAAATTTTGAACCTGATTCTTTCAAAAAAAGTATTCCAATATCAAAACAGGAATACAGAACTAAAAAGGAATACCTGTTCCAAGAGGTAGCTTTGCCATCTTGTTACTGTTGCTGACTGGACCTGTGCTGCCTCTTTTATACAAAGAGCGTATCACGAACAATAATCCAATCGGTTTGTCGTTCCCTTTATCGGTGAGATCGGGCTCTCACGATGATTCTCCTGCTGTTTACAAAGGGAAAATAATAGTCCTTATCTTGACTTCAATATTTTCTCTTCAATAATACCCCGTCCCCTGTTCAATGCCATTCAGATTGGTCACCTTCGTTTTCACCTCAACTCTGTTCCTGATCCTGGGTGGAAATGACTTAGAAACGTAGAAACATAGAAAATAGGTGCAGGAGGAGGCCCTTCAGCCCTTCGAGCCAGCACCGCCATTCAATCTGATCATGGCTGATCATCCACAATCAGTACCCCGTTCCTGCTTTCCCCCCATATCCCTTGATTCCGTTGGCCCTAAGAGCTAAATCTAACTCTTGAAAACATCCAGTGAATTGGCCCCCACTGCCTTCTGAGGCAGAGAATTCCACAGATTCTCAACTCTCTGGGTGAAAAAGTTTTTCTCATCTCAGTCCCAAATGGCCTACTCCTTACTCTTAAACTGTGACCCCTGGTTCTGGACTCCCCCAACATCGGGAACATTTTTCCTGCATTTAGCCTGTCCAATCCCTTAAGAATTTTATACTTATGTTTCTGTAAAATCCCCTTTCATCCTAAATTCCAGTGAATATAAGCCCACCCTAATCCATTCTTTCATCATATGTCAGTCCCGCCATCACGGGTATTAACCTGGTGAATCTACGCTGCACTGCCTCAATAGCAAGAATGTCCTCAAATTAGGAGACCAAAACAGCACACAATACGCCAGATGTGGTCTCACCAGGGCCCTGTGCAACTGCAGTAGGACCCCCTTGCTCCTATACTCAAATCCTCTTGCCATGAAAGCCAACATGCCATTTGCTTTCTTCACGGCCTGCTGCACCCGCAGGCTTACTTTCAGTGAATGATGCACAAGACCACCCAGGTCTTGTTACACCTCACCTTTTCCGAATCTGACAACATTCAGATAATAATCTACATTCTCCCCATAACCCCTGACACCCATACTAATCAACAATCTATCCATCGACTTGGCCTCCACAGCCTTCTGTGGCAATGAATTCCACAGATTCACCACCCTCTGACTAAAGAAATTCCTCTTCATCTCCTTCCTAAAAGAACGCCCTTTAATTCTGAGGCTATGACCTCTTGTCCGAGACTCTCCCACTGGTGGATCACGTGCAGGCAGAAGAGATTAGTTTAACTTCTCTGCATCATGATCAACATCATGTTCAGCATGGACATTGTGGGCCGAGGGGCCTGTTCCTGTGCTGTACTGTTCTATGTTACATCGTCTTCTCAATCACAGTGGAGTGGGTGGGTGGGCAGAGCGAGACGTGGTGGAGACACAAGCAGGATGTGTGGGGCGCCTGGCCGGCCACTGGCAACTGGGACGGCGTTATTCTTGTTAAACGTTAACGGCTGATGCAACGACACGTTTGGCAGAGGGGGGAGAGGTGGCGGCTGACTCCGGCCAATGCTCCATGGGAGTGATTGGTTGAGAGTGCGGCAGCGCAGGCAATGAGGGTCAGGAGAAGCCGGGAGTCAATAGACAATAGACAATAGGTGCAGGAGTAGGCCATTCAGCCCTTCGAGCCAGCACCGCCATTCAATGCGATCATGGCTGATCACTCTCAATCAATACCCCGTTCCTGCCTTCTCCCCATACCCCTCACTCCGCTATCCCTAAGAGCTCTATCCAGCTCTCTCTTGAAAGCATCCAACGAACTGGCCTCCACTGCCTTCTGAGGCAGAGAATTCCACACCTTCACCACTCTCTGACTGAAAAAGTTCTTCCTCATCTCCGTTCTAAATAGCCTACCCCTTATTCTTAAACTGTGGCCCCTTGTTCTGGACTCCCCCAACATTGGGAACATGTTTCCTGCCTCTAATGTGTCCAATCCCCTAATTATCCTATATGTTTCAATAAGATCCCCCCTCATCCTTCTAAATTCCAGTGTATACAAGCCCAATCGCTCCAGCCTTTTAACATACGACAGTCCCGCCATTCCGGGAATTAACCTAGTGAACCTGCGCTGCATGCCCTCCATAGCAAGAATATCCTTCCTCAAATTTGGAGACCAAAACTGCACACAGTACTCCAGGTGCGGTCTCACCAGGGCCCGGTACAACTGTAGAAGGACCTCTTTGCTCCTATACTCAACTCCTCTTGTTATGAAAGCCAACATTCCATTGGCTTTCTTCACTGCCTGCTGTACCTGCATGCTTCCTTTCATTGACTGATGCACTAGGACACCCAGATCTCGTTGAACTCCCCCTCCTCCTAACTTGACACCATTCAGATAATAATCTGCCTTTCTATTCTTACTTCCAAAGTGAATAACCTCACACTTATCTACATTAAACTGCATCTGCCATGTATCCGCCCACTCACACAACCTGTCCAAGTCACCCTGCAGCCTTATTGCATCTTCCTCACAATTCACACTACCCAGTCGGTATAAAAGGAGCGAGCGATGGCAGGAGATGTGAACAAGACCGGCCCCGCCACCCTGCTGTGGAGACTCCGGAGCTGGTAACCACCCCTGTGGATCCTTCAAGTGGCTGTGAGTGATGGGGGTGGGATTGTCTCTGTTCACTGTTCCCCCAGTTCAGAAGCCTGATAGCAGAGGGGAAGAAGCTGTTCCTGAGTCAGGTGGTGCGCGCTTTCAAGCTTCTGTACCTTCTGCTGGACAGGACCAGGGAGAAGGAGGAATGACCGGGGGTGGGACAAGTGAGAGGGTCATAGAGTCATACAGCGTGGAAACAGACCCGTCGGCCCAACTTGTTCACGCCGATCAACAAGTCCCATCTAAACTAGTCCCACCTGCCTGCTTTTGGACCTCATCCCTCTAATCCTCTCCGATCAATGTACCTGTGTAACTGTTTCCTAATCATTATGATAGTACCTGCCTCAACTCCGTCTTCTGGCAGCTCGTTCCATACACCCTCCACCCTCCAAAAGAGTCACCCCCTCAGTTTCCCGTTAAGTCTTTCCCCCCTCACCTTAAACCCCTGTCCTCTGGTTCTCGATTCCCCAACTCTGGGCAGGTTCAGAGAATGTCATCATGAATCCTACTGAGTTGCAATAAGGTGACCCATTGTTTCACCCACGGGAACATGGAACTGCAGAGATGGATAGGATTCATGGTCCTTGTGGAGATGGTGTGGCAAGTCTCCGGAACTGGAAGGCCTGGATTGAGTGGACGTGAACCGGATGATTCCATTACTTACAGAGTATAGAACCAGAGGCCACAGCCTCAGAATAAAACAAAGTACCTTTGGGAAGGAGATGAGGAGGAATTTCCTTTGTCAGAGGATGGTGAATCTGTGGAATTCATTGCCACAGACGGCTGTGGAGGCCAACTCATTGGGTATTTTTAAAGTAGTGTAGGAAAATAACTGCAGATGCTGGTACAAATCGAAGGTATCACAAAATGCTGGAGTAACTCAGCGGGTCAGGCAGCATCTCTGGAGAGAAGGAATGGGTGACGTTTCGGGTCGAGACCCTTCTTCAGATTGATGTCAGTCTGAAGAAGGGTCTCAACCCGACTCGGGTATTTTTAAAGCGGAGATTGACAGATTCTTGATTAGTGCGGGTGTCGGGGGTTATGGGGAGAAGGCAGGAGAATGGGGTTGAGAGGGAGAGACAGATCAGCCATCATTGAATGGCGGGGTAGACTTAATGGGCCGAATAGCCTAATTATGCTCCTGGAACTTATGCACATGAACAGACACAAAGTACGCTGTTATCTCCTTGAAAGTATGACTTTATTTTATTGTTTTAACAGCAACAATTATCTTCCTGTTTGACAATCGTTGGTGGAAGTTCCAAGTTGTTTGTCGAGCGCAGTCTGCAACAGAAAGATCATCTTAGATTTCTCACAACCAGGAAGGATGTCGACACACCAGATCAAAAACAATATCGAAAGTACCTCTTTTTTTAAGTTTCTAGTTTAGTTTGTTATTGTCACGTGTATCGAAGTCCAGTGAAAAGTGTTTTAGTTTGCGTCATTACAATCGAGCTGCCCACAGTGTACAGATACAGGATACAGGATAAGATACCTCAGTGCAAGGTAATGTCCAGTAAAGTCCGATCAGAGATAGTCCAAAGAGCCATGGGGCAACACAGCAGGGAATCAGGCCATTCAGTGCATCCCTGACCCTCACTCATTTCCCCAACATTCCCATCTGTTCTCCTCAGATTCCAACCCTCACCTACACATCAGGGGCAATTTACAGAGGGACGGTCAACCAGCAAACCTCCACGATGTTGGGATGTGGGAGGAAACCGGTGCACCTGGAGCGCCATGGGTTCGATCCTGACCTCGGCTGCTGTCTGTACGGAGTTTGCACGTTCTCCCTGTGACCATGTGGGTTTCCTTCGGGTGTCATAGTGTCTTAGAGTCATAGAGTGATACAGTGTGGAAACAGGTCCTTCGGTCCAACTCGCCCACACCGGCCAACAATGTCCCAGCTGCCCTAGTCCCAATTGCCTGCACTTGGACCATAATTCTACAAACATGTCCTATCCATGTACTTGTCCAACTGTCTCTTAAACGATGGGGTAGCCCATCAACCGGGTGCTCCGGTTTCCTCCCACATTCCAAATACGTGCAAGTTTGTCGGTCAATTGGCTTCTGTAAATTATAAACTGTCCCTGGTGTGTAGGATGGTGCTAGTGTACGGGGCAATCACTGGTCGGCGTGGTCTCGGTGGCACGCACCGCCTGTTTTCGTGCTGCATCTCTAGAGACTAAAGACCAGAGGTGACTCCACTGGGTGACAATACTATGACCAAGGAACGTTTAGGGCGGCCAGTCACATTCTACTCTTGTGTTTCTTACCCCACTTGAGCATTCCAGTGTGGAAGGGCAAGTACGGTCAGTATGGACTTGTTGGGCTGAAGGGCTGGTTCTGAGCTGGAAGACTCGATGGCCAGTGTAGAGTGTGAGGTGGGTAAGCAGTCTCACCTTCTGCCTTCCCTCTAAGGCCAGTTGCAACATTTACAGGATGGATCAAAGACTAATCCAGTGGCACAGGTCTCCAGGTAGGTGCGTCCATTGGCGCACTGGTAGAACTTGGTCTTGTCCTTGGGATCGGGGAAGGTACCATTCGCTTTGCCCGTACAGAAGCCACTGCCTCCACTGCTTCCACCGCCACTGCCTCCACCACCTCCACCTCCACCACCACTAGGAGCATCAGTAGGTGGAACCGCTGGCTTCAATGTTGTCTTGGATGGGACGCAAGCTGCAAGGAAACAAAGTTCGTTACACTGTAGGTTCATAAGTTCTCCTAGATTCAAAGTAGAATTAGGCCATTTGGCCCATTGAGTCTACTCCACTATTCAAACATGGCTGATCTATCTCTCCCTCTCAATCCCATTCTTCTGCCTTCTTCCCATAACCCCTGGCACCCGTACAAATCAAGAATCTGTCAATCTGTGCCCCAGCAATACCCATTGACTTGGTCCCCACATCCATCTTAGTTCATGTAGAAACTAGGAACCACAGATGTAGGAGTACAAACTACGACTAACCCGGTCAATGGAATTATCCCACTGTGCCCCCCCTCACCAACTCGAGAGCAGTCTTGACCTCCCACCCACCCCAGATGCTGGTCTATAAAAAGAGACACAAAGTGCTGGAGTAACTCAGTTGCTTGTTCCTTACACCCACCACCCTCTGTGTGAAAGACGTGGCCCGCACATCTCCATTACCTCCAGTAATGCCAAGGCCAGTGTGCAGAGTGTTGATGAGGGGGTAGGGTCCCTGGTGACAGAAGGCACCAGAGAAGTCATCTAGAGCAAGATCCCACACCATAGCTCCTCCAAAGTTGTTCTTCTTCAGCCACTCAACCTGGAACACACAATTCACAACTTTACAACGACCCTGAGTTAATAACGGCTTCCACAGATGTACCTTAGAAAGCTTTCTATCGGGATGCATCACAGCACGGTTTGGGAACAGCTCCATCCAAAACCCGCATGAAAATGCAGAGAGTTGCGGACGCAGCCCAGACCATCACGTGAACCAACCTCCCTTCCATTGACTCCATCCACACCTCACGCTGCCTCGGCAAGGCCAGCAGCATAATCGAGGACCAGTCTCACCCCAGCACCAGAGAAATAAAAACAGAAATTCCAAGTGTCCCCGATGTGAATCATTTCATGAGGGTGGCACGGTGGTGCAGCGGTAGAACTGCTTTGCTGCCTCACTGCGCTGGAGTCCCAGGTTCGATCCTGACTACAGGTGCTGTCTGTACTGAGTTTGTACGTTCTCCATGTGATCTGCGTGGGTTTCTCCGGGTGCTCAGGTTTCCTCCCACACTCCAAAGACGTACTAATAGGCTAATTGGCTTCGGTCAAATCCCTGGTGTGTGTAGGATAGTGCTGGTGTGTGGGGATCACTGGTCGGTGTGGACACGGTGGGTCGAAGAGCCTGTTTCCACGCTGTATCTCTAAACTAAACTAAACTAAAGGTTACTCCCTGCCTTGCTCACTCAACGCCCCAATGCAAATATATAAAATCCCCAGACACCAAATGTCAGACCCAAATCAGAAATAACCATGTTTAAACACCTTGGAAAGAGCATATCATCCATTTTAACAGGAACATTAAAAAATTTGTTCGAACTGATAATGAATCATGATCATCACTGAACATCCAAGGTAGCGCACAGATCGAAGGCAAATGTGACTTTATTACTTTGCAAAATTGGAATATTAATATGTTCATAAGTGATAAGAGCAGAATTAGGCCATTCGGCCCATCAAGTCTTCTCCGCCATTTACTCATGGCTGATCTATCTGTTCCTCCTAACTCCATTCTCAATAGACAATAGGTGCAGGAGGAGGCCATTCGGCACTTCAAGCTAGCACCGCCATTCACCATGATCATGGCTGATCATCCACAATCAGTACCCCATTCCTGCCTTCTCCCCATATCCCTTGACTGTTAACAGAGCTATCATTAAGAGCTCTGTCTAACTCTCTCTTGAAAGCATCCAAGGAATTGGCCACTGCTGCCTTCTGAGGCAGAGAGTTCCATAGTTTCACAACTCTCCGAGAGACAAAGTTTTTCCTCGTCTCCATTCTAAATGGCCTACCCATTATTCGTAAACCGTGGGCCCTGGTTCGGGACTCCCCTGCCTTCTCCCCAATAACGTCTGACACCCTGTTGGAAAGTCTGCAGTAGATATTGAGATAAACGAGACCACGATGGTCGACATGGGAAAGGTGGAACATGGATGGGCAGACATACCTTGTCTCCGAAGCTCTTGATGTTGTCATAGCCGACCCATATGCTGTCCTTGAAGGTGTATGGGGTGACCTGTGGGGCATTCCATTCCTGGGTGGCACCATTCAGGAAGCCACAGATCTGTCCAGAGACGGAGGTATTAGGGACCAATCTTATCGAGGTGGACAAAATCATGAGAGGAACCGATCACGTAGACGCACAGTGTCTCTGGCCCAGAGTCGGAGGGAGAATTGAGAACCAGAGGACATCAGGTGAGGGGAGAATGATTTCATAGGAACCGGAGGGGTAACCTTGTGACACCGAGGGTGGTGGGTGTATGGAACAGATGGGTGGAGATAGTGACACAGGCTGGTGGGGAACAGGAGACAAAATAGTGTCAGATAAGGAGCGGAGAGGAGCAGAGAAATGTAGAGAGATGTGCAAAGAGAGGGGGAAAGAGGAGAGAGAGACATGTAAAGAGAGGAAAGAGAAATGAACAGAAAGAGGAGAGGACGAGAGAGATGGAAAGCCGGATGGAAGGAGAGAGCGGGGGGGGGGGGGTAAAGAGGGAGGGGAGGATTGAAGGGAAATGGGGATCTCTGAGAGGAGAGGAGGGGAACGGAGAACACGGGGAACGTGGGCGGGCGATGTTTCAGATGGAGATCCTTCCTCAGGCTCCGGCACCTTGTGTCCATCTATGTTGTGTGTGGTTATTCAGTATTGGACTGGAAGATAGCATTGAGTAAAGGGCCACTCGGTTGGATTGGTCGGTACCTACCTCATAGTAGGCCAGGAAGCCAGCTTGGCGGGTGTATTTGCCGGCTGGACCGGCGCCTCCTGCTGGGGCACCCACGGCGGTGCTGGACGAGGTCAGTCTGAAGGTGTGTCCGTAGGTGGGGAAGCCCACGTTCAACTTGTCCACTGGAGCCCCCTTGCTCTTCCAGTAGTTCATGGCGTATTCCTGCACGGACACAGTTGGCATCAAAGGACTTTAGGCTCAGGTTTACGTTTACTGCAGGTTGATTATTGTCACAGTGAAAAGCTTCCAAACAGATCAGATAATGCCGTACATCAATACAATGAAATCAAACTAAGGTATAATCGACAGAGCAAAGGGGAAGATACAGAGTGCAGAATATAGTTCTCAGCAATGTAGCGCATCAGTTCCACAGACAAAGTCCAATGTCCGCAATGGGGTAGAGGTGAATCGGACAGTACTCTAGCTTATGGAAGGGACGGTCAGAAGCCTGATAACAGAGTGGAAGAAGCTGTTCCTGAGTCTGGTGGTGCGCGCTTTCAAGCTTCTGTACCTTCTGCCAGACAGGAGCGGGGAGAAGAGGGAATGACCGGGGTGGGACACGTCTTTGATTTTGTTGGTTGCTTTTCTGAGGCAGCGTGAAGTGTAGATGGAGTCAATGGTGGGGAGTGTGGTCTGTGTGATGGACTGGGCTCCATCCACAACTCTCTGCGATTTCTTGTGGTCTTGGGCTCAGTGCTGTGTCCAAACCGATCTGTGATGCAAGCCGACAGTCTGCTCGCGGTGGTGTCTGGAACAGTTACATGGACTTGGAAAAATGGGTTTGCAAATTCGGAGAAAGGAATTGAAAAAGTTCAGCAGAATTTATTATTCTTCAGCACTTACCACATTGAAGTAGATGTTGGTGTAATCCTTGTCATTAGGCAGGGGATACAGGGGGCTGTTCTCTCCAGTAACGTGGCTCCAGGGACCATAGAAATCGTAGGTCATCACGTTGAAGAAGTCAACTACCCTGCAAGAGAGGAGACCTGGGTCACCCTGATACCCCATGCACCAAATTAACATCAGAACGCAGAACTGTACAACACAGGAACAGGCCCTTCTGCCCACAATGTCTGTGCCAAACATAACGGCAAAATGAACTAATCTCCTCTGCCTGCATGTGATCCATATCCCTCCATTCCGTGCATATCCATGTGCCTATCCAAAAGCCTCTTAAACACCAGTATTGTATCTGCCTCCACCTCCACCCCTGGCAGCACGTTCCAGGCCCCCACCACCATCTCTGTAAAGGGAAATATGCACCTCTCCTTTAAACTTGAACATGATGCCAAGACCATCACTTATCTTCCTGCTCATAACCAGCATCCCTCCATGCCCATCGTTATCATGTGCCTATCTAAAGGTCTTTTAAATGCCACTAACGTATCTGCTTCAAACACCACCCCAGCTGGTTCTGACCGTCCCAGCTGGTTCTGACTGTCTACCCTATCTATGCCTCCATTAATTTTATAATCTTCTATCAAGTCTCTCCTCAACCTCTGATGTTCCAGAGGAAACAATGCAAGTCTGTCCAACCTCTCCCTGTAGCCAATACCCTCCAATCCAGGCAGCATCTGGATCATCTCCTCTGCACCCTCTCCAAAGCCTTCACATCCTTCCTGTAATGGGGACGGACTGACCTGCACGCAATGCTCTGAATGCGTCTTGACCAAAGACCTACAAGTTGACATCCTGACTCTCACACACAATGCCCCAACCGATGAAGGCTTTGAATGCATTAGGGTTGTGGATGGATCTCAATCACTAAGCTGGAAGCTCCCACCAATGAAATTGTGGAGCGATGAAAAACTAGTACAAATACGACCAGTCAAACTCGCTAAACTCCCGAGAGGAAAGCCCAAACAAAAGGTGCGTTTCTCTGCGTGTGGAAGGGCACTCACTTGCCGAGCTCAGGAACCTCGTAGCCAGTATCGATGTTGCTCTTTCCACCAGCAACGGCAGCTGAGAGCAGCAGTCGTGGCTTTCCTGCGCTTTTCCCCTCGGCCTCGAAGGCAGCCATCAGCTCCTGTGGGTCAGAGAGATGGAGCACTCCTTTAGCAAGAGCTCAAGTCTAGTCTGAGGAAGGGTCCCGACCCGAAACATCACCCATCCCTTTACCCAGAAAAGCTGCCTGACCTGCTGAGTTACTCCAACACTTTGTGTCAATTTCAAGTTTATCATATCATATCATATCATATATCTACAGCCGGAAACAGGCCTTAGTTTGGTTTAGAGATGCAATGTGGAAACAGGCCCTTCGGCCCAACCTGCCCACACTGACCAATATCTCCCATCTACACATCCCACAGAGTGCTGGAGTAACTCAGTGGGTCAGGCAGCATCTGTGGAGAACATGAATAGGTGACGTTTCACAGAATGCTGGAGTAACTCAGTGGGTCAGGCAGCATCTCTGGAGATAAAGGATGGGTTTGGCCTGCGTTTGGCCCATTTATTTTTACAAAGCCCATAGTGAGATGTCCTTGACTTCACCTGTGCCAGGACAGTGTAGAGATGCTTGTCAACAGGAGGACTTCCTCGAGACCCAGGATATTCCCAGTCGATGTCCAGACCATCAAAGCCGTACCCTCTCAGGAAGGCGATGACTGACTTGATAAAGATTTGCCGAGTTCCTGATGAGGCAACCATGGCGGTGAATCTGCAGGAGGGATGAATGTGGGGAGAGGAGTTAGAAATATGTCTTTCAATATTCATTCATATCACAGTCAATTGGAAAGACACTACTTTTTTTTAATCTAATGCTAATGTAAAAAGTTTCCATCTTACTTCTGGGTGCCAAAGTTCCAGCCTCCAATGGACAGCAGAGTCTTGAGGTTTGAATTCCTTTAAAAAATGGACAAAATGTGGTTTTAGAATTGTGTTTAGGACACCGGAAACCCGGAGAAAACCCGCACGGTCACAGGTAGAGCGTGCAAAGTCCGCACAAACAGTGCCCGAGGTCAGGATCCAACCCAGGTCTCTGGAGCTGTGAGCCAGTGGCTCTACCCGCTGCGCCACCGTGCCGCCAGTACTTACAACAGATGCAATCTTGCCACATACTCTTCAAATCCACTTGTTCACTTGATCGAACATTTCCAAGAGCTTGAAATGGAATGGTCATTAAACACTGGATGTCCCTCTGACTGCGGCAAGCACTGGAGAATTCATGGTTAAAATAAACCCAACCAGACCCAGTTCACCAGGGCTCCACTCCACCCATCTGTCTCCACCTCGCTGTATCTCTGAGAAACCAGGCATCACCTTGGCACTTATTATATTATTTTATTTTCATATTTCAGATACAGCGCGGAAACAGGCCTTTTCGGCCCACCAAGTCCACACCGCCCAGCGATCCCCGCACATTAACACTATCCTACACACACTAGGGACAATTTTTTACATTTACCCAGTCAATTAACCTACATACCTAACGTCTTTGGAGTGTGGGAGGAAACCGAAGATCTCGGAGAAAACCCACGCAGGTCACGGGGAGAACGTACAAACTCCGTATAGTTCAGCACCCGTAGTCAGGATCGGGATTGGATTTGGATTTGGGGAATATCCAATACAATGACTGGTTACAGCTTTTCACTGTAGCTCAGTACAGGTGACAATAAACTAAACTGGACAATGTAAACATCGCATATATTGCCCGGCATTTGAGAAACAAGGTTACTGTACTTGTTCTTAAGGCTGTTGATCTCCTGGTAGAGTTTTGGGTCGTTCCATTCGTAGGTGGCGATCTGATTGCTCTTCATTCCAGCGAAGGCGTAGATGATGTGCGTGCAGAGGCAAGGGTCCACACTTTGGGGCATGTATTTACCCTCTCCTGGTCTGTACTGCGCCCAGTTAGTGAAGTAACACACCAGCCTGTAGGCAGTGCCTGGGCAAGGGAGAGACAGGGGAGGGTGGGGGTCAGGATAATGCCTCGGTGGTACTCACACACAACGCAAAGCAACGCAATTCAAGGCTGCAAATGCACAAAGACTCACCCAGTTGCAGGCAGGCCAGTAAGACCACGGCTGGAACAGAGAACAGAGAGCAGCATGTTAGGATTTCGACAAACCTTAAGAAGTCAGGGGTTATGGGGAGAAGGCAGGAGAATGGGGTTGAGAGGCTAGTAAGAATTTGATTGTTCTGTTTCTGGTACATATGACAATAAAACACCCTCAACTACCTCTCCCGGTGACCAAGTGGGTTTTCTCCGGGAGCTCTAGTTTCCTCCCAAATCCCAAAGATTGAAGGTTAATTGGCTCTGTGTAAAATTGCCCCGAGTGTATGAGGAGTGGATGCAAAAGTGGGATAACATAGAACTAGTGTGAAGGGCTGAACAATGGTCGGCGTGGACTCCATGGGCCAAAGGGCCTTGTTTCCATACTGTATCTCTAAACTAAACATTTCCTATCCATGTACCCGTCCAAATGTCGTTTAAATGTTGTAATTATACTTGCCTCATCCACCTCCTCTGGCAGATCGTTCCGTAAACTCACCACCCTCTGGGCACCATGTTAGTCATGGAGTCACTCAGCGCAGAAACAGGCCCTTTGGCCCATCTGGTCCGTGCTGACCAAGATGCCCTATCTAAGCCTGTCCCAGTTGCCCCTGGATTCACCTTTGAATCTTTGCTCTCTCACCTTAAGTCAATGCCCTGTAGTTTTAGACTCCCCTTCCATGGAGAAAGGCAGAGACCATCCTTTGTGTCTCTGCCCCTTGTTTCTAAACGTCTGTGAAGTCAAACCTCAACCTCCATCACTCGAGGGACTCCACTCCATTGATAGTGTTGGGACTGAGGACTTGGCAAACCAGCACATACTGGGAGCAGCAGGTGAGGAAGCAAGAAAGTAGGAACATAATCTCGACTCAGTTCCAGCAACCTTCAACTGAAGATGGACACAAAATGCTGGAGTAACTCAGCGGGTCAAGCAGCATCTGTGGAGAACATGGATAGTTGATGTTTCACACAGTGCTGGAGTAACTCAGCGGGTCAGGCAGCATCTGTGGAGAACATGGATAGGTGACGTTTCAGAGTGCTGGAGTAACTCAGCGGGTCAGGCAGCATCTCCGGAGAAAAGATCGGGTAGAATCGAAACCCTTCTTCAGACACCTTTACTGTAAAACCTGAGAAACAATTTAACCTGTTCTCATCCTCATTCATAGAAACATGGAAACATAGAAAATAGGTGCAGGGGTAGGCCATTCGGCCCTTCGAGCCTGCACCGCCATTCAATGTGATCATGGCTGATCATCCAGCTCAGTAGCCTGTACCTGCCTTCTCTCCATACCCCCTGATCCCTTTAGCGAAAAGAGCCACATCTAACTCCCTCTTAAATATAGCCAATGAACTGGCCTCAACTACCTTCTGTGGCAGAGAATTCCACAAACTCACCACTCTCTGTGTGAAGAAATGTTTTCTCATCTCGGTCCTAAAAGACCCTTATCCTTAAGCTGTGACCCCTGGTTCTGGACTAGAATTTCAAATTCTAAAACTAATTCTTTCAGAAAGTATTCCAATATCAAAAGGAATTAAACAGCACAAGTCTCTTACCTGTTCCAAGAAGTAGCTTTGCCATCTTGTTACTGTTGCTGACTGGACCTGTGATGCCTCTTTTATACAAAGAGCGTATCACGAACAATAATCCAATCTGTTTGTTGTTCCTTTTATCGGTGAGATCGGGCTCTCACGATGATCCTCCTGCTGTTTACAAATGGAAAATAATAGTCCTTATCTTGACTTCAATATTTTCTCTTCGATAATACTTCGTCCCCTGTTCAATGTCATTCAGATTGGTCACCTTCGTTTTCACCTCAACTCTGTTCCTGATCCTAGTTGGAAATGACTTAGAAACGTAGAAACATAGGAAGGCCATTCGGCCCTTCGAGCCAGCACCACCATTCAATATGATCATGGCTGATCATCCACAATCAGTACCCCGTCCCTGCTTTTCCCCCCATATCAATTGATTCCGTTAGTCCGAAGAGCTAAATCTAACTCTCTCTTCAAAACATCCAGTGAATTGGCCTCCACTGCCTTCTGTGGCAGAGAATTCCACAGATTCACAACTCTCTGGGTGAAAAAGTTTTTTCTCATCTCTGTCCTAAATGGCCAACCCTTTATTCTTAAACTGTGACCCCTGGTTCTGGACTCCCCCGACATCGGGGATATTTTTCCTGCATCTAGCCTGTGCAATCCCTGAAGAATTTTATATCTATGTTTCTGTAAGATCCCTTCTCATCCTTCTAAATTCCAGTGAATATAATCCCAGCCGACCCATTCTTTCATCATATATCAGTCCCGCCATCACGGGAATTAACCTGCTGAATCTACAGTGCATTCAGAAAGTATTCAGACTGCTTCACCTTTTCCACATTTTGCTATGTTATTGCTTTAATTTAATATGGATAAAATTCTTTTTTTTTTATCATCAATCTACACACAATATCCCATAATAAAAAAGTGAAAACAGGTGTTTGGAATTTTTTGCAGAGTACATAAAAAGAAATAACTGAAATATCACATTTACATAAGTGTTCAGACCCTTTACTCAGTACTTTGTTGAGGCATCTTTGACAGCGATTACAGCCTTAAGTTTTATTGGGGATGATCCTCTCAAGCTCCATCAGGTTGGATGGGAGCATCGATGCATAGCTATTTTCAGGTCCCTCCAGTGATGTTCGATCGGATTCAAGTCCGGGCTCTGGCTGGGCGCACTCAAGGACATTCACAGACTTGAACATGAACCTCACCCTGAACATAGGATCCCTCCAGGGTTGCGTCCTTAGCCCCCTACTGGACTCCCTGTACACACATGACTGTGTGGCCAGGTTCAGCTCAAACTCCATCATCAAGATTGCTGATGACACTGTGGTGGTGGGCCAGATCTCCGACAACGATGAGAAGGCCTACCGGGAGGAGGTGGCTGATCTGGGATTCTGGTGTCAGGACAATAGCCTTTTTTTTCTTCTTTTTTAAAAAAAAATTTTGAAAAGCATATGTACAAATAGAAATAAAAGACAAATTTGTTACAAAGTTCTTACATAGCTTCAATTTTTACATTTTTAAAGAGAGAAAATAAAAAATAAAGAAGAAAGAAAAGAAAAACTATAAACTATTGGAATGAGAGAATAAGAAAATTTAAAAAAAGTATAACTATAAAAATTAAAGGGGGTAGATCCGGGAGACAATAACCACAGTTGTACATCCAACCCTAAACTAAAAATTCAATAAATGGAGACCATATTTTAAAAAATAACTCAGGTTTGTCAATTAAGGCAAATCTTATTTTTTCCAAATGCAGGGTCTCTGTCATTTCCGTAGTCCACATTTTAATTGTGGGGGTTATTGTTTTTTTCCAAAATTTAAGTATTAATTTTTTCGCAGTTATTAAACTGTAATCAAGAAAATGTACCTGACTTGTTGTAAAGTTTGTAGTATGTTCTGATAATCCTAATATAATTAATTTTGGATCCATATCCAATTGCTTGTTGATAACTTTAGAAACTATTTTTAAAATCTCCAACCAGAAATTTTGCACTTTTGTGCAAGTTACGAAAATATGAGTTAAATTAATATAAAGAATGTAAAAGGAATCTTAAGAAGGAAATTAGAAAAGCGAAAAAAAGATATGAGGCTGCTTTGGCAAGTAATGTAAAAGTAAACCCCAAGGGGTTCTACAGATATGTCAATAGCAAAAGGATAGTGAGGGATAAAATTGGTCCATTAGAGAGTCAGAGTGGACAGCTATGTGCTGAGCCGGAAGAAATGGGGGAGATATTAAACAATTTCTTTTCTTCGGTATTTACCGAGGAGAAGGATATTGAATTATGTGAGGTAAGCGAAACAAGTAGAGTAGTGATGGAAATTAGGAGGATTAAAGAAGATTGAAAAATATAAAAGTGGATAAGTCTCCAGGTCCTGAAAGGATATTCCCTAGGACATTGAGGGAAGTTAGTGCAGAAATAGCAGGGGCTATGACGGAAATATTTCAAACGTCATTAGAAACGGGGATGGTGCCGGAAGATTGGCGCATTGCGCATGTTGTGCCTTTGTTTAAAAAAGGTTCTAAAAGTAAACCTAACAATTATAGACCTATTAGTTTGACGTCTGTGGTGGGAAAATTAATGGAAAAGATACTTAGGGACAATATATATAATTATTTGGATAATCAAGGCCTGATTAGAAACAGTCAACATGGATTTGTGCCTGGAAGGTCATGTTTGACTAATCTTCTTGAATTTTTTGAAGAGGTTACCAGGGAAATTGATAAGGGCAAGGCTGTGGATGTTGTCTATATGGACTTCAGTAAGGCATTTGACAAGGTTCCACATGGAAGGTTGATTAAGAAGGTTAAATCATTGGGTATTAATAGTGAGGTTGCAAGATGGATTCAACAATGGCTGAATGGGAGATACCAGAGGGTAACGGTTGACAATTGTATGTCAGGTTGGAGGCCAGTGTCTAGTGGAGTACCCCAAGGATCTGTGTTGGGTCCACTGTTGTTTGTCATTTACATTAATGATCTGGATGATGGTGTGGCAAATTGGATTAGTAAATATGCAGATGATACAAAGATAGGTGGTGTAGTTGATAGTGAGGTAGATTTTCAAAGTCTACAGAGAGACTTGGGCCTTTTGGAAGGGTGGGCTGAAAGATGGCAGATGGAGTTTAATGCTGATAAGTGTGAGGTGCTGCATTTTGGTAGGACAAATCAAAATAGGACGTACAGGGTAAATGGTAGGGAATTGAGGAATGCAGTGGAACAGAGGGATCTGGGAATAACTGTGCATTGTTCCCTGAAGGTGGAATCTCATGTGGATAGGGTGGTGAAGAAGGCGTTTGGTATGCTTGCCTTTATAAATCAGAGCATCGAGTATAGAAGTTGGGATGTAATGTTAAAATTGTACAGGGCATTGGTGAGGCCGAATCTGGAGTATGGTGTGCAGTTCTGGTCGCCAAATTATAGGAAGGATGTCGACAAAATGGAGAGGGTACAGAGGAGATTTACTAGAATGTTGCCTGGGTTTCAGCACTTAGGCTGCAGAGAGAGGTTGAACAGGTTGGGTCTTTATTCTTTGGAGCGTAGAAGGTTGAGGGGGGACTTGATAGAGGTTTTTTAAATTTTGAGAGGGACGGACAGAGTTGACGTGGGTAGGCTTTTCCCTTTGAGAGTGGGGAAGATTCCAACAAGGGGACATAGCTTCAGAATTGAGGGACAAAGGTTTAGGGGTAACATGAGGGGGAACTTCTTTACTCAGAGGGTTGTGGCTGTATGGAATGGGCTTCCGGTGGAAGTGGTGGAGGCTGGCTTGATTTTATTATTTAAGAGTAAATTGGATAGGTATATGGATAGGAGGGGATTAGAGGGTTATGGTCTGAGTGCAGGTAGATGAGACTAGGTCAGGGAGAATGGTCGGCGTGGACTGGTAGGGCCGGACAGGCCTGTTTCCATGCTGTAGTTGTTATATGGTTATATGGTTATTAGCTTCTTGAAATTGACATTTATCACAAGTAGGAGAGATACTAGGAAAAATCCTATTTAATTTCGTCTTCGAATAATGTAATCTATGTATTATTTTAAATTGTATTAAGGAATGTCTAGTATTTAATGAACATTGGTGTATATGTTGTAAACTTTCATCCCATATATCTTGCATATGTGACTTGGACAGGTTGTGTGACTGGGCGGATACATGGCAGATGCAGTTTAATGTAGATAAGTGTGAGGTTATTCACTTTGGAAGTAAGAATAGAAAGGCAGATTATTATCTGAATGGTATCAAGTTAGGAGGAGGGGGAGTTCAACGAGATCTGGGTGTCCTAGTGCATCAGTCAATGAAAGGAAGCATGCAGGTACAGCAGGCAGTGAAGAAAGCCAATGGAATGTTGGCCTTCATAACAAGAGGAGTTGAGTATAGGAGCAAAGAGGTCCTTCTACAGTTGTACCGGGCCCTGGTGAGACCGCACCTGGAGTACTGTGTGCAGTTTTGGTCTCCAAATTTGAGGAAGGATATTCTTGCTATGGAGGGCGTGCAGCGTAGGTTCACTAGGTTAATTCCCGGAATGGCGGGACTGTCGTATGTTGAAAGGCTGGAGCGATTGGGCTTGTATACACTGGAATTTAGAAGAATGAGGGGGGATCTTATTGAAACATATAAGATAATTAGGGGATTGGACACATTAGAGGCAGGAAACATGTTCCCAATGTTGGGGGAGTCCAGAACAAGGGGCCACAGTTTAAGAATAAGGGGTAGGCCATTTAGAACGGAGATGAGGAAGAACTTTTTCAGTCAGAGAGTGGTGAAGGTGTGGAATTCTCTGCCTCAGAAGGCAGTGGAGGCCAGTTCGTTGGATGCTTTCAAGAGAGAGCTGGATAGAGCTCTTAAGGATGGCGGAGTGAGGGGGTATGGGGAGAAGGCAGGAACGGGGTACTGATTGAGAGTGATCAGCCATGATCGCATTGAATGGCGGTGCTGGCTCGAAGGGCTGAATGGCCTACTCCTGCACCTATTGTCTATTGTCTATTGTCTATTGTCTATTGTCTATTGTCTATTGCATTATAAGTTGATTCAATTCGTCCGCCCATGCTCGTCTATAAGATTCTGATGACAGAATGTCAGTATCTAGGAGAGTATTATAAATAAAGGATATTATAGCATTACTACGACCAACTAATGATACAGGAAGTGTTTTCCAAAATTGGATATTTCTGTGTAATTTAGTGAGTAAAGGAGGAAAATTTAATTTAAATAAAGAAGTATATTTCCTAGTCACGTAAATTCCAAGATATTTAAACTTTTCATAGGCAATTTTAAAAGGAAATTGTTGAAGTATGGCCAGATTGTGCTCAAATATTGGCATAATTTCACTTTTGTACCAGCTAATTCTATAACCTGAAAATGAACCAAATTGAGTTATGAGATTTAATAAATTCGGAATGCTAATTTCTGGCTTTGTAATGTATATTAATACATCATCCGCATATAAAGAAATTGTATTGGTTGTATGTTTAGTGTTATAACCATGAATATCTGAATTTGATCTAATACTCTCAGCAAGTGGTTCTATAATAAGGGCAAATAGAAGCGGAGATAGTGGGCATCCTTGTCTACAACCCCTAAATAAATGAAATTTGGATGACAGCATTTGATTAGTTAATATTCTAGCTGTTGGGGATGTATATAAAAGTTTCACCCATGAACAAAAAATTTCACCTAATTGAAATTTTTCCATCACTGAGAAAAGATAGGGCCATTCTACTTGATCAAATGCTTTTTCAGCATCTAGCGAGATGATTGCTAAATCTTCGTTTAATAGTCTATTTGAATATATTATATTGAACAAGCGTCTCAAATTGAAAAATGAATATCGTTTAGCTATAAAGCCTGATTGATCGGGGTGTATCAATTTATCTATAACTAGACTTAATCTATGAGCTAAGATTTTCGCTAATATCTTCTGATCAGTATTTAAAAGAGCTATCGCTCTATACAAACCAGGGTCTTCAGAATCCTTATCTTTTTTAGGAATAAGTATTATTGTTGATTCAGTCAGAGTTTGTGGTAATCTCTGTTGTTTAAAGGCGTGACTATATACAGTTTGCAAACGTGGAGAGATCAAATCACTAAATTTTTTATAAAATTCATTATTTAAGCCGTCAGGGCCAGGAGTCTTCCCATTTTTCATGGATTTAATGGTCTCTTCAACGTCTTTCATAATTATTTCTGCGCCCAGTGAATTTCTGTCACTCACATTCAAACCAGGAAGGTTACATTCCTGCAAAAAGTCTTGCATCTGCGCAGAGCTATCTGTTATTTTTGATGAATATAATGACTGATAAAATTGCAAAAATCTCTGATTAATATCCTTGGGTAGTTTAAGCAAATCTCCGTTTTCTGATCTAATTTTATGAATTGTAGAATCATCTTCTAATTTACGGAGTTGACGTGCTAGCAATTTCTGTGGTTTATCTCCAAATTCAAAATGTTTTTGTTTAGTATATTGAAAAAGCCTTAAAATATGAGCTGAGAGTATATAATTTAACTTATATTTGAGAGCTGCGATTTTATTATGTATTTCAATAGAGGGAGCGATGGCATTTGTTATATCTAACTGATTATCTGACTTTCTAGGTCATGTTGTTCAACCCGCTTCTTCTTGTTTTGAGACGCTTGAAAGGCAATAATACATCCTCTCACAAACGCTTTAAATGTTTCCCAAAGCAGGGACGCAGGTGTTTCAGGAAGGTCATTTGCGTAAAAAAAAGTTTCAAATTGCGATTTAAGATAGTCATAACATGCTTTTTCATTTAAAATTTGAGGATTAAATCTCGAATTGGTCTGTTTCCCCGTTACTCCTTGGAGTTTTACCCTAAATGTTAAAGGGGCATGATCGGATATAATAAAATTATGATATTTTGAATTATATGTATAAGGAATAAGTTTGGAGTCCACCAAGAAATAGTCAATTAATAATAATAATAATAATGCATTTTATTTATATAGCGCTTTTCATATACTCAAAGACGCTTTACAGAGATTTAGAGAACATAGGGAAATGAATAAATAGATAAATAAGTAAATAAGTAAACGAACAGAGAAAGGAGACAGAAGGTGAGGTGACCTTCAGTGGTTGAAGGCTGTACTGAACAGGTGAGACTTCAGTGATGTTTTGAATGTGGTGAGTGTGGAGGAGTCTCCTACGGTTTGGGGTAGTGAGTTCCATAGGGTGGGAGCAGCGATGGAGAAAGCCCTGTCCCCCCAGGATCTGAGTTTTGTCCGGATGTGGGGGGATAGGAGATTGGCAGCAGCAGAGCGGAGGTTGCAGGTGGGAGTGTGCCTGTGGAGGAGGTCGGTCAGGTAGGATGGGGCCAGGTTATGGAGGGCTTTGTAGGTTATGAGGAGGATTTTGTACTGGATTCTCTGGGGGATGGGGAGCCAGTGGAGTTTGTAAAGGACGGGGGTGATATGGTCACGGATCGGGGTGTGGGTGAGTAGACGGGCAGCGGAGTTTTGAATGTATTGAAGTTTACTGATGATTTTTGAGGGTGCGCCATAGAGGAGGCTGTTGCAGTAGTCCAGACGGGAGGTGATGAAGGCGTGGATGAGGGTTTCTGCAGCTGTGGAGGAGAGGGATGGATGGAGACGGGCAATGTTTTTGAGGTGGAAGAAGGCTGTCTTTGTGATGTGTTTGATGTGTTTGTCGAAGGAGAGGGTTTGATCAAAGATGATTCCAAGATTCCGGATGTGAGGGGAGGTGGATACTGGGAGACCATCAATGTTGAGGATGAAGTTTTGGGTGGATTTGGTGAGCGTTTTTGGACCAATTCTTGAGTAAGTTTTATGCACTGGTGAATAAAATGAATACTCTCGGCCTGAAGGGTTTTCAATTCTCCAAACATCTTTTATATTTGCACTATTTATATAAGAGTTTAATAATTCACACGACTTGGATTTTGTTTTCCTTTGAGTTGACGATCTATCCAAATAAGGATCTAATGTACAATTTAAATCTCCTCCAATTATCAAGTTATATTGTCCAAATTCTGGAATGGTATTAAATATATATTTTTTAAATAACAGATTATCAAAATTTGGTGCATAGACATTCACCAATATCAATTTTGTAGAATATAGTTCTCCCACTAATATAACATATCTACCTTCAGTGTCAACTATAGAGGAAGTATGTATAAATGGTATACCCTTATGAATTAAAATGGCAACACCTCTTGATTTAAAGGGAAATGATGAGTGAAATAATTTATCAATCCATTTGCCTTTCAATCTATTATGTGCTACATTACAATCTAGTTTGGGAACAGCTCTGCCCAGGACAGGATGGCCCTGCAGAGAGTAGTGCGTGCGGCAGAACGCACCATGGGAACTACACTCGCCCCCCTGCAGGACCTATACATCAGGAGGTGCAGAGCCGGAGCAAGCAAGATTATGAGGGACCCCTGCCACTCCAGCAACGGACTGTTCCAGATGCTACGATCAGGCAAACGCCTCCACTGTCACGCTGTGAAAACGGAGAGGATGATACGGAGTTTCTTCCCACAGGCCATCAGGACTGTTAACTTTTATAACTCCAGGTACTAAATTTTGTCTTCTCTATATTAACTTTGTTAACTTTATTTATATGCTGTAACTGTAATTCTTTTTTGTGCACAATCCGCAAGGCATTGCCACTTTCATTTCACTGCACATCGTGTATGTGTATGTGACAAATAAACTTGACTTGCTTTGAGACTTGTCATGAAGCCACCCCTGCGTTGTCTTGGCTGTGTGCTTCAGGCTGTTATCCTGTTGGAAGGTGGACCTCCGCCCCAGTCTGAGATCCAGAATGCTCTGGAGCAAGTTTTCATCAAGGATCTCTCTGTACTTTGCTCCGTTCATCTTTCCCTCGATCCTGAATAGTTTCCCAGTTCCTGCCGCTGAAAAACATCCCTACAGCATGATGCTGCCACCACCATGCTTCACCATAGGTATGGTATTGGCCAGGTGATGAGCGGTGCCGCTTGGCATTCAGGCCAAAGAGTTCAATCTTGGTTTCATCAGACCAGAGAATCTTGTTTCTCATGGTCTGAGAGTCCTCTAGGTGCCTTTGGGCAAACTCCAAGCGAGCTGCCATGTGCCTTTTACCGAGGACGGTTTCCATCTGGTTGGTGGAATGCTGCAGATATAGTTGTCCTTTTGAAAGGTTCTCCCATCTTCACAGAAGAACTCTGGAGCTCTGTCAGAGTGACCATCAGGTTCTTGGTCACCTCCCTGACCAAGGCCCTTCTCCCCAAACTTGCTCAGTTTGGCTGGGCGGCCAGCTCTACAAAGACTCCTGGAGGTTGCAAAGTTCTTCCATTTAAGAATGACGGAGGTCACTGTGCTCTTTGGGACCTGAAATGCTGCAGAAATTGTTTTACACCTTTCCACAGATCTGTCTCGACACAATCCTGTCTCGGAGGTCTACAGACAATTCCTTCGTCTTCATGGCTTGGTTTTTGCTCTGACATGCACTGTCAACAGTGGGACCTTATATAGACCGGTGTATGCCTTTCCAAATCATGTCCAATCAATTTAATTTACCACTGGTGGACTCCAATCAAGTTGTAGAAACATCTCAAGGATAATCCATGGAAACAGGATGAACATAAGCTCAATTTTGAGTGTCATAGCAAAGGGTCTGAATACTTATGTAAATGTGATATTTCAGTTATTTCTTTTTAATTACTTTGCAAACATTTCTAAACACCTGTTTTTGCTTTTTTATTATGGGGTACTTTGTGTAGATTGATGATAAAAACAATGTTTTTAATCCATTTTAAAATAAGGCTGTCATGTTGCAAAATGTGGAAAAAGTGAAGTGGTCTGAATACTTTCTGAATGCACTGTACGCTGCACTCCCTCAATAGCAAGAATGTCCCTCAAATTAGGAGACCAAAACTGCACACGATACTCCAGGTGTGGTCTCACCAGGGCCATGTATAACTGCAGTAGCACCTCCTTGCACCTATACTCAAATCCTCTCACTATGAAGGCCAATACTCCATTTGCTTGCTTTCTTCACTGCCTGCTGTACCTGCATGCTTACTTTCAGTGAATGATGCACAAGGACACCCAGGTCTCGTTGCACCTCCCCTTTTTCAAATCTGACACCATTCAAATCTGACATCATTCTGCGGCACGGTAGCGCAGCGGTAGAGTTGCTGCTTTACAGCGAATGCAGCGCCGGAGACTCAGGTTCGATCCTGACTACGGGTGCTGCACTGTAAGGAGTTTGTACGTTCTCTCCGTGACCTGCGTGGGTTTTCTCCGAGATCTTCGGTTTCCTCCCACACTCCAAAGACGTACAGGTATGTAGGTTAATTGGCTGGGTAAATGTAAAATAAATTGTCCCTAGTGGGTGTAGGATAGTGTTAATGTGCGGGGATCGCTGGGCGGCACGGACTTGGAGGGCCGAAAAGGCCTGTTTCCGGCTGTATATATATGATATGATATGATATGATAATCTACATTCTCCCCATGACCCCTGACACCTATACTAATCAACAATCTATCCATCTCTGCCATAAAAATATCCATCGACTTGGCCTCCACAGCCTTCTCTGGCAATGAATTCCACAGAATGAGAGTGATGGGGGTGAGATTGTCTCTGTTCACTGTCCCCCCAGTTCAGAAGCCTGCTAGCAGAGAGGAAGAAGCTGTTTCTGAGTCTGGTGGTGCGCACTTTCAAGCTTCTGTATCTTCTGCTGGACAGGACCAGGGAGAAGGAGGAATGACCGGGTTGGGACAAGTGAGAGGGTCATAGAGTCATACACCGCGGAAACAGACCCATTGGCCCAACTTGTTCACGCCGATCAACAAGTCCCATCTAAACTAGTCCCACCTGCCTGCTTTTGGCCTTTGTCCCTCTAAACCTGTCCTATCAATGTACCTGTCTACCTGTTTCTTAATCATTGTGATAGTCTCTGCCTCCACTACGTCTTCCATACACCCTCCACCCTTTGTGTAAAAGAGTCACCCCTCAGTTTCCCATTAAATCTCCCCCCCCCCCCCCCCCCCTCCCCCTCACCTTAAACCCCTGACCTCTGGTTCTCGATTCCCCAACTCTGGGCAGGTTCAGAGTATGTCATCATGAATCCTACTGAGTTGCAATAAGGTGACCCTTTGTTTCACCCACAGGAACATGGGACTGCAGAGATGGATAGGATTCATGGTCCTTGTGGAGATGGTGTGGCAAGTCTCCGGAACTGGAACAGGTCCGATCGCCAGAGAATGGGGAGAGGAAGCAAACTTGCCCGGGTGGAAGGCACGGGTGCCTCAGCAAGGGGACAATCAACAAGCTCCAGAATGCGGTGTTAAGCCCGCTGTGGACAAGATGGGATGGACGGAGATGGTTCTGCTCAGCTACTCTGCAAAATCCCCAATAACATTTATTCAATTCAATTCATTGCAGCTGAAATTGCTGACTTTAATTGAAAACTGTTTATCAGGATGAGGGGGGTTTAGAAAGATGAGAGGGGGGACCTCATTACCCTTCCTTTGTCCCACCCCCTGACATCAGTCTGAGGAAGGATCTCGACATGAAACATCACCCATTCCCTCTCTCCTGAGATGCTGCCTGACCTGCTGAGTTACTCCAGCATTTTGTGAATAAATACCTCAGAATAAATGGAAGTACTGTCAGGAAGGAGATGAGGAGGAATTTCCTGAGCCAGAGGGCCGTGAATCTGTAGAATTCATTGCCACAGACGGCTGTGGAGGCCAACTGATTTGGTGTTTTTAAAGCGGAGATTGACAGATTCCTGATTAGTACGGGTGTCGGGGGTAATGGTGAGAAGGCAGGAGAATGGGGTTGAGAGGGAGAGATAGATCAGCCGTGATAGAATGGCAGAGTAGACTTGATGGGCCGAATGGCATAATTCTGCTCCTGGAAATTATGTACATGAACAGACACAAAGTACGCTGTTATCTGCTTGAAATTATGACTTTATTTTATTCTTTTAACAGCAACAATTATCTTCCTGATTGACAATCGTTGGTGGAAGTTCCAAGTTGTTTGTCGAGCGCAGTCTGCAACAGAAAGATCATCTTAGATTTCTCACAACCAGGAAGGATGTCGACACACCAGATCAAAAACAATATCGAAAGTACCTCTTTTTTTAGTTTCTAGTTTAGTTTACTTTAGTTTATTATTGTCACGTGTCCCAAAGTGCAGTGAAAAGTATTTTTGTTTGCGTGTTATTCTGTCAGCGGACTACCTCAGTGCAAGATATAGTCCAGTAAAGGCCGATCAGAGATAGTCCAAAGAGTCATGGGGCAACACAGCAGGGAATCAGGCCATTCAGTGCATCCCTGACCCTCACTCATTTCCCCAACATTCCCATCTGTTCTCCCCAGATTCCAACCCTCACCTACACATCAGGGGCAATTTACAGAGGGACGGTCAACCAGCAAACCTCCACGATGTTGGGATGTGGGAGGAAACCGGTGCACCTGGAGCGCCATGGGTTCGATCCTGACCTCGGCTGCTGTCTGTACGGAGTTTGCACGTTCTCCCTGTGACCATGTGGGTTTCCTTCGGGTGTCATAGTGTCTTAGAGTCATAGAGTGATACAGTGTGGAAACAGGTCCTTCGGTCCAACTCGCCCACACCGGCCAACAATGTCCCAGCTGCCCTAGTCCCAATTGCCTGCACTTGGACCATAATTCTACAAACATGTCCTATCCATACACTTGTCCAACTGTCTCTTAAACGATGGGGTAGCCCATCAACCGGGTGCTCCGGTTTCCTCCCACATTCCAAATACGTGCAAGTTTGTCGGTCAATTGGCTTCTGTAAATTGTAAACTGTCCCTGGTGTGTAGGATGGTGCTAGTGTACGGGGCAATCACTGGTCGGCGTGGTCTCGGTGGCACGCACCGCCTGTTTTCGTGCTGCATCTCTAGAGACTAAAGACCAGAGGTGACTCCACTGGGTGACAATACTATGACCAAGGAACGTTTAGGGTGGCCAGTCACATTCTACTCTTGTGTTTCTTACCCCACTTGAGCATTCCAGTGTGGAAGGGCAAGTACGGTCAGTATGGACTTGTTGGGCTGAAGGGCTGGTTCTGAGCTGGAAGACTCGATGGCCAGTGTAGAGTGTGAGGTGGGTAAGCAGTCTCACCTTCTGCCTTCCCTCTAAGGCCAGTTGCAACATTTACAGGATGGATCAAAGACTAATCCAGTGGCACAGGTCTCCAGGTAGGTGCGTCCATTGGCGCACTGGTAGAACTTGGTCTTGTCCTTGGGATCGGGGAAGATACCGTTCGCTTTGCCCGTACAGAAGCCACTGCCTCCACTGCTTCCACCACCACTGCCACCACCACCTCCACCTCCACCACCACTAGGAGCATCAGTAGGTGGAACCGCTGGCTTCAATGTTGTCTTGGATGGGACGCAAGCTGCAAGGAAACAAAGTTTGTTACGCTGTAAGTTCATAAGTTCTCCTAGATTCAAAGTAGAATTAGGCCATTTGGCCCATTGAGTCTACTCCACTATTCAAACATGGCTGATCTATCTCTCCCTCTCAATCCCATTCTTCTGCCTTCTTCCCATAACCCCTGGCACCCGTACAAATCAAGAATCTGTCAATCTGTGCCCC
This sequence comes from Rhinoraja longicauda, assembly GCF_053455715.1. Lineage (NCBI taxonomy): Eukaryota > Metazoa > Chordata > Chondrichthyes > Rajiformes > Arhynchobatidae > Rhinoraja > Rhinoraja longicauda. The sequence goes on from NC_135976.1 coordinate 34,917,520, forward strand.
AGCAATACCCATCGATTTGGGCCCCACATCCATCTTAGTTCATGTAGAAACAAGAAACCACAGATGTAGGAGTACAAACTACGACTAACCCGGTCAATGGAATTATCCCACTGTGCCCCCCCTCATCAACTCGAGAGCGGTCTTGACCTCCCACCCACCCCAGATGCTGGCCTAAAAAAAGAGACACAAAGTGCTGGAGTAACTCAGTTGCTTGTTCCTTACACCCACCACCCTCTGTGTGAAAGACGTGGCCCGCACATCTCCATTACCTCCAGTAATGTCAAGGCCAGTGTGCAGAGTGTTGATGAGGGGGTAGGGTCCCTGGTGACAGAAGGCACCAGAGAAGTCATCCAGAGCCAGATCCCACACCATAGCTCCTCCAAAGTTGTTCTTCTTCAGCCACTCAACCTGGAACACACAATTCACAACTTTACAACGACCCTGAGTTAATAACGGCTTCCACAGATGCACCTTAGAAAGCTTTCTATCGGGATGCATCACAGCACGGTTTGGGAACAGCTCCATCCAAAACCCGCATGAAAATGCAGAGAGTTGCGGACGCAGCCCAGACCATCACGTGAACCAACCTCCCTTCCATTGACTCCATCCACACCTCACGCTGCCTCGGCAAGGCCAGCAGCATAATCGAGGACCAGTCTCACCCCAGCACCAGAGAAATAAAAACAGAAATTCCAAGTGTCCCCGATGTGAATCATTTCATGAGGGTGGCACGGTGGTGCAGCGGTAGAGCTGCTTTGCTGCCTCACTGCGCTGGAGTCCCAGGTTCGATCCTGACTACAGGTGCTGTCTGTACTGAGTTTGTACGTTCTCCATGTGATCTGCGTGGGTTTCTCCGGGTGCTCAGGTTTCCTCCCACACTCCAAAGACGTACTAATAGGCTAATTGGCTTCGGTCAAATCCCTGGTGTGTGTAGGATAGTGCTGGTGTGTGGGGATCACTGGTCGGTGTGGACACGGTGGGTCGAAGAGCCTGTTTCCACGCTGTATCAATAAAATAAACTAAACTAAAGGTTACTCCCTGCCTTGCTCACTCAACGCCCCAATGCAAATATATAAAATCCCCAGACACCAAATGTCAGACGCAAATCAGAAATGACCATGTTTAAACACCTTGGAAAGAGCACATCATCCATTTTAACAGGAACATTGAAAAATTTGTTCGAACTGATAACGAATCATGATCATCACTGAACATCCAAGGTAGCACACAGATCGAAGGCAAATGTGACTTTATTACTTTGCAAAATTGGAATATTAATATGTTCATAAGTGATAAGAGCAGAATTAGGCCATTCGGCCCATCAAGTCTTCTCCGCCATTTACTCATGGCTGATCTATCTGTTCCTCCTAACTCCATTCTCAATAGACAATAGGTGCAGGAGGAGGCCATTCGGCACTTCAAGCTAGCACCGCCATTCACCATGATCATGGCTGATCATCCACAATCAGTACCCCATTCCTGCCTTCTCCCCATATCCCTTGACTGTCAACAGAGCTATCATTAAGAGCTCTGTCTAACTCTCTCTTGAAAGCATCCAAGGAATTGGCCACTGCTGCCTTCTGAGGCAGAGAGTTCCACAGTTTCACAACTCTCCGAGAGACAAAGTTTTTCCTCGTCTCCATTCTAAATGGCCTACCCATTATTCGTAAACCGTGGCCCCTGGTTCGGGACTCCCCTGCCTTCTCCCCAATAGCGTCTGACACCCTGTTGGAAAGTCTGCAGTAGATATTGAGATAAACGAGACCACGATGGTCGACATGGGAAGGGTGGAACATGGATGGGCAGACATACCTTGTCTCCGAAGCTCTTGATGTTGTCATAGCCGACCCATATGCTGTCCTTGAAGGTGTATGGGGTGACCTGTGGGGCATTCCATTCCTGGGTGGCACCATTCAGGAAGCCACAGATCTGTCCAGAGACGGAGATGTTACGGACCAATCTTATCGAGGTGGACAAAATCATGAGAGGAACCGATCACGTAGACGCACAGTGTCTCTGGCCCAGAGTCGGAGAATCGAGAACCAGAGGACATCAGGTGAGGGGAGAATGATTTCATAGGAACCGGAGGGGTCACCTTGTGACACCGAGGGTGGTGGGTATATGGAACAGATGGGTGGAGATAGTGACACAGGCTGGTGGGGAACAGGAGACAAAATAGTGTCAGATAAGGAGCGGAGAGGAGCAGAGAAATGTAGAGAGATGTGCAAAGAGAGGGGGAAAGAGGAGAGAGAGAGACATGTAAAGAGAGGAAAGAGAAATGAACAGAAAGAGGAGAGGACGAGAGAGATGGAAAGCCGGATGGAAGGAGAGAGCGGGGGGTGGGGGGGTTAAAGAGGGAGGGGAGGGTTGAAGGGAAATGGGGATCTCTGAGACGAGAGGAGGGGAACGGAGAACACGTGGAACGTGGGCGGGCAACCTTTCAGATGGAGATCCTTCCTCAGGCTCCGGCACCTTGTGTCCATCTATGTTGTGTGTGGTTATTCAGTATTGGACTGGAAGATAGCATTGAGTAAAGGGCCACTCGGTTGGATTGGTCGGTACCTACCTCATAGTAGGCCAGGAAGCCAGCTTGGCGGGTGTATTTGCCGGCTGGACCGGCGCCTCCTGCTGGGGCACCCACGGCGGTGCTGGACGAGGTCAGTCTGAAGGTGTGTCCGTAGGTGGGGAAGCCCACGTTCAACTTGTCCACTGGAGCCCCCTTGCTCTTCCAGTAGTTCATGGCGTATTCCTGCACGGACACAGTTGGCATCAAAGGACTTTAGGCTCAGGTTTACGTTTACTGCAGGTTGATTATTGTCACAGTGAAAAGCTTCCAAACAGATCAGATAATGCCGTACATCAATACAATGAAATCAAACTAAGGTATAATAGACAGAGCAAAGGGGAAGATACAGAGTAGAGAATATAGTTCTCAGCAATGTAGCGCATCAGTTCCACAGACAAAGTCCAATGTCCGCAATGGGGTAGAGGTGAATCGGACAGTACTCTAGCTTATGGAAGGGACGGTCAGAAGCCTGATAACAGAGTGGAAGAAGCTGTTCCTGAGTCTGGTGGTGCGCGCTTTCAAGCTTCTGTACCTTCTGCCAGACAGGAGCGGGGAGAAGAGGGAATGACCGGGGTGGGACACGTCTTTGATTTTGTTGGTTGCTTTTCTGAGGCAGCGTGAAGTGTAGATGGAGTCAATGGTGGGGAGTGTGGTCTGTGTGATGGACTGGGCTCCATCCACAACTCTCTGCGATTTCTTGTGGTCTTGGGCTCAGTGCTGTGTCCAAACCGATCTGTGATGCAAGCCGACAGTCTGCTCGCGGTGGTGTCTGGAACAGTTACATGGACTTGGAAAAATGGGTTTGCAAATTCGGAGAAAGGAATTGAAAAAGTTCAGCAGAATTTATTATTCTTCACCACTTACCACATTGAAGTAGATGTTGGTGTAATCCTTGTCATTAGGCAGGGGATACAGGGGGCTGTTCTCTCCAGTAACGTGGCTCCAGGGACCATAGAAATCGTAGGTCATCACGTTGAAGAAGTCAACTACCCTGCAAGAGAGGAGACCTGGGTCACCCTGATACCCCATGCACCAAATTAACATCAGAACGCAGAACTGTACAACACAGGAACAGGCCCTTCTGCCACAATGTCTGTGCCAAACATAACGGCAAAATGAACTAATCTCCTCTGCCTGCACGTGATCCATACCCCTCCATTCCCTGCATATCCATGTGCCTATCCAAAAGCCTCTTAAACACCAGTATTGTATCTGCCTCCACCGCCACCCCTGGCAGCACGTTCCAGGCCCCCACCACCCTCTCTGTAAAGGGAAATATGCACCTCTCCTTTAAACTTGAACATGATGCCAAGACCATCACTTATCTTCCTGCTCATAACCAACATCCCTCCATGCCCATCGTTATCATGTGCCTATCTAAAGGTCTTTTAAATGCCACTAACGTATCTGCTTCAAACACCACCCCAGCTGGTTCTGACCGTCCCAGCTGGTTCTGACTGTCTACCCTATCTATGCCTCCATTAATTTTATAATCTTCTATCAAGTCTCTCCTCAACCTCTGATGTTCCAGAGGAAACAATGCAAGTCTGTCCAACCTCTCCCTGTAGCCAATACCCTCCAATCCAGGCAGCATCTGGATCATCTCCTCTGCACCCTCTCCAAAGCCTTCACATCCTTCCTGTAATGGGGACGGACTGACCTGCACGCAATGCTCTGAATGCGTCTTGACCAAAGACCTACAAGTTGACATCCTGACTCTCACACACAATGCCCCAACCGATGAAGGCTTTGAATGCATTAGGGTTGTGGATGGATCTCAATCACTAAGCTGGAAGCTCCCACCAATGAGATTGTGGAGCGATGAAAAACGAGTACAAATACGACCAGTCAAACTCGCTAAACTCCCGAGAGGAAAGCCCAAACAAAAGGTGCGTTTCTCTGCGTGTGGAAGGGCACTCACTTGCCGAGCTCAGGAACCTCGTAGCCAGTATCGATGTTGCTCTTTCCACCAGCAACGGCAGCTGAGAGCAGCAGTCGTGGCTTTCCTGCGCTTTTCCCCTCGGCCTCGAAGGCAGCCATCAGCTCCTGTGGGTCAGAGAGATGGAGCACTCCTTTAGCAAGAGCTTAAGTCTAGTCTGAGGAAGGGTCCCGACCCGAAACATCACCCATCCCTTTACCCAGAAAAGCTGCCTGACCTGCTGAGTTACTCCAACACTTTGTGTCAATTTCAAGTTTAGTTTGGTTTAGAGATGCAATGTGGAAACAGGCCCTTCGGCCCAACCTGCCCACACTGACCAATATCTCCCATCTACACATCCCACAGAGTGCTGGAGTAACTCAGTGGGTCAGGCAGCATCTGTGGAGAACATGAATAGGTGACGTTTCACAGAGTGCTGGAGTAACTCAGTGGGTCAGGCAGCATCTCTAGAGAACATGAATAGGTGACGTTTCAGAGTGCTGGAGTAACTCAGTGGGTCAGGCAGCATCTCTGGAGATAAAGGGTGGGTTTGGCCTGCGTTTGGCCCATTTATTTTTACAAAGCCCATAGTGAGATGTCCTTGACTTCACCTGTGCCAGGACAGTGTACAGATGCTTGTCAACAGGAGGACTTCCTCGAGACCCAGGATATTCCCAGTCGATGTCCAGACCATCAAAGCCGTACCCTCTCAGGAAGGCGATGACTGACTTGATGAAGATTTGCCGAGTTCCTGATGAGGCAACCATGGCGGTGAATCTGCAGGAGGGATGAATGTGGGGAGAGGAGTTAGAAATATGTCTTTCAATATTCATTCATATCACAGTCAATTGGAAAGACACTACTTTTTTTAAAATCTAATGCTAATGTAAAAAGTTTCCATCTTACTTCTGGGTGCCAAAGTTCCAGCCTCCAATGGACAGCAGAGTCTTGAGGTTTGAATTCCTTTAAAAATGGACAAAATGTGGTTTTAGAATTGTGTTTAGGACACCGGAAACCCGGAGAAAACCCGCACGTCACAGGGAGAGCATGCAAACTCCGCACAAACAGTGCCCGAGGTCAGGATCCAACCCAGGTCTTTGGCACTGTGAGCCAGTGGCTCTACCCGCTGCGCCACCGTGCCGCCCGTACTTACCACAGATGCAGTCTTGCCACATACTCTTCAAATCCACTTGTTCACTTGATCGACCATTTCCAAGAGCTTGAAATGGAATGGTCATTAAACACTGGATGTCCCTCTGACTGCGGCAAGCACTGGGGAATTCATGGTTAAAATAAACCCAACCAGACCCAGTTCACCAGGGCTCCACTCCACCCATCTGTCTCCACCTCGCTGTATCTCTGAGAAACCAGGCATCTCCTTGGCACTTAACGTCTAAATAACCCACACAGTGGAGTTATCCCACCGAACCGTCCTCTCACCAACTAGAGAGCAGTCCTGACCTCCCATCCACCTCATTGGAGACCCTCGGACTAGGATTAATCAGACTTCACTGAACTTTATCTTGCACTTAATGTTATACCCTTTATCTTGTGTCTGCACACTGTGGACGGCCTTATTGTAGCCATGTCTAGTCTTTCTGCTGACTAGTTAGCATGCAACAAAAAGCTTTTTGTTGTACCATGGTACACGTGAAAATAATAAGCTAAACTAAACTGTGGAATATGGATAATGGAATATGGATTTCATATTTATTTTTTCATATTTCAGATACAGCGCGGAAACAGGCCTTTTCGGCCCACCAAGTCCGCGCCGCCCAGCGATCCCCGCACATTAACACTATCCTACACACACTAGGGACAATTTTTTACATTTACCCAGTCAATTAACCTACATACCTGTACGTCTTTGGAGTGTGGGAGGAAACCGAAGATCTCGGAGAAAACCCACGCAGGTCACGGGGAGAATGTACAAACTCCGTACAGTTCAGCACCCGTAGTCAGGATCGGGATTGGATTTGGATTTGGGGAATATCCAATACAATGACTGGTTACAGCTTTTCACTGTAGCTCAGTACAGGTGACAATAAACTAAACTGGACAATGTAAACATCGCATATATTGCCCGGCATTTGAGAAACAAGGTTACTGTACTTGTTCTTAAGGCTGTTGATCTCCTGGTAGAGTTTTGGGTCGTTCCATTCGTAGATGGCGATCTGATTGCTCTTCATTCCAGCGAAGGCGTAGATGATGTGTGTGCAGAGACAAGGGTCCACACTTTGGGGCATGTATTTACCCTCTCCTGGTCTGTACTGCGCCCAGTTAGTGAAGTAACACACCAGCCTGTAGGCAGTGCCTGGGCAAGGGAGAGACAGGGGAGGGTGGGGGTCAGGATAATGCCTCGGTGGTACTCACACACAACGCAAAGCAACGCAATTCAAGGCTGCAAATGCACAAAGACTCACCCAGTTGCAGGCAGGCCAGTAAGACCACGGCTGGAACAGAGAACAGAGAGCAGCATATTAGGATTATGACAAACCTTAAGAAGTCAGGGGTTATGGGGAGAAGGCAGGAGAATGGGGTTGAGAGGCTAGTAAGAATTTGATTGTTCTGTTTCTGGTACATATGACAATAAAACACCCTCAACTACCTCTCCCGGTGACCAAGTGGGTTTTCTCCGGGAGCTCTAGTTTCCTCCCAAATCCCAAAGATTGAAGGTTAATTGGCTCTGTGTAAAATTGCCCGGAGCGTGTGAGGAGTGGATGCAAAAGTGGGATAACATAGAACTAGTGTGAAGGGCTGAACAATGGTCGGCGTGGACTCCGTGGGCCAAAGGGCCTTGTTTCCATACTGTATCTCTAAACTAAACCTTTCCTATCCATGTACCCGTCCAAATGTTGTTTAAATGTTGTAATTATACTTGCCTCATCCATGTCCTCTGGCAGATCGTTCCGTATACTCACCACCCTCTGGGCACCAAGCTAGAGTCATGGAGTCACACAGCGCAGAAACAGGCCCTTTGGCCCATCATGTCCGTGCTGACCAAGATGCCCCATCTAAGCCTGTCCCAGTTGCCCCTGGATTCACCTTTAAATCTTTGCTCTCTCACCTTAAGTCAATGCCCTGTAGTTTTAGACTCCCCTTCCATGGAGAAAGGCAGAGACCATCCTTTGTGTCTCTGCCCCTTGTTTCTAAACGTCTGTGAAGTCAAACCTCAACCTCCATCACTCGAGGGACTCCACTACATTGATAGTGTTGGGACTGAGGACTTGGCAAACCAGCACATACTGGGAGCAGCAGGTGAGGAAGCAAGAAAGTAGGAACATAATCTCGACTGAGTTCCAGCATCCTTCAACTGAAGATGGACACAAAATGCTGGAGTAACTCAGCGGGTCAGTCAGCATCTGTGGAGAACATGGATAGGTGACGTTTCACACAGTGCTGGAGTAACTCAGCGGGTCAGGCAGCATCTCCGGAGAAAAAGATCGGGTAGAATCGAAACCCTTCTTCAGACACCTTTACTGTAAAACCTGAGAAACAATTTAACCTGTTCTCATCCTCATTTAAATTCTAAACCTGATTCTTTCAGAAAGTATTCCAATATCAAAAGGAATTAAACAGCACAAGTCTCTTACCTGTTCCAAGAAGTAGCTTTGCCATCTTGTTACTGTTGCTGACTGGACCTGTGCTGCCTCTTTTATACAAAGAGCGTATCACGAACAATAATCCAATCTGTTTGTTGTTCCCTTTATCGGTGAGATCGGGCTCTCACGATGATTCTCCTGCTGTTTACAAAGGGAAAATAATAGTTCTTATCTTGACTTCAATATTTTCTCTTCAATAATACTTCGTCCCCTGTTCAATGTCATTCATATTGGTCACCTTCGTTTTCACCTCAATTCTGTTCCTGGGTGGAAATGACTTAGAAACGTAGAAACATAGAAAATAGTTGCAGGTTTAGGCCATCCAGTGAATTGGCCCTACTGCCTTCTGTGGCAGAGAATTCCTCAGATTCACAACTCTCTGGGTGAAAAGGTTTTTCCTCATCCCAGTCCTAAATGGCCTAACCACTTATTCTTACACTATGACCCCATGGTTCTGGACTCCCCCCAACATCCGGGATTTTTTTCTTGCATCTCGCCTGTCCAATCCCTTAAGAATTTTATATTAAGCGCACAACTTTAAAATGAGAGGGGGCAATTTTAAAGGAGATGTGTGGGGCATATTTTTTTTTACACAGAGTGTCGTGGGTGCCTGTAAAATGCTGCCAGGGATGGCGGTGGAGGCAATACGATAGTGGCATTTAGATGGGCACGTGGATAGGCAGAGTGGAGGGATATGGATCATGGTTAATGTATGTCTGAAGGCACTGGGCCTGCACTCGCTGGAGTTTAGAACGATGAGGGGGGACCTCATTGAAACTTACAGAATAATGAAAGGCTTGGATATGAAATGAATGTGGAGAGGATGTTTCCACTAGTGGGAGAGTCTAGGACCAAAGGGCACTGCCTTAGAATAAAAGGACGTAACTTTAGAAACAAGATGAGGAGGAATATCTTTAGTCAAAGGGTGGTGAATCTGTGGAATTCATTGCCACAGACGGCTCTGGAGGCCAAGTCAGTGGATGTTTTTAAAGTGCAGTTTGACAGGTTATTTGATTAGTGCGGGTGTCAGGGGTTATGGGGAGAAGGCAGGAGAATGGGGTTGCGAGGGAAAGATAGATCAGCCATGAATGAATGGCAAAGTAGACTTGATGGGCCGAATGGCCTAATTCTGCTCCTAGAACTTATGAACAGAGAGCGGGGAATTGGTGGGAGAGAGATTGGTCGCAGGTGCTGGTGATGGGGAGGAGAGAGTGGAGCAGATAGGCGGTGATATCAACTCAGTGTAGGGACACTGACTCAAATATGTTCAATGGCTAACTTGGAAATGGAAAATTAATGCTGCATTTAATTATTTTAAAAGTCACAAAGTGCTGGAGTAACTCAGAGGGTCAGGCAGCATCTGTGGGGAACATGGATAGGTGACGTTTCACAGAGTGCTGGAGTAACTCAGCTGGTCAGGCAGCAACTCTGAATAGGTGATGTTTCAGGTCAGTATTCTTCTTCAGACTGATTGTAAGGGAGGCAAATGGAGAAGGAAAGCTGTAAGAGAATAGCAGCTCAGTGGTGAACTGGTGGAACCGCCGCCTCGCAGCGCCAGAGACCTGATTCGATCCTGACCTTGGGTGCTGTCTGTACGGAGTTTGCACAGCAGACTCCTGGGACTGCGTGGGCTTTCTCCAGGTGCTCCGGTTTCCTCCCACATCCCAAAGACGTGCGGGTTTGTTGGACAATTGACACCTCTGTGAATTGCCCCCAGTGTGTATGGAGTGGATGAGAAAGTGAACAAACATTGATCTACTGTGAACGGGTGATTGCTGGTCGGTGTGGACTCGGTGTGGACTCGGTGTGGACTCGGTGTGGACTCGGTGTGGACTCGGTGTGGACTCGGTGTGGACTCGGTGTGGACTCGGTGTGGACTCGGTGTGGACTCGGTGTGGACTCGGTGGCCCGAAGGGCCTGTTTCTGTGCTGTATCTCTAAACTAAGTAGTCGAGGAGTGGGTACAATAAGGGGTTGGCCATTTAGGACTGAGATGAGGAAAAATCTTTTCATCCAGTGAGTTCTGTGAATTCTGTGGAATTCTCTACCACAGAAGGCAGTGGAGGCGAAATCACTGGATGTTTTCAAGAGAGAGTCAGGTTTAGCTCTTAGGGCTAACGGAATCAAGGGATATGGGAAGAAAACAGGAATGGTGGTGCTGGCTCGAAGGGCCGTATGACCTACTCCTGCAACTATTTTCTGCGGGGGGGTTTTCTATGGTACGTGCAGAAAAATTGTTTTGTTCTTATCGTTTCAGCATATGAGTAAATGGAATAAATTGTCAATGTTTGTCAAGAATAAAAGAAAGACCTTGGGGCAGAGCGAGTAATCTGGTGGAAGAATCACATGCCCACTTCTGCGTAACCTGCAAGATATCCTTTGCAAATAATGAAATGACGTCATAAACACAGCTTCTCACTGTATCTTGGTGCACGTAACAATAATAACGTGCACCACCAATAACAAGTTAAGGTTGAGGGTACAGCAAGATAGCACTTCCTTAGAAGGCTTAGGAAGTTCGGCATGTCCCCAACGACTTTCACCAACTTCTACAGATGCGCCTTAGAAAACATTTAATCGGGATGCATCACAGCAAGGTTGGGGAAAAAGCTCCAAGACCATGAGAAATTGCAGCAAATTGTGGAGGCAGCCCGGACCACCCAAACCAACCTCCCTTCCATTGACTCCATCTACACCTCACGCTGCCTCGGCAAGGCCAGCAGCATCATCAAGGATGAGCCGCACCCCGGTCACTCCCTCTTCTCCCCTCTCCCATCAGGCAAAAGGTACAGAAGTGTGAAAATGCACACCTCCAGATTCAGGGACAGTTTCTTCCTGGCTGTTATCTGGCAACTGATCTGTCCTACCACAACCAGAGAGCCGTGCTGAACTACTGTCGACCTCATTAGTGACCCTCAGACTATCTTTGATCGGACTTTACTGGCTTTTCCTTGCACTAAACGTTATTCCCTTATCTTTTATCTATACATTTGTAAACAATAGACAATAGACAATAGGTGCAGGAGTAGGCCATTCAGCCCTTCGAGCCAGCACCGCCATTCAATGCGATCATGGCTGATCACTCTCAATCAGTACCCCGTTCCTGCCTTCTCCCCATACCCCCTCACTCCACTATCCTTAAGAGCTCTATCCAGCTCTCTCTTGAAAACATCCAACGAACTGGCCTCCACTGCCTTCTGAGGCAGAGAATTCCACACCTTCACCACTCTCTGACTGAAAAAGTTCTTCCTCATCTCCGTTCTAAATGGCCTACCCCTTATTCTTAAACTGTGGCCCCTTGTTCTGGACTCCCCCAACATTGGGAACATGTTTCCTGCCTCTAATGTGTCCAATCCCCTAATTATCTTATGTTTCAATAAGATCCCCCCTCATCCTTCTAAATTCCAGTGTATACAAGCCCAATCGCTCCAGCCTTTCAACATACGACAGTCCCGCCATTCCGGGAATTAACCTAGTGAACCTACGCTGCACGCCCTCCATAGCAAGAATATCCTTCCTCAAATTTGGAGACCAAAACTGCACACAGTACTCCAGGTGCGGTCTCACCAGGGCCCGGTACAACTGTAGAAGGACCTCTTGGCTCCTAAATGGCCCAATTGTAATCATGAATTGCCTTTCCACTTTCTGGTTAGTACGCAACAAAAGCTTTTCACTGTACCTCAGTACATGTGACAATAAACTACATTGAACTGAACTCCTTTGACTGTTGCTCATAATGGGTGAACCATGGAGATAACTAAACATGATCAACTTTCTTGGTTTTAAGCTTTAATGCTCATTTGGCCAAATCCAAGGGATATCTTTGGCAGAAACAAGGAAGTTAAGTTACTGGTTAATACACAAAAGGACACAGAGTGCTGGAGTAACTCAGCAGGTCAGGCAGCATCTGTGGAGAACATGGATAGGTGACATTTCACAGAGTATTGGAGTAACTCAGTGGGTCGGGCAGCATCTGTGGAGAACATGGATAGGTGACGTTTCACAGAGTGTTGGAGTAACTCAGCGAGTCAGGCAGCATCTGTGGAGAACATGGATAGGTGATGTTTCGGGTCAGGACCCTTCTTCGGATGCACTGAAGAGGGGTTGTGGGGGAGGAGAAAGCTAGAAGAGGGGAGAAGCAGAACAAAGACTGGCAGGTAATAGGTGGACACAGGTGAGGAAGGCTTTTGACAGGCAGATGTTTGGAACAAAGGCCAGAGATAAAAGCAGAAGGTGTGAGACAGGACCGAGGAGTTGCAATTGTGAAGCTAGAGGGAGGAAGTGGCAGGGAGGGAGGGAATGGAGGGAGAATTAGGTGGGGGTCCGGGTGGGGCACAGGGAGGAGGGGGAGAGGGGGATAGAAAAGGGAGGGTCAGGGGGAGAAGCAACTCTACTGCTGCATTACCGTGTGTTGGTACATGCTTTCTTTTGTATCTCCTGCAGATCGAAAGATGCAGTTCAAGTCTCACAATGCCAACTGGAGATTTAAATTCTGTTAAATAAGTCAATCAACAATTATAAGAGAAGTCCACTTCAGTCGCGGCGATCATGAAGATAGAGAACCCATGTCCTTCCTTACCCGGTGTGGTCTACAGGTGTCCCTCCTTACCCGGTCTGGTCTACAGGTGTCTCCACTTGCACCAACGTTGCTCTCTCGCCCAGTCGGGACAACGATGGGTGGACGGCCGCTGTTGGCGATGTCCGCGGTCTCCACAAAGACTCCACCGATGTCCAGCTGGAGATCAGGAGGAAGCAGAGGGAGCCTGTTGAGAGGTGCTCAATGTCGGGTGAACAAAGAGCGAGAGTCTGAGACTTGGACAGATGGCCGAGGGTTTTGCAAGGAGTGGGGATGCAGCAATGACCAAGCCTCAGCTGATTGTGTGTGTCACCCTAACCACATCCTGCGTCACCCCAACAACATCCAGATGCTCAACCACAACAGGCACATCACACCCACATTGCAACACACCCAGTTCAGTTTGTTTTGGTTTGGGTTAGTTTAGTTTATTGTCACAATAGACAATAGGTGCAGGAGTAGGCCATTCGGCCCTTCGAGCCAGCACCGCCATTCAATGTGATCATGGCTGATCATTCTCAATCAGTACCCCGTTCCTGCCTTCTCCCCATACCCCCTGACTCCGCTATCCTTAAGAGCTCTATCTAGCTCTCTCTTGAATGCATTCAGAGAATTGGCCTCCACTACCTTCTGAGGCAGAGAATTCCACAGAGGTACAGTGAAAAGCTTTTGTTGCGTGCTACCAGTCAGTGGAAGGATGATTCATGATTACAATCGAGCCGTCCACAGTGTAGATACAGGATAAAGGGAAAAACAGGCCCTTCAGCCCAGCGAATCCGTGCCGACCAACAATCACCTCTCGTACACTAATCGGGACAATTTACCAAAGCCAATTAATCTACAAATCTATACATCTGTGGAGTGCTGGTGGAAACCGGAGCACCCAGAGAAATCCCACACGGGGTACACAGAGAGAACGTACAAACCCCGTGTAGACAGCACCTGTGGTCAGGATCAAACCCCGGTCTCTGGTGCCGTGAGGCAGCAACTCTACTGCTGCGCCACCGTGACACCCATTACTCATTTTCCTTTAGATTTCAGTAATTGTTTCCATGGCCAGGAATCCTCCGCTCTCTGATGATAGACGCACAGTGCTGGAGTAATTTAGTGGGTCACGCAACATCTCTGCAGAGAAAGGATGGGTGACATTTCGGGTTAGAACCCTTCTTAGACCCTGTTTGAAGAAGGGTCCTGACCCGAAATATCTGAAGGGTTCTGACCAGAAACGTCACCCATCCATTTTCTCCAGAGATGCTGCCTGTCCCGCTGAGTTATTCCAGCACCTTGTCTCTATCTTTGGTATAAACCAGCATCTTTGTTTCTACAGCCTCAGTCATGTGCTGGGTGGAACAAGTTGTCCGAAAATAGTGAATAGTGAAAGGCTTGGATAGAGTGGATGCGGACAGGATTTTTCCACTAGTGGGAGAGTTTAAGACTAGACGCGGCCTCAGAATTAAAGGATGTTCCTTTAAGAAGGAGATGAGAAGGAACTTCTTTAGTCAGAAGTTGGTGAATCTGTGGAATTCTTTGCCACAGACAGCTGTGGAGCCCTAGTCAATTGATATTTTTTAGGCAGAGATAGATAGATTTTTGATTAGTACAGATGTCGGGTTCCGGGGAGAAAGCAGGAAAATGGGGTTAGTAGGGAGAGATAGATCAGCCATGATTGAATGGCGGAGTAGACTTGATGGGCCGAATGGCCTAATTCTGCTCCAATTACTTATGATCTTAAGACTGCTCAATGGTTTCAGAGATCTCACTTTATCATGGTGTGCTCTCTTCCTATTTCTCTTCCCAACATCGCCCTGTAACATGCATTATTTTATTTATGGGGATGAACACATGCAAAGTGGAACGTTAGCCACCCAGACCTGAAATCAAGTCTAGACTCGAGGGTGTTTCATTGACATTTGTACTGACAACACAACAATGAAATTCTTACTTGCGGCAGCGTAACAGGTCTGTAAATACAGTGCACATAGTGTATAATAAGCAAAATATTCAATACATTAATAACCCTGATACTAGTGAAAAAACCCAAATTCCTTTGTGCAACCAAAGAGAGTCCATAGTTCATCGATTAGTAGACACAAAAGAACTGTAGATGCTGGAATTGTAAGCAAAAAGCACAAAGTGCTGGAGTAACTCAGCGGGTCAGGCAGCGTCTCTGGAGAACATGGATAGGTGACATTTCACAGAGTGCTGGAGTAACTCAGCGGGTCAGGCAGCATCTCTGGAGAACATGGATAAGGTACAAAGTGCTGGAGTAACTCAGTGGGTCAGGCAGCATCTCTGGAGAACATGGATAGGGTACAAAGTGCTGGAGTAACTCAGAGGGTCAGGCAGCATCTCTGGCGGAAAGGAATAGATGACATTTTGGGTTGAGACCCTCTTCAGACTAACCCATTGCCTGGTGTCCAGAGCTGAGAGACCACAGAATAGATCCTTCTGCTCATGAGCTGCCACAGATACAGGATAATGGGAATAATGTTCAGTGCAAGATAAAGCCCAGTAAAGTCTGATTAAAGATAGACCGAGGGTCTCCATTGAGGTGGATGGTCAGTTTTGATTGCCCTGCTCGAGGAAGGTTTATCTGCAGGTTAATAAGACTTTGGTTAAGCCACATTTGGAATATTGTGTGCAGTTCAGTTCACTCCATTACTGGAAGCATATTTTGTTTTAGTTTAGAGATACAGCGCGGAAACAGGCCCTTCGGCCCACCGAGTCCGCGCCAACCAGCGATCCCCGCACACTAACACTAACACTTTCCTACAAACTCTAGGGACAATTTACACTTATACCGAGTTTACAAACCCAAGCCAATTAATCTACAAGGAAGGGAGGTGGGAGGAAACCGAAGATCTGAGAAAACCCACGTGGTTACAGGGAGAATGTACAAACTCCGTACAGACAGCGCCAGTAGTCAGCATCGAACCCTGGCACTGGCACTGGCCCTGTGAGGCAGCAACTCTACTGCTGCACCAACGTGCCACCCGTCACAGAGAGATGGAGTCATAATGCGTGGAAACAGACCAAGATGTCCCATCTACACTAGTCCCACCTGCCTGTGTTCGGCCCTTATCCCTCTAAACCTGTCCTATCCATGTACCTGTTCAAATACTTTTTAAACATTGTCATAACACCTTGTCTCAACGACCTCCTCTAGCAGCTCGTTCCAAACACCCACCACCCATCACTGTGTAAAATTATATGGAAGCTTTGGAGGGGGTGCAGAGGTTTACCAGAATGATGCCTTGAACTACATGGGGAGGTTGAGGATCCTGCCATAAATTGTATATTTTCCCCTTATGTTTGACCTCCCAAAGTGTAACACCTCACACTTGCTCAGATTAAACTCCATCTGCCATTTCTCTGCCCATTTCTGTAGCTGATCTATATCCCGCTGATTAGTTTAGCTTAGTTTAGTTTAGAGATACAGTGCGGAAACAGGCCCTTCGGCCCACCGAGTCTGCGCCAGCCAGCAATCACCCCGTACACTAACACTATCCTACACACACTAGGGACATCATTTTTACAGTTACACCAAGCTAATAAACCTACACACCTGTACGTCTTTGGAGTGTTGGAGGAAACCAGAAATACCGGAGAAAATCCAAGCAGGTCACGGGGAGAACGTACAAACTCCGTACAGACAGCACCCATAGTCAGGATGGAACCCGGGTCTCTGGCGCTGCGAGGCAGCAACTCTACTGCTGCGCCACTGTGCTGCCCATGTGTAATTGCATTAGTGGGGCAGTTCAGCTGCAGCAAGTCAAAATGTCATTGTCCGTTGCTGATACATATGACAATTAAGCACTCTTGATTCTCTGCGTAGAAAGGAACTGCAGATGCTGCTGTACACCAAGGATGCTGGACACAAAGTGCTGGAGTAACTCAATGGGTCAGGTAGCATCTCTGGAGAGAGGGAATGGGTGATGTTTTGGGTCGAGACCCTTCTTCAGACTGAGAGTCAGGGGAGAGGGAAACTAGAGGAATGAAAAGGTACAAAGAACAAACGAATGAAAGGTTTGAAATGAACAAATCAAAGCCAGCAACGATGATCAAGGAAAGGTGGAGCCCACAATGGTCTATCGTTGACTGTGGAAAAGGTGATAATGAGTAGATACAACCAGTGAAACTGGTAGGACAACTAGGGTGGGGGGATGAAGGAGAGAGAGGAAATGCAAGAACTACTTGAAATTAGAGAAATCAATATTCATACCGCTGGGTTGTACGTTGTCGAGTTGACTACCATGGGTATAGAATAACTCCAGATTAATGGAATGTGGAAACAAGGAACCCAAGACGGGTCCTAATCCAAAACGTCACCTATCCATGTTCTCTAGAGATGCTGCCTGTCCCGCTGAGTTACTCCAGCACTCTGTGAAACATCACCTGTTCATGTTCTCCACAGATGCTGCCTGACCCGCTGAGTTACTCCAGCACTTTGTGTCCTTTCCAGAATTATCAGATTGAGTGTGGACGGTATTTGCTTTCATGTAAAGAATGGCGCTGTACCTTAGTACATGTGATAATAAAGGGACCTTTGTCCCAGTGCCACTGGTGCCAAACCTGGTGGGCACTGCCATCTTGTGGTCATCAGGAAACTGCAGCATCAATTGCAGAATCAAAGTTACAGTAGGGACCACAACCCATAGTTAAACCAGAATCAGAGGTGCCACATTGACATGTGGAACCAAAACAAACGTTGTTCTACTTATGACCTTGTGAGCAAACCTGAACACAATGCTGGGGAGAAAGCAGGAACGGGGTACTGATTCTGGATGATCAGCCATGATCGTGTTGAATGGCGGTGCTGGCTCAAAAGGCTGAATGGACTACTCCTGCACCTATTTTCTATGTTTCTCCTGTCAAACAGTTAATACAAGGTGCTATTGTTGATTGAACAGGGTTTTTTTCCCCCAATAATATTTGGGTTATTAATTTATTGAAATCTTTTGTTTATTGTATGTTATCTACGAGTATTGTGTTTACAGTTCAGTTGTGCTGCTGCAGGTAAGAATGTAATTGATCCATTGTTGGTACATATGACTCTTGCTACTCTTTAAAGTTTTGTTTAGTTTAGAGATACAGTGCGGAAACAGGCCCTTTAGCCCACTGAGTCCGCACCGACCAGCGATCCCCGCACATTAACACTACACACTCAGGACAATTTTTACATTTCGAGCCAATTAACCTCCAAACCTCTACGTCTTTGTGGGAGGAAACCAAAGTACTCGGAGAGATCCTTCCACAGAGAGATCCTTCCACAGAGAGATCCTTCCACAGAGAGATCCTTCCACAGAGAGATCCTTCCACAGAGAGATCCTTCCACAGAGAGATCCTTCCACAGAGAGATCCTTCCACAGAGAGATCCTTCCACAGTCCAAAGATGTGCAGGTTTGTAATTGACTTGGAATAAATGTAAATTATCCCTAGTGTGCGTAGGATAGTGTAAGTGTGTGCGGGGATCGCTGGTTGGTGCAGACTCGATGGGCCGAAGGGCCTGATTCCACGCTGCATCTCTAAACTAAACTAAATTAGAATAACATTTCCCTCAAGCGAGAAGGAAAAAAATCAGACATAAATACGAGAACCAGTCACAGAGCTGCGAGTCTCTGAGATTCAACTGCAACACTGCACAACACTAACTAACCAATCAACTATGGACTGTCTCTGGTTGTACCACAGACTTCGGTGAAAGATTCTGTACATTTACCCAATCTATTCCCCTCCAGATCATATACACCTCTGTAAGATCACCCCTCAGCCTCCTGCACTCAAAGGAATAAAGTCCTAGCCTGCCCAACCTCTCCCTGCAGCTCAGGCCCTCGATTCCTGGTAACATCCTCGTTTATATTTGCATTTTTTCCAGCTTAATTACATCTTTCTCATAGCAAGGTGACCAAACCTGAACACAATACTGTCAAACAGTGAATACAATGTGTATTTGCTGATTGAACACGGTATTTTGCAATTATTGCAAATTATTGCAATTTTGCAATAATATTGGGGTTATTAATTTATTGACATCTTTTGTTTATTATATGTTGTCTATGGGTATTGTGTTTACTAGTCTGTTGTTCAGTTGCAGGTAAGAGTGTCATTGTTCCAATGTTGCTACATATGACAATTAAACACTTGCCATTCTTTAAAGTTTAGTTTAGTTTAGAGAGGAAACAGCGTGGAAACAGGCCCTTCGGCCCACCATGTCCGCACAACCAGCGATCCCCGCACACTAACACTATCCTACACACACGAGGGACAATTTACATTTATACCAAGCCAATTAACCTACAAACCTGCACGTCTTTGGAGTGATGAAGTGGGAGGAAACCGGAGCACCCGGAGAAAACGGGCAGTGTTCCCTGAACAAGAGGGCAAGATGGCAAAGACCATCTTCATCACTGGTAAGAGTAACATTCAAAAGAAAATCCGGCACAGTGGCGCAGCGGGTAGAGCTGCTGCCTCACAGCGCCAGAGACCCGGGTTTGATCCTGACTACGGATGCTGCCTGTACAGAGTTTGTACGTTCTCCCCGTGACCGTATGGGTTTTCTCCAAGATTTTCGGTCTCCTCCCACTCCAAAGACGTGCAGGTTTGGAGGTTAATTGGCTTCGGTAAAATTGTAAATTGTCCCTGGTGTGTGTAGGATAGTGCTAGTGTGCGGGGATCGCTGGTCGACGCGGACCTGATGGGCCCGAGGCAGCATCTCGGGAGAGAAGGAATGTGTGACGTTTCAGGTCGTGACCCTTCTTCAGACTGATGTCAGGGGAGGGGGCAGGACAAAGAGCAGCATCTGCAGTTTTTTTCCTACACTTAGAACTAGATTGATGGTCAGTGTGGACTCGGTGGGCTGAAGGACCAGTTTCCTTGCTGTACCTCTCAATCAATTCAATTTATGTCTAATTCGTGAGCAAACCATCTATAAGTTATATACAATTGTTGCTTCGTGTGTTTGAGTGTATGTGCCTGTGATTTTCATTGTATCTGTACCTCTCCACATCTGTGCAGATAACAATAAACTCAACATCAAATGACGAGTTCTGTGTTAATGTCCAATGTCATTGCCACAGAAGGCTGTGGAAGCCAAGTCAGTGGATGTATTCAAGGCAGAGATAGATAAATTCTTGATTAGTACGGGTGTCAGGGGTTACGAGGAGAATGGGGTTAGGAGGGAGAGATAGATCAGCCATGATTGAATGGCGGAGTAGACTTAATGGGCCGAATGGCCTAATTCTGCTCCTATCACGTATGATCTTATGTCTAAGGTGATGTAAAAGCTCAGGAAGGCACATTTCAATAACTGCTGAGATATTTATGTTTTGTTTCTGTTATTTCAGTGGGATTCCTCTTGTCGTTGGCAAGCAGCACGCACTGAATTTATTGTTCATCTACGCCAGGAATACTCACTGGATCAGTGGTTCTTTCCACCACCATTTCAAATATTACAATATAACTCATTTCAATGAAACTGGTCAAAGTTAATCTAATAGCTGTAGTTTCAATTCTCTCACTCTCACTCACTGTGAAACCGTCTCTCACTCTCCCCTTTGTAATTTCCACTATCTCTGGTCTTTGTTCCAACCATCTGCCTTTCAAACCCCCCCCCCCCCCCCCCCCCATCGCCTGTATCCACCTATTACCTGTCACGCTTTGTCCTGTTTCTATCCTATTCCAGCTTTCTTCTCCCTGTCCTACAATCAGGAAGGGTCTACAATAAATAAGTGTCTTGACTCGAAACAACACCTATCCATGTTCTCCAGAGATGCTGCCTGACCCGCTGAGTTACTCCAGCACTCTGTGAAACGTCACCTATCCATGTTCTCCACAGATGCTGCCTGACCCGCTGAGTTACTCCAGCACTCTGTGAAACGTCACCTATCCATGTTCTCCACAGATGCTGCCTGACCCGCTGAGTTACTCCAGCACTCTGTGAAACGTCACCTATCCATGTTCTCCAGAGATGCTGCCTGACCCGCTGAGTTACTCCAGCACTCTGTGAAACGTCACCTATCCACGTGCGAGGCCGTGACTCTACCGCTGCGCTACCCTACCGCCCGAGTCCCTGCCTTCCTTTCTATACACCCAACATTAGCATTCACTCCAGGACACTAACTGTTCTCGGCTGCAAAACTGTATGAGCCTCGATAAGTGGCTGCCGAAAACGTTTAAAAGTCCTGCTCTTTTTTGCTGACAGTGTTTGCTCGCCGATCATGACCTGCTGATATTCTGGCCGTCTTCTTTCGGTTGCAGAAAAAACCCCAATCAATAACATTCCAACGGAATCAATAGCATTTGGGAACACTCACCGAATGATGTCCTGACATTTCAGAGATTAAAATGATCAACATGACCCTATTGGGTTTTATTGTTTACTCCGATTCGCAGAGCCGACCAGTCCCATTCAGTCATGGCAAACATATCACAATACATCAGAGTCAATACCATTTTGAAACACTTGCTGGGTGACCTGACATTCCAGAGAGTGAGATGTGATCGACGGTCATGGCAAGGTGACCTTGTTTACAGTGGAGAAGACACAAAGACTTGTGGAGTTCGACAGCACAGAAACAGGCCCTTCAGCCCACTGAACCAACCTACCACAACTAGAGAGCAGACTTGCACTACTATCCACATCATTGATGACCCTCGGACGATCTTTGATCGGACTTTACCTTGCACTAAACGTTGTTCCCTTATCATATCTATACACTGTAAATGGCTCGATTGTAATCATGTGTTGTCTTTCTGCTGACTGGTTAGCACGCAACAAAAGCTTTTCACTGTACCTCGGTACACGTGGCAATAAACTCAACTAAACTCCGTCCACTCTTTTTTACCAACAGAGACAAGCCTGGAACTTTTTGCCACTTGGAGTCAGTCTTTTAAGGACAGCACAAGCGATTTACAAGTATATAAAATTAAGAGAGGCACGGATTGGGTAGACAGTCAGAACCTTTTTCTCCAGGGTGGAAATGTCCAACACTGGAGGCGAGAGGAGAAAAGTTTAATGGGTGATGTGTGGGGCTGTTTTTTTTTTACAGAGGGTGATGGGGGCCTGGAACGAGGGATGTGTGGGGCTGGTTTGTTTAGAGGGTGGTGGGGGCCTGGAACAAGTTGCCAGGGGTGGTGATGGAGGCAGGTACGATCGTGTCTCATTCAAAAGGAAGAAGTAGAAACAAGGAACTACAGATGCTGGTTAGACACAAAATGCTAGAGTAACTCAGCGGGACAGGCAGCATCTCTGGAGAGAAGGAATGGGTAATGTTTCGGGTTAAGACCCGTCTTCAAACCCATTCCCTCTATGCAGAGATGCTGCCCGTCCCGCTGAGTTACTCCAGCATTTTGTGTCAATCGTCGGTGTAAACTGGCATCTGCAGTTCCTTCTTATACAGCGGCTGGTTAATACACAAAGGGACAAAAAGTGCCGGAGTAACTCAGCAGGTCAGGCAGCATCTCTGGAGAACAAGGAGAAATGCTGCCTGACCTGCTGAGTTTCTCTATCACTTTGTGTCCTTTTGATCATCGCAAGAGGATTTGAGTACAGGGGTGAAGGTGTCTTTTTGGGGTTGTGTAGGTGAGATTTGTTTGTAGTTTTTGTGCAGTTTTGGTCTGAGTGTCGGAGGAAGAATGTTCTTGTAGTGGAGGGATGGTCGCACAAAGGTCGGCTGGACTGATTCTTACTCTGCTGTAGGAAGAGAGATTGGTTCAGTTAGGCTCATATTCAGTGGCGTACTGAAAGTAAGAGGGGATCTCACTGAAGCCGAGACAACCCAAACAGGTCAAACGTGTCGGAAGGAACTGCAGCTGCTGGTTCTGAGTTCCAGGTTCAGGTTCAGCTGCAGGCCCCACAGCCTCATGGTGCAATGGAGGCGATGGCTCTGGCCCACTGGTGGGCGGTGGAGAGGCGGGTCGGCACCGCCACTGGTGGGGGGCACGGGGGGGGGGCCGGAGTGGAGGTGGGGGTCGGCATCGCCACTGGTGAGGGGCACGGGGGGGGGGGGGCGGAGTGGAGGTGGGGGTCAGCACCGCCACTGGTGGGGGGCACAGGGGGGGGGGGGGGGGGGGGCGGAGTGGAGAGGCGGGTCGACACTGCCACTGGTGGGGGGCACGGGGGGGGGCCGGAGTGGAGGTGGAGGTTGGCGGCACCAACGTCGGTCGTCCCGTGGAGCTGATTCCCTGCTCCCGGACCCTCAGTCTGAAGGAGGGTCTCGACCTGAAATGTCATCCATTCCTTCTCTCCAGAGATGCTGCCTGTGCCACTGAGTTACTCCAGCACTTTGTGTCTCACAGATCAAGGTAGATTGGAAAGAAGGATGACAGATACAAAAAGCTGGAGTAACTTAGCGAATCAGGCAGCATCTCTGGAGATGGTGACGTTTCGGGTGGAGATGGTTGGAGAGTCCACCACAGTCTACGTGTAGGGTTCCAAGCTCCCCAGTAGCAGAGGGAGTCAGTCCTTTGGAAGAAGACGTTCCCATGTTGACTCTGCTCGCTGGGTTATCTAGTACCTTTGGACTTCAAACATTTCCTACATTTCTACCCACATTTACCTTGTTCACTGTCACTGCTTAGTTGATGATTTATTGGAGCTCCGGCTGCATTTCTCCCATTGCCCAGGTGATGTTCTGACACTCTCCTGCTGTCGTGGGATATCCATAGGCAGGTCATACAGAGACCAGTGCACAGTGCGAACCGGCATCCGTGTAAGAACCTTCCACAAGCAGTGTTCCCTGCACAAGAGTACAAGATGGTAAAGGTCATCTTCTGCGCTGGTAAGAGTCACATTCAACCATATATCTGAACCAACAGAAGCTCGGTTAATAACCTTATACCTTGCAAACGTGATGGATTTTCATCAATTTCTTGATAAAATTTCTAACCAAGCCGCACAACTCTGATCCTACCCAACCAAACACTACCGACCACTTCTTGCACAGCTGTGGACTTATTTTCCCATTGTGTATTCTTGCCTGAATGCCTTCAGATTTATTTTATTTTTTTGCAGTCTTTCTTTTTCACCATCTTGTAGAGTGCTCCAGTTTCCTCCCACATCACAAAGACGTGCGGGTTTGTAGGTTAGTCGGCCTCGGTATATTGTCCTTCGTGTGTGGGAAGCGGATGCAAAAGTGGGAAAATATAGAACTATTGCGAACGGTTTATCGATGGTTGGCGTGGACTCGGTGGGCCAAAGAGACTGTTTCCATGATATATCTTACAATCAATTCAATTTATATGTAACTTACGTGTAATTCATCTACAGTTTATATATAATGTTTTCGTCTGTTGTCTGAGACCGAGATACATATATTTTGTTTCTATTATTTCAGTGGGATTCCTGCTGTTGTTACAAGCATACAGTGGTAAGCAGCATCCACTGAATTTATCATATATCAATACCATGAATACTTATGCCACCATCAGTCAAAGTTAATCTAATAGCTGTAGTTTGTGGCAGAGCGATCAATCTCAAAGGTAGACACAAAATGCTGGAGCAACTCAGCGGGTCAGGCAGCATCTCGGGAAAGAAGGAATGGGTGAAGTTTTGGGTCGAGACCCTTCTTCAGATCAATTTCAAATACAGGTGTTGATAGTTACATAGTTAACTCAGCTAAGAACTCTTTGTTCACATGCAGAATTGAAAGCTAAATGCCAATGTGCCTTTTAGTCACAGGGTCATGTAGCATGGAAACATGCCCTTCGGCCCAACTTGTCCACACCAGCCAAGATACACAATCTAAGCTAGTCTCACCTGAATACATAGATGTATTCAAGAGAGAGATAGATATAGCTGTTAGGGTTAATGGAATCAAGGGATATGGGGAGAAAGCAGGAACGGGGTACTGATTTTGGATGATCAGCTATGATCATATTGAATGGCGGTGCTGACTCGAAGGGCCGAATGGCCTCCTCCTGCACCTGTTTTCTATGTTTATGCCTGTGTTTGCCCCATATCCCTCAACACATTTCCTATCCATGTACCCTTCCAAATGCCTTTTAAATGTTATTATGGTACCTTTCTCAGCTACCTGCTCATTCCATACACCCACCAGCCTCTGTGTGGAAAAGGTTGCCGTCAGGAGCCTATTAAATCTTTCCCCTCTCAACTTAAACCTATGTCTGCAGTTCTTGACTCCCCTACTTCGTAAGACCTAATCTTTGTACGAAAATGTTTTCATTTATTAAGCACAATACTGGAGAACATGGATAAGTGACGTTTTGCTGCGAGATCATTCTTCGGAATGAGCTTTGAAGCTGGGTCTCGACCCGAAACATCAGCTATCCATGTTTTCCAGAGATGATGCCTGACCAGCGGAGTTACTCCAGCACTTTGTCTCTTTTTGTGTAAACCAGCATCTGCAGTTCTTTGTTTTTGCTTTCATTTACACAAAGGTTATATGCGACTAGAAAATGCCTCTATTTCTAAGCTTCAAATGGGTTTTCTAATTGCAATTTTTTTAAATCAACTGATAACTTTTTCTAAACCAGTTTTAAGCCAGGACTACAAGATAGTTTGTTACTACACAAACTGGGCCCATAAACGAGGAAACTGCAAGTTCCTACCAGAAGATATCAACCCCAAGTTATGTACACATCTGATCTATGCCTTTGCTGTTATTGGCAAGAACCATGAAATGGTCCCACAGCAAACAGAGGATGAAAACCTCTACGAGTCGTTTAATAATCTGAAAAAAAGGTATGTGAATTTACAAGACGTATTTGAAGTATCTTGCAATGATTTGCATTGACTGTTAACTTAATTTTTTTTATTCCACTGCGAATCACCTCACAAGAAACTATCACAACCAGTTGAGTGCAGGAGGATCTTATAGAGGTGTATAAGATATTGAGGGGAATAGATCGGGTAGATGCACAGAGTCTCTTGCCTAGAGTCTGGGAATCGAGGACCAGAGGACATATGTTTAAGTTGAACAGGGAAAGATTTAATAGGAATCTGAGGGGTAACTTTTTCACACAAAGGGTGGTGGATGTATGGAACAAGCTGCCAGAGGAGGTAGTTGAGGCTGGGACTATCCTAACATTTAAGAAGCAGTTGGCCAGGTAAATGGATAGGACAGGTTTAGAGGGATGTGGACCAAGTGTGGGCAAGTGGGACAAGTGTGGCTGGGACATGTTGGCTGGTATGGGCAGTGTGGGGCGAATGGTCTGTTTCTACACTGTATCCCTCTATGACTCTATCTCACTTTTTTTAAATGAATTGGTTTTCAAAATCTATGCATGAAAATACCAACAGCTTAATATTGAATATGTATGAACATATTGTACCGAGCAGAAGAGAGGAAGTCTCACACTGGAAAGGTTTCTATGGTAACCGTTAATTGTCCTGTTAAAATAGTTAGAGTTCAATACTGAAACTAGTTCATTACAGTGTTGACAAATAGAACATTTTTTTCACAACTCACAATTGCATTAACCACTGTGGATTTATCCATCTTTAGTCATTTCAAGACTGCCAAGCCTCCTTTAGTTTAGCTGGATTTAGAGATATAGCGCGGGAACAGGCCCTTTGGCCCACCGAGTCCGCACCGACCAGCAATCTCCGCGCATTAACACTATCTTTCCTACACACACTAGGGACACTTTACACTTATACCAAGCCAATTAATATACAAACCTGTGCATGTTTGGATTGTGGGAGGTCTCGGAGAAAACCCACGCAGGTCATGGGGAGAACGTACAAACTCCGTACAGACAGCACCCGTAGTCAGGATCGAACCCGGGTCCCCAGCGCTGCAAGCGCCGTAAGACAGCAACTCTACCGCTGCGCCACTGTGCTGCCCAAAATTCTGATTTATTCAATTCCTTAAATTTCATACTGGCTCCAGTGGGACTTGAACTCATATCTCTGGATCAATAATCATCTAATTTAACCATCACACTATCAAATCCTACTTCATAATGTCAATACTGTACATCCCTGGACCTCACTGTTGTCTCCCCTGAACTCTCCCCGGTAAATGGAGGGGTGGCACAGTGGCGCAGTTCTAGAGTTGCTGCCTTACAGCGCCAGAGAACCAGGCTCAATCCTGATTACGGGTTCTGTCTGTAGAGTTTGCACGTTCTCCCCGTGACCAGGTGGGTTTCCTCCAGGTGCTCCGGTTTCCTCCCACACTCTAAAGACGCGTGGGCTTGTAGATTAATTGGCTTCCATAAATTGTCCCTAGTGTGTAGTTGTAGGTTAATTAGTTTCTGTAAATTGTCCCTAATGTGTGGGATAGAACAAGTGTACGGGTGATCGTTAGTCTGAGCGGACTCGGTGGGCCGAAGGAGCTGTTCCCATGCTGTATCTCTAAAACTAAATACAGATATGTCGACTGTACAGATATCTACAGTCTGTATGGACTCCATGTAGATGGGGTTTGCACGTGTGCCTGTGTTATCCATCTTAAATGGAATCTCAAAGAGTAACTTTACTCGTCAGCGTGTTATTCATTGGCTAAAGGCCATGGAAGCTGTAGCTTTTAGACCGAGGTTCTTCCATCCACTTGTGTTGTTCCTGCATAGCACTTCAACATGGAAGTGCCATAGAAAGCGCCTCAGAGAATTGACGTACTGACCTCCAAAAATGAAAAGGATCATCCTCATCATTTGTTGATGGAGTCAGATTTATTTTTCTTGCCTTTGTGCTCTTTAAAAAATAATTATCTCTTCTGATTTCCACAGAAACCCAAACTTACGAACACTCTTATCCATTGGAGGCTGGAATTTTGGAACTGAAAAGTAAGGCTCTTTCTGAAGTGAAATTTGAGATAGAGCCGCTACCTCACAGCGCCAGACACGGGTTCAATCCCAACCTTGGGAGTTGTCCATGTGGAGTTTGCACGTTCTCCCTGTGACTGTGTGGATGTCCTCCAGATGCTCCAGTTTCCTCCCACATCTCAAAGAACGTGTGGGATTAGAGGTTAATTGGCCCTCTGTAAATTGTCCCTGGTGTGTAGGCAATGGATGAGAAAGTGGGATAACATAGAACGAGTGTAAACGGGTGATCAATAATCGGCATGGACTCGGTGGGCCGAGGGGCCTATTTCCATTTTAGTATCTCTGAACTAACTGGGTTACTGACCACAAGAAAATACAGCACTATCTTGGATTGTGTACCAATAGAAATGCATGCAATCAAATCTGTCTGCTTAACACAGTGATAGAGTTTAATAGATCACACTGAAC
The DNA here is from genome assembly GCF_053455715.1 of Rhinoraja longicauda. Taxonomy (NCBI): domain Eukaryota; kingdom Metazoa; phylum Chordata; class Chondrichthyes; order Rajiformes; family Arhynchobatidae; genus Rhinoraja; species Rhinoraja longicauda. Next base: position 34,945,373 of record NC_135976.1, read on the forward strand.
GTCCAAAAACAGATAAGCTGAATGTTTATTTTTTATCACATGTACCGAGAAACAGTGAAAAGGTTTTGTTTGTGTGCTATCTAATCGTATCAGATAATTCATTCAATGAATGCATCTATCCATGTTCATACTGGTTTACAAAGTTAATTCTTCTTCAAAATGCCTGACTTTCATGGATGTAAGTGTTAGAAGTTTATTACATGGGCTTCTATAATGAAGAATCTGGAGTGAAACACAAAGCACTGGAGGGCCTCAGCGGGCCAGGCAGCATCTGGGGACAAAATGGTCAAACAATTCACACAAATTCATTCGTGTCGTACACAAGAAATACGAGACCATTAGACATAGGAGTAGAATTGGGCCATTCAGCCCATCGAGTTTGCTCCACAGTACAATAATGTTGGAAGGAACTGCAGATGCTGGTTTACGACGAAGATGGACACAAAATGCTGGAGTAACTCAGGGGGACAGGCAGCATCTCTGGAGAGAAGGAATGGGTGACGTTTCGGGTCGAGATCCTTCTTCAGTTCCAACCCGGGTTCTTCTCGACCCGAAACATCACCCACTCCTTCTCTCTAGAGATGCTGCCTGTCCTGCTGAGTTACTCCAGCTTTGTGCCTATCCATGGTACAACAGGTTGAGCAAAGAGAAAAATACCAGAGTGCAGAATATAGTTAGAAACTTAGCGTGTCAGGCAGCATCTCTCGAAAACATGGAATGGTGATGTTTTGGGTTGGGACCCTTCTTCAGACATTGGAGTGGGGGGGGGGGGGGGGGGGGGGAGAGAGAGCTGGATGAAAGGAGCGGGCAGGATAAAGCCTGGCTAGTGATAGATAGGAAAATTCTGGAGTAATTCAGCGAGTCAGGAAGCATGTCCGGAGAATAAGGATAAGTGCCATCTTGGTTTGAGACACTTCTACAGACGGATTGTAGCGAGGGGAGAACGCTGGTAAGAGTTGGGGGCAGGACACAGCCTGGCGAGTGATAGGTGGATACAGGTGAGGGTGCCCAGGACAGAAAGGTCAGTATGGGATGAGAAGGGGAGTTAAAATGGTTAGCCACCAGGAGATCCAGCAGATACAAGAGTTCTAGTAAAAATAAAACGGCCTTTTCAGCCATTTATCACAAGACCAGAAACTTTATGCATGAAAATTATGCTGACTATCTCTTTTCCAAACATATTTCATGCCAGGTTCACCGCCATGGTTTCCAGTAAAGAAACGCGCTTAATATTCATTAAGTCTGCGATCGAGCTTCTGAGGAACACGGAGTTTGATGGTTTAGATCTGCACTGGGAGTACCCGGGCTTTAACCGAAGCCCATACGAAGACAAGCAACGCTACACTGACTTGGTTCAGGTCAGCTGAATGCATCACAACTCTCGAGACACAAGGAAGAGGGTGGTGGGTGCCTGCAACGTGCTACAAGGGGTGGTGGTGGAGGCAAACACGGCAGTAACGTTCAATAAAGAATCTGGAGTGAAACACAAAGTACTGGAGTAACTCAGCGGGTCAGGCAACGTCCATGGAGGGAATGGGTCGCCACCCAAAAGTAAGGTATAGAGGTTGTAAAACTTTCAATTCATGACAGGCACATGGATATACTGGGAATGGTGGGATATGGATCACATGGAGGCAGAGGAGATTAGTTTAACTTGGTATCGTGTCGGCACTGAAATACTGATGGATTTCCAAATGGATGCTAAAGAGTGGAGCAGTTTCCAATTGGAACAGAGATTTTCCATATGCCCTTCACTCAGAGGGTGGTGGGTATATGGAATGAGTTGCCAGAGGAGGTCGTGCAGGCAGGGACTACAACATTATTTAAAAGATATTGGGACAGGTACATGACTAAGAAAGGTGTCGAGGGATGTGGGCCAAATGTGGGACTGGCGTAGATGGGGCATCTTGGTCAGCATGGGCATGTTGTACTGAAAGGCCTGTTTCCACAATGTATGACTCTCCGACTCTGAGTGGAATGATTGTGGATTCATTTCTGGGACAAACAGCAAAGAGTCGCCACGCTCCAGCCCCATCTAGCCTTCTGGTTAGATGAGACAAAGCATCTTTCCTATGAGCTGCTGCCTCTCCTTTATCCTGGGACTGGCATACTCCACGGGAAATAATGCGACCTAGTTATGTTCATTATGATGAGAAACATTCCGATACAATTGCTCCTCTCGATTATCAGGCATCCGAGCTGTCCTCTCACCAGCTAGAGAGTGGTCCTGACCTCCCATCTTCCTCAGTGGAGACCTTTGAACTATCTTTAATCAGACTTTACCTTGCAGTAGATGTTATACTTTATCCTGTATCTGTACACAGTGGACAGCTTGATTTCAATCACGTATAGTCTAATCGATGATTGAATAGCACACAAAAACCTCTTCACTGTACCTTGATAAACATGACAATAAACTGAACTCTTTGAAATCTCAATTCCATTTGGAAATCCATCAGTATTTCCATCTGTATCTGCACGTGTACGACTTGATTGAATTCAGATGATTCAATGGAATAGTAATTAACATGTTCATTATATATTCATTAAGAGCTTATGCCATTTGTAATCTGTCATTGCTGTAATCTTCCTGACAAATTTTATTTTAATCACTATTTTATTAACTAATAGGAACTCCTGGAAGAGTTTAAGAAGGAATCAAACGAGACCAACAAACCGAGATTGCTACTTTCTGCTGTTGTAGCGTCTGGAATAAGAAACATTCAAGCAGGTTATGAAATAGAAAAGATTTCAGAGTACGTCGGGAGTTTATTTTGTACCTGGTGCAACTTTAAGCTTTGAAGATGTTCATTGTAAGACTGAAAATAATGCGGAAAGACATAAAGTGCTGGAGTAACTCATCAGGTCAGGCAGCATTTCAGGAGAACATGGATATGTTATGATTTGATCGGGACCCTTCCTCAGACTGATGAAGGAACCCATCCTGAAATGTCACTATCCATGTTCTCCAGAGATGCTGCCTGAACTGCTGAGTGGCTCCGGCACTGTCCTTGGTAAACCAGCATCTTCAGTTCCTTGTTTCTACTGAAAATAATAGCCACGGCTTTGAATAAGGGCCAAGGCATTACAAAATTATCCAATGAACATTTCAAACTGGGCAGGAGACACAAAAACAGTTGAGAAATAATTGAGAACAAACTTATAAACCACTGCGATGGGAATATTAGTAATGCAAGAGGTACATAGATTCACTTTTAGAGGAGAGGGAGTAATGTAGTGAAAAGACTAATGAAATGGAAACACAAGGAACTGGAAATGCTGGGATCTTGATTAAAACACAAAGTTCTGGAGGATGTCAGCGGGTCAGGCAGCATCTGTGGAGGGAATGGATGTTTTGGGTCGAGATCCTTCTTCAAACCAGTGAACTGGTTGGGTTGACAATAACCGACTAGATGGATCTATACAGTGTTTCCTGATCAATTACATTCTCATTTCCTGTCAATTAAGATTGACCAGGAGAGACAAGGAATTGCAGAAGCTGGAATCTTGAGCAAAACTGGAGGAACTCAGTGGGTCAGGCAGCATCTGTGGAGGGAATGGGCAAGCAATGTTTTGGGTTGGAACCGTCTGAAGAACATCATCTGTCCATTCTCTCTACAGATGCTGCCTGGCCCGCAGAGTGCCTCCAGCACTTATGTTTGAAAGATGACCGTGGTTAATGCGATTGCTAGTCTTTGCAGCCGTGATATCAATGCTTGCAATAGCAACCTCCTTCAGTGCCATTCTCAACTAGCCTTTGTTTTGTGCAGACACTTGGACTTTATCGGTGTGATGACCTATGAGTTCCATGGTCCATGGGACATAAAGACTGGACCTAATAGTCCACTGTACAAGAGCTCTGATGACTATAATGATGACAGATACTTCAATGTAGTATGTACTTAAATCTTTCATGATTTCAATTTATATCTCTTCTCCAGTTTTCTAAAGTTTAGATAAGTTTAGTTTAATTTAGTTTAGAGATACAGTGTGGAAACAGGTCCTTCAGATCACTAAGTCCATGCTGACAGGCGATACACTAGTTCTATCCTACACACTAAGAACAATTAACCTACAAACCTGCACGTCTTTGGAATGTGGGAGCAAAACCACGCGGTCACAGGGATAACATACAAACAGCACCCAAAGTCAGGATGGAAACCGGGTTTCTGGTGCTGTAAGGCAGCAACTCTACCGTTTTGCGTCTGTGCCAATGTAAATTTGGGAACACGGAGAACGAATGAATAAATACTTACTTTGTCAGTGAAAATTCTTTGTTTCTGCATACCCTGGGTCTGCAAAGAGTTGCCACATAAAGGGTGCCGACAAAGCTTCAAAGTATCCCGCGCCAGGTTCTCCTTTGTTCTCCCCAAGATGCTGCAGATGCTGGTTTTACAACAAATGACACATTAACACAGTGAGAGAGGCAGCATATGTGGAGAACATGGACAGGCAGCGTTTTGGTTGGAGACCCTTCTGTCTCATTGTGGCAGGAATGGAGCGGGTGAAAGCTGGAACATGTGGTGGGATTGGGACAAAGCCTGGCAAGTGATAGGTGGATACAGTTGAGGGGAGGCTTATTGGTTACCACATGGTTGGACAAAGGCCTGAAGATGAAAAGACAAAAAGCGTGAGATAAGGGGATAAGCATAGAAGAGTTGCGAATTGTGAAACCAGAGGAAGAAATATATTTGACAGGGGAGGAGGAAGAGGAGAAATGGGTGTGCATTCAGGTGGGTCACAGGGAAGAGAGATGGGGTGGTGGAAAAAAAGGGAGGGGGTTGTTAGTAGATTAGTAACCTGAAATTGGAGAAGTCAATATTCATTGCGTAAGGTTGGAAGATACCAAGGCAAAGTCAGCTCCAATGTAATCCTTTGTTGTAGGAGTTTGCGACAAATTACTGGAAGCAAAATGGTGCTCCGGCAGAAAAGCTCTTGGTGGGATTCCCCACGTACGGACGGACATTTACTCTCTGCTCTGCCGACAACAAGCCTGGTTCTACAGCGTGTGGACCTGGCACTCCGGGGAACTGCAGCAAAGCTGCTGGCATTTTAGCATACTCTGAGGTACGGTGTGACTGCAGTTTGACCTTACTCTGAAAGGGAATGCACTTCAATTATCACTACTTATTGCCACCATCACCAACAATCAACACATTAGGCCCCTCTTGCAAATATGTAGATTTACCATAGCAACATCTGCATTAAAAGACAATTGGGCAGGTACTGTACATGGATAGGAAAGTTAGGAGGGATATGGGCAAATCACGGGCAGGTGGGACCAGTGTAGATGGGACATGTTGGTCGGCAGGACAAGTTGGGCCAAAAGGCCCTGTTTCCACTCTTTATGTCTCCATGATTTACTTATCAGTGACAGTTATAGTGATAATGAACGGTAATTATAAAATCATAGTTATACAGCACAGAACCAGCTCTTTCGGCCCAACCTGACTATGCCAACCAGAAGCCCCATCTACGCTAATCCCACCTGCCCATGTTTGGCCCATATCCCATTGAACTTTTCCTATCCTTGTACCTGTCCAAATGTCTTTTAAATGTTGTTATCGTGTCTGCTTCAACTACCTCCTCTGGCAATTTGTTCAATATACCCACCAACCTCCGTGTGAAAAATTCCCGACCCTCTATCTTCTTCCAGAAACCAATTTTGTACCCAGGGAGGTAGCTCACTCTGAATCCCATGCAGTCTAACTGCATAAAATGGACATTTTATCATTATAAATTTACCAAAACAATTGTCATCATAACAGTACCTCTCCACCATCGAAGGGATTGACAGGAGGCTCTGTCTCAAAAAGGCAGTCAGCATCAGAGACTCTCATTTCACCCCTGTCATCGGGAAGAAGGTATACAGGAATCTGAAAACCATGGCCTCCAGGTTCAGGAACCGCTTCTTCCCAACAACCATCAGGCTCTTGAACACTGCAACCACCGACTAAACAACGAATAACATTGTCTTGGTTACACGAGGGAATTTTAGCAGGTTTTCTTACACAAATATTGACATTTTTTAGTTTATTGAACTTTTTTTGTTTATTATGTTATCTATGAGTAGTGTTTACAGACCTGATATGTTTCTGCAAGTAAGAAGGGTCTCGACACCTATCCATGTTCTTCAGAGATGCTGCCTGACCTGCTGATTTACTCCAACACGCTATGTCCTTTTAAGATTTTCATTGTTCCATTGTTGGTACGTATGACAATTAAACACTCTTGAACCTTGAACGTCCACTATGAGGTGGAGGTAAAATAACATCTATCCATAAACTAAACAGAAACATTTACATCTTTCCTGTGGAATTCTGGTAATATTAAAGAGGTCACCCCTCGAAATGCAGTTCCAAGGGGACACAGGCTGCATTTATGTAGCATCTTTCACTCACTATGAAGTACTTTGAAGCAATGATCAAGGTCTTTGTTATTGTTACAGGTGTGTGATTTTTTGAAAGGAGCACATAAAGAATGGATTGACGAACAGGAGATTCCATATGCATACAAAGATGATGAGTGGGTTTCTTATGATAATTTGAGGAGCTTTGAGAAGAAAGTATGTATTGTAACATTTATTGCATGTTGCTGATATATCTTGTATAATGGATTGCACATGTGTAGTTTACATGGTCTCCTTTTAATTCTCCCAAGTCTCCAGATTCTTAGAACAGTACAGCACAGGACCAGACCCTTCAGACCACAATATCCGTGCTGTACACCATGCCAAGTTAAACTCTCTCTGCCTGCACATGATTTTCCTTCCGTATCTCAAAAGTGCTGCATGAGGTGGATGACTACTGCAGTTAGCTCCCACGCAGGCAGAGGATCAGTATGGATGTGAGAGAGAATAGATTGCCAGGAGATAAATGGGGGATGGGATTGCTCCAAAAGCCATCATTGACTCAATGGGCCAAGTCATGTCAAGTTTATTTGTCACATACACATACACGATGTGCAGTGAAATGAAAGTGACAATGCCTGCGGATTGTGCAAAAAAAGAATTAGTTACAGCATATAAATTAAAGTTAATACAGAAAAAACAAAATTTAGTCCCTGGAGTTATAATAGTTAACAGTCCTGATGGCCTGTGGGAAGAAACTCCGTCTCATCCTCTCCGTTTTCACAGCGTGACAGCGGAGGCGTTTGTCTGACCGTAGCAGCTGGAACAGTCCGTTGCTGGGGTGGCAGGGGTCCCTCATAATCTTGCTTGCTCTCCCTTTCTCTATCCCTACCCCTTCCCAGTTCTTCGACCAGTCTTACTGTCTCTGACCACATTTTATGTTTGTTTTGTTGGTAACTTCTCCCAGCTAACAATGATCTATTCTACATGTTCCTTGATTTCCATTCCCTTTGTCCTATTTTCACACCTTACATTCCTCATCTATGTATCTCCTTCACCCCTGACATCAGTCTGAAGGGTCTCAACCCGAAATGTCACCCATTCCTTCTCTCCAGAGATGCTGCCTGTCCCGCTGAGTTACTCCAGCATTTTGTGTGTATCATTGGTTTATTAATAGATGGATACGAAATGTCAGAGTAACTGAGATACAGTGAAAGGCCCTGTTAATGTGACAATAAACAGAACTCGACTTGACCTTTAGACTTGAGATAACAGCACGGAAAAAGGCCCTTCCACTGAATGATTCCGTGCTGACCAACAATCACCCCGTACACTAACACTATCCTGCACACGAGGGACAATTTTACAATTTACAGAAGCCAATTAACCTACAAACCAGTACGTCTATGGAGTGTGGGAGTGAGAAAATCGGAGCACCCAGAGAAATACCATGCAGTCTCAGGGACATGGTACAAACTCCTTACAGACAGCACCCGTAGTCAGGATCGATTCCGGCTCTCTGGTGCTGTAAGGCAGCAACTCTACCGCTGCACCATTTTGCAGCCCTATTGCTTAGTTAATTAGTTATCGGACAGCAATCAAGAACAATGTTTTTCTGGCAGTTTCTTTTGTGGCTTTTGGGGACAATGTAAGCATCATTTACTTCTAGAAACAAGGAACTGCAGGAACTTGAGGAATTGAATCTACTCCTACCTTGGTCTCCACATGTGACCTTGCATGGGGTTGGTCTTGTAAAACGGCAGCTAAATATTAATTATTACATAATCTGGATTAGCGAGATGATCTGCAATCTAGGATACCTATTAAATGTAAAGATATGTTAAATTATTTTCAGGTGGAATGGTTGAAAAATAATAGCTTTGGAGGTGCAATGGTTTGGACAATCGATATGGATGATTATGAAGGTACTTCCTGCAACCAAGGACAATTCCCCCTTATTAATAAACTGAAGGTTATGCTTTCTTCAGGTTCTGAACCCATAGAAGAATCGTCAGGTAACTAAATTAAATTTGTAATAGCATTTCAAATCAAGATATTTACATTTTCTATCAAATATTTAAGCATTAATTACGCCATTATAATCATGCTGTCTACAAAATTTTTCTGGGTATGCAATTTTGAAAATAATGGACATTTAATAAAATTAAAGAGTTAATTATGTTAATGCAAGATCTGTACAGAGGGGAGACATGCAAAGGAAGATCACAGCACTGTAGGTGCTTGAAGTTGTGAAATAAAAACAGAAAACATGGAAAGTCTCCGCAGATCAGATAGCATTTCAGATCTTGCTCAATTTATCAGAATCGGGAGACAAAACAAGAGGAGACAAAAGAAACTGCAGATGCTGGATTCTTGAGTAAGACAAAGTGCTGAAGGAATTCAGTGGGTCAGACAGCATTCCCTCAACACATGCTGCCTGCCCCACTGAGTTACTCCCCAACTTTGTGTTTTACTAAAGTGAGGACACAAATCAAAGGTATTTATTCACAAAATGCTGGAGTAACTCAGCAGGTCAGGCAGCATCTCAGGAGAGAAGGAATGGGTGACGTTTCGGGTCGAGACCCTTCTTCAGACTGGTCGTGTGGTAATTTCCAGCAACTCCCAGAACACAGATTCAGATCAGGAGAGGCATCTTGAAACATTTTCATCAGCTAGCTTTGCAACACCATCATGCTGATAATGGAATAAGGTTAAGCCTGAAGATATTGGTCAACCTTACAGGTGTAGAGTTAATCATGTTGCTGTTTCTCCTTTCAGAGACTCCATTGCCCACTTCCTCATCAGATTCACAGCTATCCGACCCCTGCCCCAATCTGGAATTTTGTGGAGGCAAAAAAGATGGTAACTATGCAGTGGAGTGTTCTGCAGACAGTTTTTATCAGTGTACCAACAACGACACCGAGATTCTAATGTGCCCCAGAGGTACTTCCTACAACGCCCAGAGAGACAAATGTGTCTGGCCACCCAGGTTATTTCCAGCCATCAATTTGGCAGACAACAACTTTTGCAAAAGCAAGCCGGATGGTGCATATGCGGTCCCGGTTCCCTCGTACTACAAATGCAAAGCTGGGCAGATGCGCGTGAAGAAGTGCTCCTCCGATCTACTCTACGATGCAGTCAGCAAGAAATGCATCAGTGCAAACACATTTAGCGACTACGATGTGACATTCTGCAGTAATAATGAAGATGGGGCCTATCCCATCCTTGGCAGACCAAACAAATACTACCACTGCCTGAATAAGGATACCAATGTAGGGAGCTGTCCCAAGGGAAGCGTCTACAACAACTTCTGTAAATGCTGAATCTAGCGTTACGTAGAAAGAGCAATAAAACTAATTTTGACAGTTGAACTCATTTCACTGGCTAGAACTTTGTGCACTAACACAAGATAAAGTGAGTATTTCTTGGTAATAATAAAGAACTGCAGATTCTGGATTATACCAAAGTGCTGGAGTAACGCAGCGGGTCAGGCAGCATCTCTGGAGAAAATAGATAGGTGACATTTCGGGTCAGGGCCCTTTTTCAGTCTGAATTGAATCATAGTCACACAACGTGGAAATAGGCCCTTCAGCTCAACTTGCCCACATCGACTAACATGTCCCATCTACACTAGTCACATCTACACGGGTCCCACCTGCCTGGCCCAGATATCCCTCCAAACCTGTCCCATCCATGTACCTGTCAAAATGTTTCTTAAATGTTGCGATAGTACCTACCTCAACTACTTCCTAGGCAGCTCATTTCATACACCCACCACCCTTGGTGTGGCAAGGTTAACCTTCAGATTCCTATTAAATCTCCCCCCCCCCCCCACCACCTTAAACCTATGTCCTCTGATTGTCAGTTCCCCTGCACTGGGCAAGAGACTCTGTGCTTCTACCCGATCTATTCCTCTCATGATTTTGTACACCTGAATAAGATCACCCCTCATCCTCCTACGCTCCAAGGATTAGATTCCTAGCCTGCTCAACCTCTCCCCATTGCTCAGACCCTCGACTCCTGGCAACATCCTCGTAAATCTTCTCTGCACCCTTTCCAGCTTAATGACATCTTTCCTATAACATGATGCCCAGAATTGAACACAGTTTTGAACAGACTATGTACCTGACACGCCTAGAACCCTCTGCTCTACAACACTACACAGACCCTACCATTCACTGTGTAGGTCCTACCCTTGTTGCTCTTCCCAAAGTGCAACACTTCACACTTCTCTATTAAATTCCATCAACCATTTCTCAGCCCACCTGGCCAACCGATCAATGCTATGGGGGGGAGAACAGAGTAAAGGACCCTACATTGCAGATTGGGGGGGGGGGGGGGGGTGGGGGGGGGGGGAGAGAGGACAAAGGGCTGCTTCTGATAGGGTGAAGACCAGTCTGTTGGCCCTCTCTGCAATTTAAAACACTTCTTTTCTCCATTTATAATTCTGTTGAGGGGTTCCTAAATGGTAAGGTCAAGAATTAAACAAGCTTTCATTCTTCTAAAAGTTCACATTTATTGTTAACATTTCCTATAATCTGGAGGTAGGATAAATAACTTTTCCAAATGGGAACAACATTTGACTGCCTAAGACTTCAACTATTGAATGTTAAAGAAGTACATATTTCACACACCACAACTTAAAATTGTAGCAAACCAGCTAAAAACTACATCTCACAGCTGCAGCACAGTGATGGGGATAAATTACCAACCTCATTGCTCCAATAACAGTAAACATTTGCCCTGCAGGTCGCAACTCTCAGATAACCACCATCTTAATTCATTAAACATATCACTCGGTTCACCATGTGACAGGCTTTTCTTACTGTATACAAAATCAACTCTACTTTTTTGGGTACTTATGAAAGTTAATTCATCTGATCATCAGCATATTAATGTATCAAATTAGATCCTGACTATTTCATCGTATACCTGACACTGAATAACTGACTAGTGAAAAAAAAGTTTGAGTATAATTACTCTCCGAACAATGCATTTCTTCTTGGTGGCTTAATATTTTTGAGAATTAGAATTCATACTTACTGAATCTATTGAAGTTAAACAGAAATGCATATCATTTGTCATGCAAAGGTGAATGTTATTCTACTGACATACATGGGAAAGTACAGAAAATAACAGAAATAAACAAAATATAAAAATATTGAGAACAAAGAACACATTTACATTGTTAACAAAATATACCAAGCATATACCACGATGGATTGAAGATAGACACTGGAGAGAAGGAATGGGTGGCGTTTCGGGTCGCGACTTTGAAGAAGGGTCTCGACCTGAAACGTCACCCATTCCTTCTCTCCAGAAATGCTGCCTGTCCCGCCAAGTTACTCCAGCATTTTATCATATCATATCATATATATACAGCCGGAAACAGGCCTTTTTCGGCCCTCCAAGTCCGTGCCGCCCAGCGATCCCCGTACATTAACACTATCCTACACCCACTAGGGACAAATTTTACATTTACCCAGCCAATTAACCTACATACCTGTACGTCTTTGGAGTGTGGGAGGAAACCGAAGATCTCGGAGAAAACCCACGCAGGTCACGGGGAGAACGTACAAACTCCTTACAGTGCAGCACCCGTAGTCAGGATCGAACCTGAGTCTCCGGCGCTGCATTCGCTGTAAAGCAGCAACTCTACCGCTGCGCTACCGTGCCGTTTGTGTCTATCTTCAGTTTAAACCAGCATCTGCAGTTCCTTCCTACACGCATCAAGATGGATTATTCTTTGAAGTCTTTTGAAGTTTAAAAAAAATGCATAAACCATGAGATAACTTGCATGTCACTTAAAATGATGATAGAAATCAAAGCCAATGGAATATTATTTTGCAACCGGCACAGTCAATGAGTGAGATCTGTATAGGAAGGCAAAAGCTTCAATGAAAACCTATTATTAAATTAAAGTTTCCCAGCACTCTCTCCAAAGTGACTATATTCTCTCCAAGTAGACAGTCAGAACTTTTTTCTCAGGATGTAGATGTCCAACGCTAAAGGGCATGGCTATAAAGGTGAGAGGGGAAAGTTTAAAGGAGATGTACAGAGCAAGTTTTTGTTTACACAGAGAATGGTTGGTCCTGCAATGCATTGCAAGGGGTGGTGGTGATGGTGGAAGCAGAAACGAAATTTGCATTTTAGAGGCTTTTAGATACGCACATGGAAGTACAAGGAATAGAGGGTTATGGATCATGGACAGACAGATCAGTTTAACTTGGCTCATGTTCAGTACAAATGTTGTGAGCAGAAGGGCCCGTTCCTGCACTGTACTGTCCGTTTTTTTCGAAGTGTGATTTATCTGGAATTAAAATCCAACACTCGCAATTTGTGAATTTTTTGAAGCACAGTGTATTTTCCTGAAATTGTATTTAAAACAAACCCCATTAAACATAAATATTATCAGAGAATATAGTTACAGTCACTGACGAGCTGACACTTGCTCTCCAGGTCCAGTCTGAAACATCCCTGCATTGCGATGAACATTATACAGTAGACTGGCAAACATTTAAATAATATGATTTTACAGGACAGCACCTCTGTAACAAAGTCATAACTGCAATCCTTCAAAAGCCAACACAAAGCAGATGGCCTTCAATTCTGTTCAGTATCTTCTGTGCCATTTTGAGATGTGTTTATTGAACAATGATGGGTTTAGTGAACTGGAATCAATATTGATAAAGAAGAAACAAATAAATGAACTACGGGTGATTTGCCTAAAGTGGTTGCGATTGGGTGGTTATGGTCCATAAGAATGAAGACAAAAGTGGGCAGACACTAGAAAGTGGAACAAAACACCGGGAGAACTCAGCTGGTCAAACAGCACAATGCAGAGTCTCAACCCAAAATGTCCGCTTACACCTGTTGCCTCCACAAATGCTGCTTGACCTGCCGAATTCTTTCAGCGTTTATTGTTCCACAAGACTGAGTTACTTTGTGAATTCATTATTTGGACAAGGGTGTAAAGGGATTAACAATGCAGTTTGTAGAGAGTAGTGACATGAATAGTATAAACGAGGAATTGTAAAAAAACTGCTGGAGTAACTCAGCGGGTCAGGTAGCATCTCTGGAGAACATGGACAAGTGATGTTTCAGGCTGGGACCCTTCTTCAGACCAAATGTAAGGGGCGAGGGGAAATAATACTAATTTGCCCAGGGGCCAAGAGCATTTTCAAGAGGTATGGATAAGAATGGGGAGAATTTACTTAAGTACCTGAAATGAATCCAGTATAACCGTTAAGATTTTTTTTAAAGAAATGTAATTTTTGCGATTTGACTTAAATCTCACATTAGCTAGGCCTTCCACCAGACACAAGGCAAGTGTGAAGTAGCAATTCTACTAGCAACACAATGGCACAACTGGAAGAGCCACTGCCTCATAGGGCCAGTGGCCCTGGTTCAATCCTGATCTGTGGAACTTGCATGTTGTCTGTCTGAACATGACGATTTCCTCTCCAGGTGCTCCAGTCTCCTCACACTTGCCAAAGACATGGGGGTTCCACAACTTGCCCCGTGATGCAATTTGCGGTCAGTTGAGGAAAATAAAATAGGTTTGAAGCTGGATGCTTAATGGTCAGCACAAACCCAGTGGCCGAAGAGCCTGCTACCTTGCTGCATCTCTATATGACCCCAATGAAACCAATTGAATTTGGCTAAATGCTGTAGAAAATGAGGCTTTAGGTTGACAGATTTTAAAACTCTAAAAGCATAACCCAAGGATGATTAGGATCATAAAACACAAAAGCTCTTTTTATAAGACCCAGACAGGCCAAAGATACTGATGAACCTACTCGAAAGATTAATTATTCATTTCAGTTGTCTGCAGGTTGCAATTGCAATCACAGCAAGGCGCAGCCAGGCTTTGGAGAGTGGACAGAGGAAATACAAATACAACAAGAGGCCCAAAAAGCTTTCATCGCAAAAACTAATATTAAAAAAGTATTTAACATTACAGTAGGATGAAACAGCAGATAGAACAGTTTCTGACAGAATGCCATCAATACAAAATTAAATACAAGACATGCAGTGGTGAGAACAACTTTCATTTCTTCATCATACTGCTAAGGAATCATTCAAGAACAGTAATGCAGGCAAAACCAAATCAAAATTTAAAACTTTAGAGATGGTGGAACAGGGCAGCAAATGTGATTATTTATTTACCAAGAGATAAATGCCAACATAAACCATTGAGCCAAATGGCCATTTTTTCTTGTAACTTCCATTTCTATGTATTCTATACATATGTCTATGTATTAACTACATTTCTACCACTATTTACTCCAACTCAATGCTTTATCATCAGCTCCAGATGTCCCAGGTCTATCACCCTCTTTCTTCCCACTACTCCTAGGCAACTTTGAACCTACTAAATATTTCACAATGAGGGATTTGCATTATTAATAGAAATCAACACCTGATCTTGAGTCCATTACCTCAACCTGACCGAGGCAGGAAAATAAGGAATTCCTGCTACAGCGAATAGAAGAACATCCAGAAATGAGAGCTAATGCAGTGACATTCAACAAGTACTTCGAGGTAACAGAGAAAGTAGACAATGGCAATAAAGATATACTTTACCGCAACTTTCAAAAAAATCTTCAGTATGATACCGCATAATGAATTAGTGAACAAAGTCAGATTGAGAAATCAAGGACAGGTAACGCGATGGATTGCTAGCTAACTTCAGGACAGAGAGAAAGAGTAATTGCAAGATGTAGAAACAAGGAACTGCAGATGCTGGTTTACACAACAGGATACAAAGTACTGGAGTAACTCAGCCGGCCAGGCAGCATTGCAAAGGTTAGCTATTCAGTGAAAGGTGGTAGGTAGTGGTGTTCCACAGGGAAAATACTTGGACTCTGCTGTTGACTATTTACATCGACAATTTAGGCTCTGGATTCAAAGACACAGTTTCTAAATCTGATTGTTATCAAGTTGATTATATATCCAATGCTGAGAAATACTACAAGAGTGCATGTGTAAACTTGGAAAATGGGAAATTTAAGTTCATACGATATAAATGTAAGTAACTACAGGCAAGTCACTTATTACCCCGAAGATACTAGTCTCTAAGTGGAGTATAGTTTTGGTCTTCAATAAAAATAGCACCGCAGCTTAGCAAGACCCTAGAGTAAAAAATCAAACAAGTGGAAGGGATTTTTTTTGATGGACGGAGGATTTAAGAGTAGTGAAGTTATGCCGAACCTGCGTTGAACCTTGTTAGACTACATTTAACGTACTATGTACAGATCTTGTTGTCACATTATTAAAAAAGGTTTGAGGCACTGGATGATTACAGAGAACATTTACAAGGTTACCAGAAAGGTGAGGGAATATATATTTATATCAGGAAAGGAAGTGTAAACTGGACCATATTTCTCACGGATAAAGGTTGAGAGGTGACCAAATGAAAAGGTTTTTTAAATTCTGAAAGACTGATATATTGGATAGAGAATATGATTTTGCCACTGAGAAAAAGCAGAACTAATGGTCAACGCGACAATAACACCAACAGGGAATTTTAAAAAGTCTTCTGTACCAAAAGAGTGGTGGGAATGAAGAACTCGCTACTGTCGGGAGAATCAGAAGTGTACAGTATAGATGCCAAGAGATTTAATAAGACAAGAAAAGATTTAAGTGAAGCATAAACACAAGCATGGTCTGATCGGGCTGAATGGCCTGCTTTCTGTGCAGTGTACACTATGCAGCTGTAAATAAACTGATCTACTGTTGGTAGAGACCTGGTACTCGACACTACCAGCCTGTATGGACATGGTGACTTAGCCGTAAAATAATTATGGAACATGTTCATGAAAATCATCAACATTAAACAATTAATCTTATAACAGAGGCATCATTGGCCGTGTGCCTTTAAAGACGATTTGAAAATCTATTCTGCTGGAATTCTGTGTAGAAGATGCTAGACTGAGTCATCACTGTAGACATATTTACAAGATATTCAGTGTGTCTATTCATTTACAAGATATTCAATGGTTTTACTATATATAACTTATTGTCCAAAATGACAAAATCAACACACATACCATCAAAACTGGTACTTTCTATCCTTGTCTTGTTTTATGCCAAAATATTTTTCTTGACTGTAATCTTGTCCTTTTCCAATATTTTCAGAATAACCATGCCAAGAATCAATATTTCTAGAAGGGTATCTCGTAGAGTCACAAGCCCTTTCTTGGCCAACGCTGTCTCTATGATCTCGGCTTCTGTCTGAGTGGTGATCTTTCCGAGGAGAATATTCACAACGGAGCCTTTGCTGGTTTTTTTGTTTCTCTTGATTATAATCCATTTTATTCTCTTGATAATGGCCATCACTGGAACATGGACTCCTGGAACGATCTCTCACAGATCCACTTCTCTCCCCAGATCTCCGATTTTCTCTGTGCCTTGAATATTCATGCTCCCTTAGTTGGAGACATAAGATGCAAACTCATTTGTACAAACAATTTACTATATTTATATGCCTGAACATTTTAGTTTAGTTTAGAGATACAGCGTAGAAACAGGTCCTTCGGCCCACCAAATCCACACCGACCAGTGATCCCCGCACACCAACACTATGCTGCACACACTAGGGATAATTTTACACTAACACCAAACCAATTTGCCTACAAACCTGTATGCCTTTGAAGCGTGGGAGGAAACCGATCTCCGAGAAAACCCTCGTGGTCACGGGGAGAACGTACAAACCCCGTACAGACAGTACCGGTAGTCGGGATCGAACCCAGGTCTCTGGTGCTGCAAGAGCTGTAAGGCAGCAACTCAACTGCTGCAACACCGTGCCGCCCTTTCTTTCTTTTCTTTCATACTTTTTCATGGCATTCATATACTTGGCAAATTACCAGCACACACATCTTTAATCACTGACTTTTACCAAGTTATGGACAATAAAATTTAGTTCAAATATCAAAACAAAATTTCATAAACAATGTATATTCTACAAGAGATATAAATTACCGTAATCCTGAGGAAACCTTTTTAGTTTCTCCGTCTGGCCGCTGATTTGCAGGACAATTTAACGTATCCGTGTAGTTGTCTTTTACAACTGATTTTGACTTTTTAACGAAAGAAACAAGCCGAAGGAGACTCCCAAAATCTTCCGAGGAGTCATCTGAAATAGGATGGAGAAAAAGTTCTCAGAAACTATTCATCGATTCATTTTTGAACAAAAAATATGGGTATGAAAACATACAATGCTTTCATTTCAAAACTTCAAGATGGAGATATTTAACAAATGCATTGTATTGAACCATAGTTTTTACTCATTACCAAAGAAGTCAGCAAACTTGCGCATATAATCCATGTTTAGTGCATTCATGATATCACAGCACTTTACAGTCAGTTTGGTTAAAGTCAGCAAACTGACTGTAAAGTGCTGTGATATCATGAATAAGCTAAACATGGTTTATACGTGCAAGTTTGTTCTTATTTAACTTGGGTCACACGCAAGTTCAGGAGTCTTCATTTCACTGCATTTAACTTAGCACTTGCACTATTATAGTGTTGATATTCCACAAGTTATAGGTTTACTGCAATCCATAATGGTGTTCTCTCTCTGACCTAATATACACATAGCATTATTTTTGTTTTCGGATCTGCAGCATCTGTAGTTTTTTGTTTTAGGTTAATATTTAGTCGATTGAGTACTTACCTTTGCTCTTGTCATTGGTGGTTAAAATAGACTCTGTTCTCTTGAATTCTTCTGTGATCACCTGGCTTTGCATTTTTACTTGAAAATCTGCTTCCCTGTGAAATAAACGGCCTTTAATTAGCAAGACTTGAGAGTTGAACTTGCAGCAGGGTAAGTGGTACAGGATCTGAAATGCTGGACTCGGTATGCAAGGTGTTTTTTGAAAATCTGCTTCCTATGAAATATCTCAAGATAGCAACTGAAATACTTACACTTATGAAAGAGAACTTGGTCTGCATAATTAACAACGTCCTAAACTTCTACAGGTCACAGGATAAATGGTGATGTGCACTGAATCACCAGGTTACAGGGCATGCAGAATTTACTGACATCTCCGTGTCCAGACAAGACTGTAGTCTAGTTGTAAAATCGTGCCACCTCACTCACATTTATGGTGGAACAGAAGGTCATTTCTCCCATGCTCTCTGTCAAAACATACACAGATGCCAGGGAGAAGAACACATGATAATTGGCAACAGGTAACAGAAATAAATCCACAAGTGGGTTCAAACTGGAACCATCACCAAGTAAGTTTTCATTCAAATTTAGATTTTCATCCGTTTTCTCAAGCTCTTTTAACACCATCATTAAAATCTTCCATAACTTGTGCAATGATTGAACTTTGGTTTAGCAACAACTGCGGGTTTCCTCCAAGTGCTCCGGTTTCCTCCTGCATCCCAAAGACGTGCAAGTTTGTAGGTTGATTGGCCTCTGTAAATTGCCCCTCATGTGTAGGATGAAAGTAGATGTGAAAGTGGGATAACACAGAACTAGTGTGAATGGGTGATCGATGGACGTCGAGGACTCAATGGGCTGAAGGGTATGTTTCCATGCTATATCCTTCAATCAAATCTGCAAAATGCTGAATCAACTATTGAAAACATGCTCCAGGTACACTTTGTGATTTACAAAATGTATTCATTTTAACAAAAGGAAAATTATAGATGAACAATTAAACGCTGCCTCAGTTGTGAAGCCCACATCCCCGAATAAACAAGACAAATATGAAAAAACAAAAGGCATTTTTGTAAATCCAATGTTTGTGCAAAAACAAAATCCACGTTACCTGAACAGAGTGACTTTGTAATTGCTTAGCAATCTTCGAAAGCACCAAAGTTCTCTATTAAATTAAATTAACTCAATTACACCAATTGTGCAGAAAAAAATCAAACTTAAATAGATAAATTTGCAAATTCTCACCTTCCCAGTATTCTGTAATCTGCAGAGTATGGATTAAACATAGCTGGGGGTTTCTGGTGATCCATAGCAGCGAGGCTGGTGATGAAAGGTGGATAGAAGGTCGCAGGAACTGTACAACTCGTTTGCAATGTCTGAATGTGTCTGCATCCACCAAGACCTAAGGCTGGGATACCAGGAGCAGAAACGCCTAGCGAAATGAAATCGTGCAACACAAAGTTTGGAGAAATGGTAGAACCAGGTTGGAGTCTCTGGTCAATGGTTGACGCCACTGGCTGCACGAAAGGTGAAAGGGTTTGGTCTTGAACTGCAGGATCGCCTGTCATTGAATAGAGATTTTAAAGTCACACCATGAAATTATGCTAGATCTGCTGTGAAATCCATTCTTTCTCAAAGAAAACATTTTGCAGAATCTAGATAAAAAGTGAACTAAATATACCCTTAAATAGTGAATATCTTTTCCCCCAGACTTTGGATAAAGAAATTTGCGAGATCTTTCTAGTGTATTAAAATGTTCCAGGTTTCAGATAAATATCATTAAACATCTCAGTTGGTCAAAACATCCAACATCCACCAATTAATCCAGCGCAATGACAAACATAGCCAATGCTGTCATTTCTTTAGTTTATGAAGAAATGAATGCATTTACCCTCAGGTACAAGTTGGACCCATTAGTGGAACTATTTAAAACCCTTCATTGAAATTAAAGCTAACAAAAGCTAAGCCATTGTTAAATAAATGGTTAAAATTTAAAATATATTATAATTCCATTTATGGTTTGAAATTGCTATTACTCATTCAAAGACAAAATGGCCAGGAATTATGGCTAATGATGGTAGGGAAAATGATTTTTATTTGAACTTTATACCATGTGTATTAACAGCATGCCAATAAAACCCGTTATAAATGCTGTTAATCAAAATAATGACCTCCAGGTAATGTGATGGAAGAAACGCACAACTTGTTAAATCCAAACCCAACAAAAAGCCCATATCTTCAAGAGAGAAGAGCAAAAAGTAATCAAAACAGATGAAAATGTTAAGGTTAGCAATGCAATGTCACACACAACAGTTGCAGGTGGGGTTAAACACACCTTGAATCGTCTCTTTTGAAGAATCAAATGCAGATTGGTTGTCATTTCCATCATAACCATCAAAAATGTCATTCTCTGCTGAATGTAACTTTGATTTTTCCATTGCTGCAAGATAAAGAATATTGTGCTGATTTAACATTTGCAGTGAACAGATGCAATGCAATAAGTTACCTGGAGAAATAAAACTAGCAATCCAAAATGAACACCACTTTCTCGTTGTAAAAACAAAGAACTGCAGATGCCAATGAATACATAAAAGGACACAGTGCTGGACTAACTCAGCAGGTCAGTCTGAAGAAGGATCTCGGCCCGAAGCATCACCGAAGCATCCATGTTCTTCAGTGATGCTGCCTGACCCGCTGAGTTACTCCAGCACATTGTGTCCTTCTGTCCACTTTCTCATTCTCTCTTTAGGCTAGTTTTCACTTAAAATACTCCATCTAAACTATGCAGAGACAAAATTCAAAGTTTACTTAAAAAATAACCCATTAATTAAGCATTTTAAACAAATTTCAATTTCATCTTGGAGCAAAGGTGGACACAAAATGCTGGAGTAGTAACTCAGCAGGACAGGCAGCATCTCTGGAGAGAAGGAATGGGTGACATATCAGGTTGAGAACCTTCTTCATCTTGGGGCAGATCTATATTAACATATAACAACTACAGCATGGAAACAGGCCTGTCCGGCCCTACCAGTCCACGCCGACCATTCTCCCTGACCTAGTCTCATCTACCTGCACTCAGACCATAACCCTCCAATCCCCTCCTATCCATATACCTATCCAATTTACTCTTAAATAATAAAATCGAGCCAGCCTCCACCACTTCCACCGGAAGCCCATTCCATACAGCCACAACCCTCTGAGTAAAGAAGTTCCCCCTCATGTTACCCCTAAACCTTTGTCCCTCAATTCTTAAGTTAGTTTCCAAAATTCTGTTTGTATGAACACAAAATGCAAAATGTGGTTTTTTTTTAAACTATACTCATTCTTTAAAAAAAATTGGTACAAAAAAATGAAGGCAATAGGCAGTTCCAGATATTCAATGGGCCCAATCTCACAGGGCTTTGATTAGACATGGAGATGGTATAGGGTGGGTTAGAGGGTCGAGACTTGCCAGCTCTGAAAGCCATTCTCTGCCTCCAGGGGCTGCCTGTGCTCAGATAGACTCTACGCTGCACACAAAGTGGGAGCTTGCACACAACTCTGCCAGGTTCCTCCCTGAAACAAACAACGTGGTACAGGAGCACTTGGCCAGCAATTTAAGGACAATACTCTCACCACTAACATTTACTATTTTTTCCTGGGTAATGCGTCCTCATGTCTCACTGAATCATTTTTCCAATCTAGCACCCCTTACCTTTGACCTCTTTATCCAATGCTATTTACAGCACAGATGTGTTGTGGTAAATGTTTATCAACTGGTCTCCTACTCCCCTAGGCAATGCTTGTTTTCAAGACCAAAACCAAACAGCTTCGATAAAAGCACTTCCCCATTCTGGTTATGTTTACTACCTTTATACAAATCCACCTTAATGTAATTTGACTGCTCCAATTTATTGCCCTAAACTTGCTCCAATCCTTCATCGATTGTTTAAATAGTCTGTTAAGGAGAGAATATTGACAATTTTCACTTTTACTCCTTAACAGGACTCTATTTAAATCTAATCCTTACCCTCGTTGTTATGACAGAATAATGTCACTCCTTGCTCATGCTATTTTTCTCACTCACACAATATTCCTAGTTGTTAAGCTTCACAGAGGTAAAATTCACCATCCTATTTAAATTTAAGGCAGGTCGTAGAGCGGCACAGTGGCGCAGCTGGTAGAGCTGCTGCCTCACAGCACCAGAGACCAAGTTTGATCCTGACCTCAGGTGCTGCCTGTCTGGAGTTTGCATGTTCTCCCTGTGAATGCGGGGTTCCCTACTGATTCTCCGGTTTCCTCCCACATTCCAAAGACATGTGCATTTGTTGATTCATTTGCCTCTGTAAATTACTCCCAGTATGCAGGGTGCGAATGAGAACGTGGGATGACATAGAACTATTGTGATTGGGTGATTGATGATCAGCGTGAACTCTATGGGCCGAAGAGCCTGTTTCCATGCTGTATCTCGAAAAGCACCCCTTTACAATTATTACCACTTCCAGATGTTTTGCAAGTTAAAGACATACAAATATAGTGCTCAGGTTAATGGACCGATATCCTGAGAGCTGCATCAGAGAGTGAGAATCCCATCATAGCAGTTCACAAATTATAGGAGTAGAATTAGGCCATTCAGCCCATCGAGTCCACTCCGCCATTCAATCATGGCTGATCTCAGCCACCTAATCCCATTTTCCGGCCTTCTCCCCATAACCTTTGTCACCCCTTCTAATCAAGAACTTGTTTATCTCTGCCTTAAAAATATCCACTGACTTGGCCTCCACAGCCCTCTGTGGCAATGAGTTCCACAGATTAACCACCCTCTGACTAAAGAAGTTCCTCCTCACCTTTTTTAAAAGAGCGCCCTTTAATTTTGAGGTTATGACCTCTGGTCCTAGAGTCTCCCACCAGTGGAAACATCCTCTCCACATCCACTCTATCTATGCCTTTCATTATTCTAACCTGGAATTTGGGGAACTGAAAGGAATAAATTTGGAATAAAAACTAATAGTCATAGTTTCATCTAGTCATTGTATGAAACTACCATTGTCATAAAACCCCATTCCCCAGGGTCTTCTCTCCTGTTCTATGTCTGGCCAGTGCAACTCCACAACTCCTTTAAACTTCGACCCTCTCACCTTACATTAATCAGTCAATATTGCTCTCAGCTTTCATAGCTTAATGTGTTCAAAGCCAGCGTTAAGTTACAAACAGGAGCAATCAAGGGTCCTTGATTGGACCCAGGGAATCAAGGAACAAGTGAGGGACATGGTTCGCGGGACAACCAAAAATGGAGGCGACGGCTGCTTCGGGCCTTAGTGGCAAGTTGCAGCTGGGACTGTAAAATTGCGCATGTTGCAAATTGACTCATGGGCGGTTCTGTACATTCTGTACTGACCGGAGCGATTGTGCTTATGTACAGGACGGTCTTGCTGAGATGTACGCAAAAAATGTATTTTACTCTACCTGGTACATTTGACAATAAAGAAACCATTGAAAGGGCAGGAATCAGGAGTTAATCTATCTTAATGTTTCACATTATTTGGGATTTATAGAATAAACTGTAAAATTTTAGTCCATTAGTACCCAGGCATGGTCCCGTTGGGTCCAAACCTCTCCTGCGGGCCCAGCAACCCTCCGTCCAAACCTCTCCTGCGGGCCCAGCAACCCTCCCATACTCACTCACTCCACCCCCTTAAAACCCCCCCAGGGCTGGGGGCAGGCGAGGGGAGAGAGGAAAGAGGAGAGGGAGCCACTCACCCCAGCCCCGGGGCGGCGTCCAGAGCGACCCGTGGACCCGTTGGGTTTAAACCTCTCCTGCAACGGCAGCTGGACGGCGATGGCCGTTGCTTTGAGCGGGAAGAACCCCAAGCGGACAACCAGCACGCTTTGAGCACACGGTGGCCATCTTACGCAAGTATTAGATCTACAGGCCCCAACTGCGCTGGCGCGGACCCGTTGGGTTCCCATTGTGATGTCGAACACGGAGGTATTACTGCGCAGGCACGGCTGACAGGCTTGGCAAGTGGAAAAGGGATTTATTAAAGTTCTGACATTGTGATAAAGTATTACATAGTAAGACACCTCAGTGCTTCATACATTAAGTTCTGATGGAGCAGTGTACCTGATATAGGCAAACATAACAAGCATTCTATATTCCAAACAAATGTCCCAAACTTCTGCGGAGGTTTAGTTTAGTTCAGAGATACGGCATGGAAATGGGCCTTTCGGCCCACTAGTTCTATCCGACACACTAGGGACAATATACGGAAGCCAATTAATCTGCATATCTTCGGAATATGGGAGGAAACTGGAGCACCCGGAGAAAGTTCACACAGTCACAGGGAGAACTTCTGCTGCTGTAAGGCAGGAACGCTACTGCTGCGCCACTGTGAAGACTAAAGAAGTTTGGTACGTCTCAACCGACTCTTATCAACTTCTACAATTGCACCGTAGAAAGAATCCTATGAAAATGCATCTTGATTTGGCAACAGCTCTGACCAAAAACGCAAGAAATTTCAGAATTGTGGCTGTAACCCAGACAAACACACAAACCAATCTCCCTCTCCACCAACACATTATATTGCATTGGAAATGCATCAAACCTAATCAATGACCATTTACAGCCCAGTCACTTTCACTTCTCATTCTCCCATGTGTCACAAGATACAAAACTTGAAAGCACATACCACCAAATTCAGGATCAGCTTCTTCCTCGCTGTTATTAGAGTACGAAAGCACTCTCACATAAGCCAAGGATGTAGTCATGATATTCCAACCTATCTCAGTGGCCCTTGTACTTTTTAAGAGATCTGTACTTTCGCCGTAGCCATATTACTATGCCAGTGTAAAATTATATTCTGCTCTGTGGCATTTTTTGCTTTGTGCTACCTGTGTACTTGCGTGGGACTTGATAGTACTTAATGTTTGAAACTGCTCTTGTGTGTCCCCTCAACCGCCAATGCACCAGAGGAAACATCCAAGTCTCCCTACAGCCAACATTCGGTGGTGCAGGCAATATCCTGGCAAACCTCATCTGCACCCCTTCCAAATCCTCCACTTCCCCTCTGCCATGCGATAACCAGGAACCTCACCCAACACTCCAAGTTTGCTGAGAACAGAATTCCATGGCCATTAAGACATACTGGTAAAGCTGCCTCCCCAGTTCACGTAAAAGATCTATGAAATATGGAATGGAATCCTGTTTGGTCCAGTTTCCCCTCAAACAACCAAAAGTGATTTCTCAACTCACCGTTTATGAACTGTTTTTCAAAATACTGCCGATTTGGTTTGTTAAAGCGCCGAACATCAGGAACCCTCCCGTGAACCTTTTTCTTTGGAAGCATTTCCAACAATCTCTTGATATCCCAATCCGCAGACAAATCCACTCTGGCAAATCTAAAAAGAAAGTGATTATTTTTAATGGAGAAACAAAGAAATGCAGATGCTAGCTAATACACAAAAGGACAGCATCTCTGGAGAACCTGGACAGGTGATGTTTCAGGTCGAGAATATAAAGGACAGTAAAAGCTTCTTTAGGTATGTTAAGAAAAAAAGATTAGTAGAGGCAAATGTGGGTCCCTTGAAGGCAGAAACGGGTGAAATTATTATTGGTAACAAGGAAATGGCAGAAGAGTTGATCAGGTACTTCGGATCTGTCTTCACTAAAGATACAAACAATCTCCCAGATGTACTAGTGGACAGAGGATCAAGGGAGACAGAGGAACTGAAATAAATTTGCATTAGGCGAGAAATGGTATTGGGTCGACTCATGGGACTGAAGGCTGATAAATCCCCAGGGCCTGATGGTCTACATCCCAGAGTACTCAAGGAGGTGGATCTAGAAATCGTGGACGCATTGGTGATCATTTTCCAATGTTCAATAGATTCAGGATCAGTTCCTGTGGATTGGAGGGTAGCTAATGTATCCCATTTTTCAAGATAGGAGCGAGAGAGAGAAAACGGGGACTAATAGACCAGTTAGCCTGACATCGGTGGTGGGAAAGATGCTGGGGTCAATTATTAAAGAGGTAATAACGGCGCATTTGGAGAGCGGTAAAAGAATTGTTCCAGGTCAGCTTGGATTTATGAAGGGGAAATCCTGCTTGACTAATCTTCTGGAATGTTTTGAGGATGTGACAAGTAAAATGGATGAAGGAGAGCCAGTGGATGTAGTGTATCTAGACGGGTCCTTTTCAGAATGGGCGGCAGTGGAGAGTGGAGTGCCGCAAAGCTCGGTGCTGGGGCCGCAATTACATAATATATTAATGATTTGGATGATGGAATTAGAAGTAACACTAGCAAGTTTGCGGGTGACACAAAGCTGGGTGGCAGTGTGAACCGCGAAGAGGATGTTAGGAGGTTGCAGGGTGACCTGGACAGGTTGACTGAGTGGGCAAATGCATGGCAGAAGCAGTATAATGTGGATAAATGTGAGGTTATCCACTTTGGCGGCAAAAATAAGGAGGCAGATTATTATCTCAATGGTGTCAGATTAGGTAAAGGGGAAGTGCAACGAGACCTTGGTGTCCTTGTACACCAGTCACTGAAAGCGTGCAGGTACAGCAGGCAGTGAAGAAAGCTAATGGCATGTTGGCCTTCATAACAAGAGGATTTGAATACAGGAGCAAAGAAGTCCTTCTGCAGTTGTATAGGGCCCTGGTGAGACCACATCTGGAGTATTGTGTGCAGTTTTGGTCTCCTAATTTGAGGAAGGACCTCCTTGCTATTGAGACAGTGCAGTGTAGGTTCACGGGGTTAATCCCTGGGATGGAGGGACTGTCATATGAGGAAAGATTGGAAAGACTAGGCTTGTATTCACTGGAGTTTAGAAGGATGAGAGGGTATCTTATAGAGACACTAGACCAAGTGGACCCGTTCGGCCCAAACCTCTCCTGCATTGGTGCAGCACCCTTTCCTCCCCACTCCCCCCTCTCACCGCCCCAGGAAATAGATTTAAACTTTAATATGTGAATAACTATAAAAAAATAACACCGATTTCAATGAAACCTCTTCCATTAGCACCAAAGGGACGACGGTAAGGTGGGCCTAAAATTGTTGTGCTATCTTGGCCGTTTTGACTGTAGTTTAGGAACAAACAAACAAGAGTTTTAGTACATAGATATAAAATTATAAAAGGACTAGACAAGCTAGATGCAGGAAAAATGTTCCCAATGTTGGGAGAGTCCAGAACCAGGGGATACAGTCTAAGAATAAAGGGGAGGCCATTTAAAACCGAGGTAAGAAGGAACTTTTTCACCCAGAGAGTTGTGAATTTGTGGAATTCTCTGCCATAGAAGGCTATGGAGGGCAATTCACTGGATGAATTTAAAAGAGAGTTAGATAGAGCTCTATGGGCAAGTGGAATCAAGGGGTATGGGGAGAAGGCAGGCACAGGTTAGTGATTGTAGATGTATCAGCCATGATCACAATAAATGGCGGTGCTGGCTCAAAGGGCCAAATGGCCTCCTCCTGCACCTATTTTCAATGTCTCTATGTCTATGAGACCCTTGTTATTTTTTATAATCCTATTACAAACCTCTTAAATGCAGACCAATGTTTTATTTGATATGGGTACAAAGTAAACGTGCAAGGTTAATGCTAAGCACTTTTGTACAAGTTCTCACTTACCCTTTCGATTGACCACTTTTTGGAACTTCATAAAATCTGATTTGATCAACATTAAATATTCCAGCAGAGCGAATGCTGCTTGCCAGGTCATCTGCAGTCGTCCACTGTAAGAAATCATCGTACAAATACAATCAGAAAATAACACAAGCTTTTTGTCGTTAAACTAACTCGCTCTTCATTCTCCCTGCACATGCACAGCTTTCTGAAATTATTAGCAGCTCATCTTCCCTGTCAAAGTTACATTTTTAAATTACTATTGCAAGCAGTGCAAATCTACTTCCACAAAAAAAAATCAAACAAAAATCAAAATAAGCACAAAGAAATGTCAAAACACTCATAACTGTCAGTCATCATTATTTCAAGAGACTTCTCAGAACAACTGATCTTTATAAGTTTCCTTTATGGGCGCTAACGTTATGGATAACTATTTGCATACCTTGGGTATTCAAGCAAAGAATTTCACTGTAGCTTGTCACATGACATTAAAGTATTCAATTCAATTATTAGCCCTACTGGCACAGCTGTTGGAAGTAAAACCAAGAAAGTGTGGCAGTCTGGCTGGTGAAAGGGAGGGGCTCCAGATGTGAGAGTAATGTCGGGGACACTGCACCCCCACGCTCCCCAACGCACTTCTAGCAAACTTTCAATCAAGAATACGGTTGCTTTTGCAAAGAGAAACGCTGTGTCCTTTGTTTCACATAAGTGTGGCTCACCCCTGACTCAACCGACCCTGCTATACAACCCGAGGGTTTCTCCGAAGATACAAAAAGCTGGAGTAACTCAGCGGGACAGGCAGCGTATCTGGAGAAGGAATGGGTGACGTTTCAGGTCGAGACATTTTTCTTCATTATCCTCTGGACCGTACAGAATCCGCAGGCAAAAGGAAGGGTGGCAAGTTTTGATATTTGGTCAATGCTTCGCGGCACACAGATGTGATGGTCATAAGTAATTCTGCTTACCTATACCTTTATATAAAATGTTGCACAACATCCCAAGCCAACACCAAGGTGGCACTGGACAAATTATACTCGGTTATCAATTCTCTTGAGAAACAAACCCCGATGCCATGTTCATCATGGCCGTCAACTTCAATCAGGTTCACTTCAGGAAGCCCATTCCTTCTGTCCAGAGATGCTGCCTGTCCGGCTGAGTTACTCCAACATTTTGTGTCTAACTTCAGGAAGATGCTCCCCAACCACCATCAACATGTCTCCTGTCCCACAAAGGGTGTTAGCACTCTGGACAACCTCTACACCACCACCATCTACGCCCCTCTCTTCATCCCTGGCCCTCACTTCTGACCATCTGTTGGCTCTACTCCTACCAGCTTACAGCATGAGAATGGCGTCATCAAGCTTCATCAAGAAATGCACTGGACTGCGTTCAATTAGCAGTTCAGCTCCAAATCATGGTGAATTCACACAGATATTAGCAGGTTGAAAATTTTGCACAAACTGTTACTGAACTATCGCTAAAAATGTTGTCCACTACTAAATACCTCTTTAACACACTTCCCATGGCATCAAAGAAAAATTAGGAATTTTTTCTAAACAAAATTACTGTTGCAACTGCTGAGCTTCCCATTGACTAGTGAGACAATTATCAGCAAAATACTTGAAACAGTTTATCTGTCTCAACTGATCCCATTTGCAGGATCTGCCTCAAGCATATACAAACTTACTCCCACTGAAAGGTTGACCATCTAACCATTCCTGGGCAAAGCTAGCCAGTGTTGCAAATGATTCAGGTGATGTCACACTACCTCGCACAAATCCCATTGCTGTCATCGCCATCCCATCCGACTAAACATATCTTCCCTCTCTCCGACCCCTGCAAAGAGCCTTAAAAACAATTTAGTCCATTCGAACAATTATCAAATTGACAACTTTCTTCATAGAGTAGCTTATTTTACTCCCAATTAAAGTAGCTACGTGCAGGCCACTGTTGCCCCAACTCACCAGAAAAAACATTGATAAGAAAAAAGACATCATGCCGACGTAACTCAACAGGTCAGGCAACATTTCTGACTTGCCTGACTTGCTGAGTTACTTCAGCATGTAGTGCCTTTTTTTGGAAACCAGCATCAGCAGTTCCTTGTGAAAACATTAATGAGCCCTAAACTCTTAAGTCTTAACTGTCTGGGTCTCCCAAATGCTGTACTGGATGCAGACCACAACAAGGCAGGTACCCATGCTAAAGTTTTCAAAGCTATTCTTGAATGTAAATTAAGTTTTCAAAGTAGCGATTTCTTTAATTTCCACCTTCCCACAGCACTAAGCCAAAATTGGTTCTATTGAGTTTCCTCATGCTAAGCATAGCTGACCAGGGAGCAAGCAGAAATATACCAATGCCACACTGTCAGCTCACCAAGCAGGCTGCGTTTAATGATACATCATCATATTACATCACCACACAAGCATCAAAATCATAGTGAATATGCTCACCCATGTCAGATTACCAATCAGCAAAATCTTCTTCTCAGAAAGTGCAACTTGATTCTGGCTTGTATATTTAGGTGGAGTTGCTTTCCTTGGATGAGTAGTAGTTAAAGTAATATTATTTGATGAGTAGTTTGGCCGGAGATTACAAATGTTTGTATTAGGTTTGATCCCATTATTTAAAGGCACTCCTATTATATCATTGATTAAATCATCATACAAATCCATCTGGCTCTGATTTTCATTTTTTGGCTGTGGAAAAAAAAATACAATGGTGAACACTTCACATTTAACGTCACAAGTTGCAGCAAAGAACTCCATAATACATATGCCCGTGTTTAGAATGTTCTATCATAAAAGGACCCTGATTGTTTCACTGTCATCACTCTGTTTTTATACAAAGTTTGCTCCATTCCACTGCTTCATATCATCTACTAATGGAACCGATAAGGAAAATACCTTTACGGTATGCATTTTGTTTTAGTAGTTCAGTTATGTAGTGATTATATAAACATACATCAATACACTCAAATATCACTGTGAGGTGCCTTAGTACATGCCTGAAAAAAACCCCATCTATACCATCTCATAAGTATCAGTGAACGGGGAAAAAATAACTTTCTTGTGCCTCTCGATTAACAGGCTGTTGTCCTGCAATCAATATTTTTAACATTCCAACTCAAAGTGTAGGAAGGAACTTTAACAAGAGTTAGATATCGCTCTTAGGGCTAACGGAATCATGGGATATGGGGAGAAAGCAGGAACGGGGTACAGATTTTGTATGGTCACCCATGTTCATAGTGCTGGCTCGAAAGGCCTAATGGCCTACTCCTGCACCTATTTTCTATGTTTCTATGTAACTGCAGACGCTGGTTTAAATCGAAGATGAACACAACATGCTGGAGTAACTCAGTGGGACAAGCAGCATTTCTGGAGAGAAGGAATTCCAACTCAAAGGTTATTTTGAAGAATAGGATAAAATAAAATCTTTAATTTTGTCATGAGTAGCAAGTAACTCCATTTGCTGGCAACTTCAAAAAACATTGCCAACAGAAATGTAACAAACTGAGGGAGATCCCCCAGCAGTTGTGATATCACCAAGCTGATGAGTAGGCAATCACAATGAAGAATTCATAGAGTTTGCAAATTGGGGGAGGAGGACTTTTTTTTAAAACTTGGCTTTTACAAAATGCCAATTTCAAAGCTGAAACAAACACACGACTGCAGAAAATACAAAGTGCCAGAGTATCTCAGCATGGAGCGATGTGGAAAGGCAATGTTTTGGGTCAGGACCCTTCTTCAGACTAATTGTAGTGGGGGGAAGAAAGCTGGAAAGATACAGGTGAGGTGGATTTATTAGCAGATGGGTAGAATAAATGACAAAGGCTAGAGGGTACTTATGAATAAGTTAGCATCCACTTGAAATAGCCCCTTTCTATACATCCTTCCCACATGTTAGAAATTATCTTTTGATGTATTTAGTTGTGGACAATAAAGTTGAGACTATTTGGGTAATAGGACCAGAGTTCTCTAAGTAGTAATCACATGCTACTACATTAAAAGCTCACTTATGCAATAATCAGTGGGTATTTATCTTGATTTTTAAATGATTGTTTTGAAATGGAGCAGTTCTGAATCATTAACTGTTTCTCATTGCACCTTCCCAGCCCAGAGTTTCCAGCATTTGTTTGAATTGTGGAATAGCATTACACTGCAGGGTTCCAATTGATCACATCTCTCCCTTACATTAGTTTAATATTTGTAGAATTACTTCCTATTCAGTTATTTAAGAAATAAGTCAGTAGAAGTCGTGATACAAATCAGGAACACTGAGAACAGCATTTAAAGCCCATTAAAAAGTGCTCAAGCAAAAGAGAACTGCTGGAGGAACGCAGCAGGTTGAACATATGGGGCGGGGGAAGAGGGAGACACGATCGACAGTTGAGTCACGATGCGGGGTCTTGACCTGAAATGTGGAGTTATTTTCTCCTCCCACAGATGCAGCTCGACCCACCGAGTTCCTGCAGTAGGTTGTTTGTTGCTCCAGATTCTACCACCTTCAGTCTCTCGATCAAAACACAAAGTGATGGAGGAACTCAGCGGGTCGGGCAGCATCTGTGGAGGGAATTGACAGACTACACATCGCTTTTTATCTTCTAAAACAAAACATTCTGAAGGAACCCGACCCAAAACATCGTCTGACCGTTCCATCTACAGATGCTGCCTGACCCGCTGAGTTCTCCAGCACTTTGTTTTCATCAAGATTCCAGCATCCGCAGTTTTTTGTATCTCTAAAAGTACCGAACGGTTAATTAAATGTTTACAGCCCAACCTTTAGATTGTGCAGAATGTTTGCCCACAGAATGCTATGTGTAAAAAGGAAAACCTTGAGAAATCAGTGAGGAGCGAGTGTGCTTGAGGGGCGGATTTTTATCCTGGGTGGTTGTCCTGGGTTATCTGGGCGGCGACAGCTCAGACAGTTCCTCCGACACCGGGCGGCTGGGTCTGGGACCCAGGTTCCCACCCTCGGCCCAGTCCAGCCCCACGGCCACGGCACCCACAGTTACAACCCGAAGCCGGATTTCTCCACCACGCTAGGCATCTCCCCGGGTGGCCCGCCGGCGCCGAGGTACCTGCTCGGAGCTGGCGACCTCCGCGCTGTCCGCATCCAGCAAGTCGCGCAGCACCTGGCCGGCCATGTTCGTGCGCACCGCCATTTTACCACAACCCATGGTGCCGCGCGGGCGCGGCGCCCCGCCCCCGGCTGCGCCCCCTGTGGCGCCCAGCGGCACTGCAGCCGCCCGACAACTGGTCTTGTTCAACTCAGCACCTCTGGATAGGAGTGGGTGACGTTTCGGGTCGAGACCCTTCTTCAGACACTCCCCGCCTCCTTATTCTCAACAACTTCTCCGTCGACTCCTCTCACTTCGTCCAAATCCAGGCGCATGCCATGGACACTCATATGGGCCTCAGCAATGCCTGCCTCTTTGTAGGGTACGTCAAACAATCCCTGTTCCAAGCCTACACTGGCCCTATTCCCGAACTCTATCTCCGCTTACAAAAAAAGAAGGGTCTCGACCCGAAACGTCACCCATTCCTTCTATCCAGATATGGATGCTGCCTGTCCCGCTCAGTTACTCCAGCTTTTTGTGTCTTTATTGGGTTTAAACCAGCATCTGCAGTTTTTTCCTGCACAAGAGTCCAGCTTACACCCCAGCAGTATGCATATTGACTTCTCTAGCTTCAAATAACCCTTGTTTTCCCTCTTTCTCCATCCCTCCCCCTTCCCCGTTCTCCCACCAGTCAGACTGTCCCCCTGATTATATTATATCTGTTTGCTTTGTCACCTACTCCTAGCAAATTTGCAGATGATACTAAGTTGGGGGGTAGTGTGAATTGTGAGGAAGATGCAATAAGGCTGCAGGGTGACCTGGACAGGTTGTGTGAGTGGGCGGATACATGGCAGATGCAGTTTAATGTAGATAAGTGTGAGGTTATTCACTTTGGAAGTAAGAATAGAAAGGCAGATTATTATCTGAATGGTGTCAAGTTAGGAGGAGGGGGAGTTCAACGAGATCTGGGTGTCCTAGTGCATCAGTCAATGAAAGGAAGCATGCAGGTTCAGCAGGCAGTGAAGAAAGCCAATGGAATGTTGGCCTTCGTAACAAGAGGAGTTGAGTATAGGAGCAAAGAGGTCCTTCTACAGTTGTACCGGGCCCTGGTGAGACCGCACCTGGAGTACTGTGTGCAGTTTTGGTCTCCAAATTTGAGGAAGGATATTCTTGCTATGGAGGGCGTGCAGCGTAGGTTCACTAGATTAATTCCCGGAATGGCGGGACTGTCGTATGTTGAAAGGCTGGAGCGATTGGGCTTGTATACACTGGAATTTAGAAGGATGAGGGGGGATCTTATTGAAACATATAAGATAATTAGGGGATTGGACACATTAGAGGCAGATAACATGTTCCCAATGTTGGGGGAGTCCAGAACAAGGGGCCACAGTTTGAGAATAAGGGGTAGGCCATTTAGAACGGAGATGAGGAAGAACTTTTTCAGTCAGAGGGTGGTGACGGTGTGGAATTCTCTGCCTCAGAAGGCAGTGGAGGCCAGTTCGTTGGATGCTTTCAAGAGAGAGCTGGATAGAGCTCTTAAGGATAGCGGAGTGAGGGGGTATGGGGAGAAGGCAGGAACGGGGTACTGATTGATAGTGATCAGCCATGATCGCATTGAATGGCGGTGCTGGCTCGAAGGGCTGAATGGCCTACTCCTGCACCTATTGTCTATTGTCTATTGTCTAACAATGATCTAGTCTACATTTTCCCTGAACTTCATCTCCTCTCCAGAGATGCTGCCTGCGTTACTCCAGCTTTTTGTGTCTATCTGCATCTGTTTAGATGTCTCGTTAACACAATTTACACTTATTATCTCTGTGTCTCCTCCTCTGACTCTCCGTCTGAAGAAGGGTCTCAACCTGAAATATCACCCATTCCTTCTATCCAGAGATGCTGCCTGTCCCACTGAGTTACTCCAGCATTTTGTGTCTATCTAGTTTAGTTTGGAGATACAGTGCAGAAACAGGTTACTCGGCCCACCTTGTCCGTGCCGACTGGCGATCTCTGTACACTGGCACTATCCTACACACACTAGGGACAGTTTGCAATTTTCCCAAGCCAATTAACCTACAAACCTGTGCGTCTTTGGAGTGTGGGAGGAAACCAGAGTACCTGGAGAAAACCCACGCGGTCACAGGGAAAAGGTACAAACTGCTTACAGACTGCACCTGTCATCAGGATCGATTCGGGTCTCTGGCGCTGTAAGGTAACAACTCTACTGCTGCGCCACCATCAAGTGTGGTTTATTGTCATATGTCCCAAACAGAACAATGAAATTCTTACTTACAACAGCATAACAGAATATGTAAACATAGTACTCTGTAAACAATATAATGAAAAAGTTCAGTATTTATATGCATACATACACTCACGTATATATATACACATATACATACATGCATATGTACATATACACACACATATATATAAACAAAATACTTGGAGTAAACCCACGTGCACACAAGAACGTAAACTCCTGACACCTCTGAATATCAGGATTGACCTGAGTTACTGAAGCTTTGAAGTCCAGCACTATCTGCTGTGCCAACAAACCTTTCAGTACTCCATGGGTGAATTTTTTATTTCTTGGTTCCCTTGAACCACCCCCCCCAATTTTATTTTCATCATGCCTAGTCCCCTTATCACTTTGAGAACCCAAATTAAATTTCTCATTTGTCTCCAAAAGCAAAAAGATAGATAGATGGATGGATGGGTGGATTGAGGGACGGGACGGACGGGACACAGACGGGACACAGACGGGACGGGACGGGACGGGACGGGACGGGACACAGACGGGACGGGACGGGACGGGACGGGACGGACAGACAGACAGAGAAAGAGAGAAAGACATAGATAAAAACCAGAAAAGCCTGGAAATCATAAGGTCATAAGGAATAGTAGAATTAGGCCATTCAGTCCATCAAGTCTACTCCGCCATTCAATCAGGCTGATCTACTTCTCCCTCCTAACCCCATTCTCCTGCCTTCTCCCCATAACCTCTGACACCTGTACTAATCAAAAATCTATCTATCTCTGCCTTAAAAATATCCACTGACTTTGCCTCTACAGCCCTCTGTGGCAAAGAATTCCACAGATTCACCACCCTTTAAAGAAATTTCTCCTCATCTTCCTAAAAGAATGCCCCTTAATTCTCAGGCTATGACCTCTCGTCCTGGACTCTCCCACTAGTGGAAACATCCTCTCCACGTCCACTCTATCCAAGCCTTTCATTATTCCGTATGTTTCAATGAGGTCCCCCCTCATTCTTTTAAACTCCAGTGAGTACTGGCCCAGTGCCGACAAACACTCATCATAGGTTAACTAACTCATTCATTCGTGAATTCACTCTTGTAAACCTCCTCTGGACCTTTGCTATTGAGGGCGTGCAGCCTATTGAGGGGTTAACCTAGGTTTACTAGGTTAATTCCCGGAATGGCGGGACTGTCATATGTTGAAAGACTGGAGCGACTAGGCTTGTGTACACTGGAATTTAGAAGGATAAATTCCTTTAGAAGGATAGAGGAGATCTTATCGAAACGTATAAGATTATTAAGGGGTTGGACACGTTAGAGGCAGGAAACATGTTCCCAATGTTGGGGGAGTCCAGAACAAGGGGCCACAGTTTAAGAATAAGGGGTAGGCCATTTAGAACTGAGATGAGGAAAAACTTTTTCAGTCAGAGAGTTCAAAAGAATGAGAGGCGATCTTATTGAAACGTATAAGATCGTGAGGGGCCTTGATCGGGTGGATGCGCTAAAGATGTTTCCGATGATCGGGGAGACCAGAACTAGGGGGCATAGTCTTAAAATAAGAGGGGGCTCTTTTAAAACTGAGATGCGGAGAAACTTCTGCACTCAGAGGGTGGTTAGTCTGTGGAATTCGCTGCCTCAGGGAGCTGTGGATGCAGGAACTTTAAATAAATTAAAAACAGAAATAGATTGTTTTTTAATAGACAAGGGAATTAGGGGTTACGGGGAGCGGGCAGGGAAGTGGACATGAGCTATGGTTAGTATAGTAAGACCTGAGTAATCTCCTGGACAAGTTTCGATCGCCTAGTTTGGGGTCGGAGAGGAATTTCCCAGTTTTTTTTCCCAAGTTGGCCTGGGTTTTTATCCGGTTTTTCGCCTCTCCCAGGAGATCACACGGTTCTTTTGGGTGGGAAGAAGGGCGATAGTGGGAAGGGGGTTGGGGTAGGATCAGCCATGATCGGATTGAATGGCGGAGCGGGCTCGGGGGGCCGGTTGGCCTACTTCTGCTCCTATTTTCTTGTGTTCTTGTGAATCTGTGGAATTCTCTGCCTCAGAAGGCAGTGGAGGCCAATTCTCTGAATGCAGTCAAGAGAGAGCTTGATAGAGCTCTTAAGGATAGCGGAGTCAGGGGGTATGGGGAGAAGGCAGGAACGGGGTACTGATTGAGAATGATCAGCCATGATCACATTGAATGGCGGTGCTGGCTCGAAGGGCCAAATGGCCTCCTCCTGCACTTATTGTCTATTGTCTATTGACTCCATACTTTGTCACACTATATTCCATCTGCCACTTCCCTGCCCACTCTCTCAACCTGTCCAAGTCCTTCTCAGAGTCCCTGCTTTCTCTACCCTACCTGCCCTTCCACCTATTTTTGTATAATCCATAAACTTGGCCACAAAGCCTTCAATCCCCTCGTCCAAATCAATGATGGAAATGGGGGGGTACGCAGGGGGACAGCATTCCCCTAGTTTTCAATTTCCAGCTCGGGTTTAATGAGTACTGCAGAAAGATTCGAGTCGTTTATCACTTTATTCAACTCAGACAAAAACAATTTATTAACTGCCACTGTTAGCACTTGTTAACAGCCAGTAGTTAACAGGTAGTAGTTATACAATGTGTCATCAATACATCAATCCACATTCCTCAGTAAATGTAATTGTGTTTTGACCATGTATTAATGACACCGCGTTCCTTTGAATAAAATTCATGGGAGAATTTCTTAAACTCACTGTCAGGGCTACCGGACCACAAGCACGGGCTCAGGTAAAGTCACGTTATTTTATTATTCCATGTTATTTTATTTGCCGCTCTGCCACTGTGTCTCTGGGCCTCTCTGCTGCTGTGCCTCAGTTGTTTCAGTTAAATTGGAATGGATGGGGAGAAAATTAAATAAGTAGTACCAATAGTTTTTTCCAGCCTAAATCGTGAGTGGTGAATATTTTATTGTGGGTGGTTTTATTTAGCAAAACAATAGTGCAAGCAGAAATATTTTATTATATATAAACTATCAAATTTTATTATATATCACTATCAAATCACTATCAAATATCTATAAATTTCAGATTTGTGTACCCCTGTGAAAATGAGCATACTGAGATATTTTGAAAGACAGCGTCTTCAGGTCGATGAAGAAATAAATGATAATGAAAACACTCAGCCGGAAAAGAAGGCAAAATTACTTGAAAATGAGGCAGCCGTTTCGCCCGATGCTGCATGTGAAGACATTTCAAAAGATATTGAAAAATGTGATCTTCCAGACTGTTGTACTAAAACAAAAAGAAAGAATATCCTTGGCTAATCGTTAAAAACAGAAAACTAGGATGTAGTGTATGCAGCAAGTGTCATCTTGGACTTGAACGAACACAAGGAATTCATTTGTCTCGTGACTGGTGCAGTGTTAATGTAGTGGGAGTGAGTGATGACAAAGCAAAACAGTTAATGAGTTTAAGAAAAAAAAATTTAAGCACAAAAATAGTGAAGCTCATATCAGATGCCAAAAAATCAACGAAACAGCTGAAAAAAAAGCAATCGAAAATGTAGTGTATATGTCACTGAAAAAGGACGAAACAAAAACAGGTTGAGTTTTTAGAACTGTATATAATATTGTACACAAAGGTAGGCCCTACACAGATATGTCTTCTGATATTGAACTGCAAGAAAGAAACGGCATCGACTTAGGGTACGGTATGGGCGGCACGGTAGCGCAGCGGTAGAGTTGCTGCTTTACAGCGAATGCAGCGCCGGAGACTCAGGTTCGATCCTGACTACGGGTGCTGCACTGTAAGGAGTTTGTACGTTCTCCCCGTGACCTGCGTGAGTTTTCTCCGAGATCTTCGGTTTCCTCCCACACTCCAAAGACGTACAGGTATGTAGGTTAATTGGCTGGGTAAATGTAAAAATTGTCCCTAGTGGGTGTAGGATAGTGTTAATGTACGGGGATCGCTGGGTGGCACGGACTTGGAGGGCCGAAAAGGCCTGTTTCCGGCTGTATATATATGATATGATATGATATGTTCTACACTCTCGTAAGTCATGTGCAGATGTTTCTCACCACATAGGGAACCAGATGCAAAAGACAGTGGTGGAAAATATAATTTCAAAACAATCTAAAATGTCTATTATGATTGATGAATCTACTACTATTAATGGGAAAACTGTTCTAGTAGTCTGCTTGAGAGCAGCAGTTGGTGAATCTTCCCAACCTATATCATTCTATTTTGATTTAGAACATATGAAACTTGGTGCAAATGCAAAATCTATATATGATGGGCTTCTAAGTTGTTTACAAAGAGGTGGTTTTTCAATACAGTACCTAAAAGAAAATGTGATATCACTTGTAACTGATGGTGCATCAGTAATGTTAGGACGAAATGCTGGGGTTGCAAAACTATTTCTTGATGATTTCCCTAATGCAACTGTTTGGCACTGTGCCAGTCACAGGCTTGAACTCAGTGTAGGTGATGCTATAAATGAATTTGCAGGTTTGAATCATTTTCAGATATTTTGTGATAAATTGTATTCCTTATATCATAGGTCTCCTAAGAATCAGGATGAGTTAACTGCATGTGGTGAGGCTCTTCACTGTCAACTGTTGAAAATTGGTCGTGTTTTCAGTGTGAGATGGGTTGCTTCGTCTTACCGAACTATAAAGGCAACGTGGCAGTCTTATAAAGCTATTTGGGAGCATTTTGGAAAAGCACGCTGTGATGCTTCAAGATCTAGTGCAGAGAGAGCAAAGTACGAGGGGCTGAAAAAAGTATTAGAGTCATCAGCTTTCGTAAATAATTTGGGCTTGTTGATGGACAGTTTGCTAGAGTTGTCTGAACTGTCACTTGAACTGCAGAGACGAAATTGTACACTTAGTAAAGCACATGAGGAAATTAAACGAACTATCAACGTTCTTGAATGTTAAATAGAGAAGCCAGGAAAAGTTTATACTCAAGTGGAGAAAGCAACAAGCCAGATGATATTTAATGGAATAAATTTGAGAGCTGGTAAAGTACCTACTATA
Source organism: Rhinoraja longicauda (assembly GCF_053455715.1). Classification (NCBI taxonomy): domain Eukaryota; kingdom Metazoa; phylum Chordata; class Chondrichthyes; order Rajiformes; family Arhynchobatidae; genus Rhinoraja; species Rhinoraja longicauda. Next base: position 34,985,312 of record NC_135976.1, read on the forward strand.
CATAGACAACAGTTTTTGAGGAGTTTGGTCAATAATATGAAATCCAGGCTGCTTGAATCTACAACAGCTTCCAATGAAAAATGTAAAAAGTTAATTAACAAGTCGAAATATTTAGATATTAACAATATTCCAGAAGATTCACTTTTTACCTTTGGGGATAATGATGTAGAAGAAATGGCAGAACAATTTGGCTTTGTGTCAGAGCCTTCAGAGAATTCAAGGAATCTAAAGGGAAGATAGTTTCTGCAGATTTTCAGCAGCTGGTAACGACTGTAAATACAATTCCGGTATCAACAGCAGAATGTGAAAGAAGTTTCAGTGACATGAATTTCTGCATGTCACCATAACGTGCAAGACTTCAAACTGATCAACTCTCAACTCTTCTATTTATTAAGTTGGTGGGACCTCCTCTGTCAAAATTCAACCCCGAAGAATATGTGAGGACATGGCTTCTTAGTGGCAGAAGGCAGAAGGCTGAAGAAACGGCATGCAGAAAGAAAGAGGAGGTGACAGAAAAAAATGGAGATGATATACCATTATGGAACATTTTGTAATGTAAACAGAGAGAGAGAGAGAGAGAGAGAGATGCCAGAAAGCAGCTATGACATATAATACACAATAAACTATATTATAAATACACAATAAACAAGTTATGCATTCTTGTACTCTTACATGGGTATGACCGCACATTAAAAAATCCCCCCCGCCCCTTCCTTCCCAACCTCAGCCTCACGGACCTTAGAGTACCCCTAGTTCCTAAAACCCATTTCCATCACTGGTCCAAATCATTAATATATAAAGTGAAGAGTAGTGGCCCCAGCATCAACCCCTGCGGAACTATATTAGTCACTGGCAGCCAACCAGAAAAAGACCCCTTTATTGCCACTCTTTGTCTTCTGCCATCCAGCCAACTTGCTGTTTATGCTAGTACTGTGGTTTGGTACTGTGGGCTCTCATCTTCCTTAGCAGCTTCACATGTGGCACTTTATCAAAGACTTTCTGAAAATCTAATTAAACAACATCTACTGACTCTCCTTTGACTGTCCTGTTATTTACTTCTTCAAAGAATTCCAGCAAATTTGTCAAGCAAGACCTCCCCATCAGAAAACCATGCTGACTCCGGCCAATTTTATCGTGAACTTCTAAGTACACCGTAACCTCATCCTTTATAATGGACACAAAAATCTTACCAACCACTGAAGTCAGACTAACCAGCCTATAGTTTCCACTATTCTGCTTTGCTCCCTTCTTTGTGCAGTGGGGTAATATTGGCAATTTTCCAATCATCTGGGACCTCTTCTGTCTCTTATGATTCTTGAAATATCACTGTCAATGCCTCCATAACCTCTAAATCCATCTCTTACAGAACCCTAGGGTGCAGTCCATCTGGTCCAGGTGACCTATTGACCTTCAGCCCTTTCAGCTTCCCAAGCACCTTCTCCCTAAGCCACTCCACTAACTTACAACCCCTGACTCTCTCGAATTTCAGGCATGTTGCTGGTGTCTTCTACTGTGAAGACTGATGCAAAAACGTTATTCAACTATTCTGCCATTTCTTTTATCCCCATTGTCACTTCTCCTGCATCATTCTCTAGCGGCCCAACTCAGCGGGAGGAGCAGGAGATGGAAGCTGGGCAAGTTATCAACCTAAGCATGCAGGTACAGCAGGCAGAGAAGAAAGCTAATGGCATAGTGGCCTTCATTGCGAGGGGATTTGAGTTTAGGAGCAAGGAAGTCCTGCTGCAGCTGTACAGGACCCTGGTGAGACCACACCTGGAGTATTGTGTGCAATTTTGGTCTCCTAATTGGAGGAAGGACATTATTGCTATTGAGGGAGTGCAGCGTAGGTTCACCAGGTTAATTCCCGGGATTGCGGGACTGACATATGATGAAAAAATGGGTCGACTGTGCTTGTTTTCGCTGGAATTTAGAGGGATGAGAGGGGATCTTACAGAAACATATAAAATTCATAGAGGATTGGACAGGGTAGATGCAGTCCAGAACCAGGGGGCCACAGTTTAAGAATGAGGGGTAGGCCATTTAGGACTGAAATGAGGGCAAACTTTTTCACCCAGAGAGTTGTGAATCTGTGGAATTCTCTGCCACAGAAGGCAGTGGAGGCCAATTTACTGGATTTTTCAAGAGTTCGATTTAGGTCTTAGGGTTATGGGAATCAAGGGATATGGGGGAAAAGCCGGAACGGGGTACTGATTTTGGATGATCAGCCATGAATGGCAGTGCTGGCTCGAAGGGCCAAATGGCCTACTCCTATGTTTCAATTGCTAATTCTCATGGATAGGCGATGTCTGGGGTTGGGATCCATTAACCTGTTCCTTTTCAAACCCTGATTTGATCTTGGCTAAGGCTTGGATGGTTTTTTTTTACAATCATTTGTACCCCAATGACATTTCTATATAAATATTTAAACACAGGTCTTTCATTAGTTGTCTTTCGGTCTTCTGGCAACCTACCCATATAAAGGTCTGTTTTTCAAGTGGGTGATTAATTGGAAGTAACTTGGATTTTTAAAAAAATTACGGCGGTGGACCAGTTGCCGGTTTATTGGAGACGCGGCGCCGCCTCTGCGCATGCGCGGCGCAGGGTGTGGGCGTCCCGCCGGCTCTGCGCACGCGCCGCGTTTTGGCGGGAGCGGTGGTTGTCCGCCGGCCGTCGAGGAGCGGAGGAGGAGAAGAGACGAGCGGCCGCTGCCCGTCGGGTGGGAAGGAGCGAGCGGGGTGTGGGAGAGGGAGAGGAGAGACGAGCGGCCGGTGCCCGCTGGCGGTGGATGGGTGGGAGGGAGCGGGGTGGGGGAGAGGAGAGACGAGCTGAGGAAACAGCGACATTGTGAGCGAAGGGTGGTCGGGCTTGGGGGTGGTTGGGGGTCAGACCCACCCGCACTTGTCACCGTGAGGCTCCCGGACCAGCAGTGGCTTGGGCTACTCAACCTCACTCCTCAATGTTGAGCGTTAAATCAACTTGACCGCTAACTCCCACCCCATTCTCAAGTCTACCCGGACTATGACACCTCTCCCTCCGTTGTTGATCTCTGTCCCCAACATTGCTTGTTGCAGGTTGACTGCACTGACTCCCACGGTTGCCTGTTCCTCTTCGCAGGGGACAGATATCAAATGAGATCTCGTATATAAACCCACTGACTCCCACAGTTATCTCAATGGGACAGGCAGCATCTCTGGAGAGAAAGAATGGGTGACATTTTGGGTCAACCCGCAACATCATCCATCCTCTCCAGAAATGCTGCCTGTCCCTCTGAGTTATTTTTTGTGTCTATCTTTGGTGCAAACCAGCATCGGTAGTTCCTTCCTACCCACAGTTACCTATTCCCCTTCGCAGGGGAGAGACCATTGACTGACCCCCCAGATATAAACCCACTGATTATCATGGTCACCTGTTCTCCTTCGTGGGGGGAAGACCATTGATTGACGTCTACTATAAACCCACTGACTCCCACAGTTAGCTTGACTACACTCAAATTCACTTGGACCACCTCTCTCCTTGTGTGGAGACCCAATCAGTCCCCCTAGCCTAACATTTTCGTCTGCCTGTCGGACCTCATCAATAACACTTCTCTTTTGACTCGTCACACTTTTTTCAAGCTAAAGGTGTAATGGCTATGGGCCCCAGCTATGCCTGCCTTTTTGTTGGTTATGTCAAACAGTCCTTGTTTCAGCATACAGTGGCCCCATCCCCCAACACTTTCTTTGTTACATTGATAACTGCATCAGGGCTGCCTCCTGTTTATTTCATCTTCCTTACCTGTACCTTCCACCCTGCCCTCAAATCCACTTGCACTATTTCTGATATTCCTCTCCCCTTTCTCAGTCTTGCTAACTCCCTACGCTTTTTCCCCATCCTACTCCTTGCAAGTTTGCCAATCCCTACTCTCAGTTTCTCTATTTCTGCCAGATATGCTCCGAAAATGAGGCTTTTCACTCTGGGACATTCGAGACGAACTCTTTCTTTAGTAAACATGGTTTCCCCCCCTGCTGTGTGGATGGACCCCTCACCCTTGTCTCCTCTTTGTCCTGTAGTTCTGCTCTCACTCCCCCCCCCCCAAGGGGAATAAGGATGGAATTACTCTGGTCCTTGTCGTTCACACCACCAGCTTCCACATCCACTTTAATTGTGGGCTGCATCAGTGAGGGAAGCTGAATACAGAGATGTGGTCAACGACTTTGTTGAGTGGTGTGGGCTGAATCAACTGCAGCTCAACACCGACAAGACTAAGGAGTTAGTGGTGGACGTTAGGAGGAGAGGAATACCCCTGTCTCCATTAAGGGTGTGAATGTGCAGCTTATCAAGAAGTAAAAATACCTTTGAGTTTAATTGGACAGTAAACTAGACTGGTCCAGGAACGCTGTGTAAGAAGGGACGGAGCTATCTACACTTTCTGAGGAGGCTCCGCCCTTTCTACGTCTGCAGAAAGACACTGCAGATGTTCTATCAATCAGTGGTGGCCAGTGTCATCTTCATTGCTGTCGTGTGCTGGGGCAGCAGGGTGACGGTATCAGGATTAACAAGCTTACCAGAAAGGCTTTCTCCATCTCGGGGTGGAGTTAAATTCAAGGGAGATGGTCTTCGAGTTTAGGATGCTCCTTAAACTGCAGAGCATGTTGGACAATACAGCTCACCCCCTCCATGACACACTGATCAACCTGAGGAGCACCTTTAGCAACAGACTGGTTCCACCAAGAGACAGCACAGAACACCGCAGGAGATCCGTTTTCCCTGTGGCTATCAAACTGCACAACTACTCCCCCTTCTGCCATGGGGTATACTGACCCCCCCCTCCCTCCTCCAATCTTTACACATCCCCAATCCTGGACTTTCCGCTTGTCACTTTAATTTCATGTATCTTATTGTGCTTTATGACTGTTGGCAGGCCAATTTCCCTCGTGATAAATAAACACATAATTCTCCTCAATTCTGCTACCTGCAACGTGATCCCACCACCAGTCATATCTTCCCATCATGACAGCTTTCCGTGGAGACCACTCCACCTGCAACTCCTTGCTTCACTCATCCCACCCAACCCGCCCCTTCCCCAAGTACTTTCCCCCACAACTGAAGGAGATATAACACCTGTCCCTATGCACCTCTTCAAATCTCAATTACATTTAGTAGCCTCCTTTGCATCAGCAGAGACCCGATGACCTTTTAGCTGAATATTTGCATTCTGTCCAACAATGCATACTGAATCTTGGAGTTGCTAACTATTTTAATTCCCCTTCCCATCCTGTCCTTGGCCTCCTCCATTGCCAGAGTGAGGCCACATGCAAACTCAAAGTACATCACCTAATATTTTGTGTAGGGAGTTTGCAGCCGAATGGTATGAACATTGTATTCTTCAACTTCCAAGGCAGGGTCCTGGGAAGTGTTGAACAGAAACCTTGGAGTACTTATAGAGTCATACAACATGGAAACAGGCCCTTCAGCACAACTTGCTCATGCCGATCACCATGCCCCATCTACACTAGTCCCACCTGTCTGCATTTGGCCCTTATCTCTATAAACCTATCCTATCCATGTACCTGTCTAAATGTTTCTTAAACATTGCGATAGTGTGTGTCTAGAGTTCTATAACATCACCCCTCCTGTGCTCCAAGGAATTCAGTCGTACCCTGTTCAACTTCTCCCTACAGCTCAGGCCCTCGAGTGCTGGCTACATCCTGATGGTGGTTGTGTGCAGTTTTGAAATTCTGCTTTATGCAACTGTTTTAATCTCAGTTTGTAGATTATGAAGCCACTGGAAGTAATTTAAAAATATTTATAAATTGTTTAATCTTTTCCTATCATGGTGAAAATCAGTCATTTTATGTTACAGGATTATATGGAGACCCTGCAAAAATTCCAGTGACACCACAGTAATCTCAGCTGCAGCAAGGATAATAAAACCGCAAAGGCTCACTGCATCAAAACATTGGAACAATGTTTGGGCTGTTTGGTAAGAATGTTTTAAGAATATATCTGTAAAAAAGTTGAATAAAGGACACATCAATTTAAATTTTATCGCAGTATAAACTTTTGTTGGTGTTCTTAGCTCCACCAAATTTTTAGTGACAAAGTAAATAGTCTATTGAAGGCAAGAAAATGAATGTTAGTTTCTTTATATAGAAGTTCTACAATGCTAAACATAGTAGCTGCATAGATTAAAGCTCCAGTTTTGTGAGAGAAATGCAACTGGAAGCTTAGTTATCTTTTTTCGAGTCACCTAGCTAAAGTCAGGTTCAGAGGAGTCGGGTAGTGGATATTTAGTGCCTGTAGTTTTCTAATATTTAGTTCAGAACGTAGATATTATTAGCAAGGGTGCTATTTGTTGCCCATTGTGTTACCCTGAGAAGGGAGGGTCATGGATGGTTTTGGTCAAGATGAAAAGCAACCTGGTGGGTGTCTCTTTCTGGTCAAATTTCCTGAATACTGCAAAGGGACCTCAAATGCTTATCATGGAGGGATATGGGTTATATGCAGGCAGATAAGTGATGGTTTTGACATACGCCGAACCTGGGATTCATTGTATTCATCTGGTAACCCAAACCTCATCCTTGCTCTGTGCCTGCATGGATTCATTTTATGGACTTTGTGTGTTCTGTTGTGGGCCGATCGTCCTGTTCCTTATGCTTACTGTTCTGATTTAAAAGAGACAAATAAATGTCCCTAGTAGCAAGGAGCATTCATGGAAGAGAAGTGGCAGTAAATTACATGGAATTTAAAAAAAACAACTCCACAGACTGGAAATTTGAAACACAAACAGAAACTGCTGGAGATGCTCACCAAGTCATGGAACATCTTTGATAAAAGAAACATTTAACATCTCAGAACTTGTCCAGTTTTTCCCAATAACTGCAAAAAATTAGATCTTGCTTTGTTGAAAGTGATAGGCTGTTGAGGGAAAATTGCATTCTAGTTTGGTAAAATGTACATAAAATATATTTTCTGCTCATTTTTCTCTTTCATTCTTATAGGACTCATCACTTTATCTCATTTGCAACTTGGTGAGTCACAATATTGCTGGCAAATGCAAAACCTCCTTCATCTCTCAATTGTCCATTTTCTTAGAATGCTGTAAATGGTTAAACAATAAACTCAGAATCTGCATGTTGGACAGGTATTTAAAATATTTATGGGAACATTTTAAAACAGTATCTCTTAGATATTTTTATTTCTATCATCCTGCACATTAGAGGCAGGAAACATGTTCCCAATGTTGGGGGAGTCCAGAACAAGGGGCCACAGTTTAAGAATAAGGGGCAGGCCATTTAGAACGAAGATGAGGAAGAACTTTTTCAGTCAGAGAGTGGTGAAGGTGTGGAATTCTCTGCCTCAGAAGGCAGTGGAGGCCAGTTCGTTGGATGCTTTCAAGAGAGAGCTGGATAGAGCTCTTAAGGATAGCGGAGTGAGGGGGTATGGGGAGATGGCAGGAACGGGGTACTGATTGAGAGTGATCAGCCATGATCGCATTGAATGGCGGTGCTGGCTCGAAGGGCTGAATGGCCTACTCCTGCACCTATTGTCTGTTGTCTAAAATTAAGTGCCTATGTTGCACAGAAGTAAATTTCAGTAAGATCGTTGTGATAGAGAAAACAGACGGGTTAAATAATGGTATTGATTTTGCTTTCAACTGCATGAATATTATACTGAAGATCAATCTTCCCCATTTATTTTGAAATATTTCCATTTTAGGCAGTAATGACAAACTTGTCTGTTATTTCACAAACTGGGCACAGTATAGAACTGGGATTGGCCGTTACATGCCTGAGAACATTGATCCTTTTCTGTGCACCCATCTGGTGTATGCTTATGCCAAGATGAATACAAATCACCAACTTGTTACTGTCGAATGGAATGATGAAACTCTTTACAAGCAATTTAACGATCTCAAACTGAGGTGCGTAAACATACTTTCCATACTAAAAGTTGCAACTCATGGCTTTTTCCCTATATGGACCCTTTTCTTCTGTACTTCCATTATTCCTCTTAAATCCTTTATCGTGTCTTCAAAGTGCTTTATAATGTACAACACGGTCGTTAACAACTTTTCTGGCTTTCCAGAATGGATACTGACATTTATGCAAGAATTTGAAGAGTTGCCCAAAAGTTATCTTAAACAGTGTCTCTCCACTGTTAATTTGCAAAAGTACAGATAAAATAATAAGCAGTGTTTTCTTTTGGGATGATATGTATCATTATGGTGTACCGGCTCCTCTAACAAGTTAAATGTAACTTTGATATCCAGCCATGTCATCTTACATTAATTAAAGGTATGCACTGGCATCTTTCTGTCTACAAAATAAGCACTGATAATAATCTTTGGAAAAGTTAGAAGTACGTCAATAAATCTGCTAATGGTGTTTTAATTTACCAACTTTTTAGTACTATTATTATTGCTCATTAGAGAAGGTAGATCTGCATGATACAATTTCAGTTTTATGTGGATTAATGTGAACCTTCAGATTTGGAATTGAAAATAATTCAAGAGAAATCAACAATGGGTTTGAGTTATTCAAAAGGTCTGCAAATATACTGTTTGATTTCATGTGCTGTTGGGATGAAAGCGGAAGGAGGCAGAGACTTTTTGCTGCTCATTTTGATTATAGATACAGCATGGCAACTTCTCTCCTAACTTTTGCAAAGACAATGCAGAAAAAAAAGAAAATTTTAACGACCCCCCCATGCAACAGATGTCGGATATAACGGACGGACCTGTTGTCCCATCCTTGGCTTGCACCGTCTCAACCGTAGTTTAGAGCCCTATCTTTCAAAGTGCACCAGCGAGCCCTTCTTCACACACTGAAAGGACACTGAAAGTGCTCAGGAAAGTGCAGATCAGTCTGAAGATGGGTCTCGACCCGAAATGTCACCCATTCCTTCTCTCCTGAGATGCTGCCTGACCTGCTGAGTTACTCCAGCATTTTGTGAATAAATACCTTCGATTTGTACCAGCATCTGCAGTTATTTTCTTATACTGAAAGTGCTGGAGTAATTAAAGGGTCAGGATCTATGGAGAACGCCAGTGCCACTGGTCTGCATCTGCGAGCCCTTCTTCACCGGTTCACGGGGCTGTCTTTGCGGCTCACGTTGTCAACCCTGGCACTCGTTCATCGTTGGGCTCCGTCCCTTCTCATCTGCTGTTGCTTCCAAGTCATATGTTATTGACTCCAGATGAGAAGGAGGAGGTGGTGATGGGAGGAGGGGGCGGCAAACAGAGGAAAGCGTTGTGCAGTGGGGAAGAAGGGATCACTGGTGCACTTAGTGAGTTGGGAGTGGAGTCGTAAGCCGGGGCTCTAAATGTCGGGGGAAACGATGAGAGCCTGGAATGGGTCGGAAGTTTATTCCTTTCATTCGTATTCAGTTTACATTTTATATTAGTTGCGTTTAAGTTTTTGGCACTCTACGCTGCTTTGAGGCATGGGAGGGGCGACATTAGCGGGCTAGGGGTGTATTGTCATTTCATTATCACGTGACCTCTGTTCAGAAAATCAGATCATCCAGAAAGACTCTGGAATCAAGGTTGCCGAAAAATCGTTGTTCAACCTGTATATACTTTTTCACCGCTGAAAGCAGCTTTCAAAGCCAAAATTATTCGAATTAAGTTAGTTGTTAAAGTTGCGGATTTCCGCCTTTTTAAAATCCATTTTCCGCGCTTTTTGCATGGTTTCCGCGTTTTTCATTTTGCCAAATAAACAAAGAAATCGGATCGAAAAAAGAAAAAAAAAGATGTACAGACTTGTACATCTAGGGGTTCCGCGAGAAATCCATCCCCCCCCCCTCGCGCGCCCTGAAAGTCTCCCCATAAATGTGGCACCTAGGCTGGGCAAGGCAGCCAATCTCTACCTCATCGGGACTTCCAACGGCTGATCGGAGGGTTGAATTTGCAACCTGCGGCCAGGGCTCTGGAACTCCAGCCCAGCAGGAGTCAGCAAATTATTCCCCATAGCCGACTTCCTTGGCCTGCTGGATAAACCAACAAAGCTCTGGAACCAAGAGTGCCATAAAATCAGTGGTGGAACTGTAATGAGTAAATATTAAATTTAAGGGCAAGATTATATAACTAAATTAATTAAGACGTGGTTAAAATATAAAACACAGCAGAAAAGCCAATTACCACCTCTTTGGGCTGATTATCAATTAATGTGCGAATTTACTTAAATGTTATTAGTGTACAGTGACATATTCACATTATGTTGACATGGATAGAAAATTGGTTGGCAGACAGAAAGCAAAGAGTGGGGATAAATGGGTCCCTTTCAGAATGGCAGGCAGTGACTAGTGGGGTACCGCAAGGCTCGGTGCTGGGACTGCAGCTATTTACAATATACATTAATGACTTGGATGAAGGGATTAAAAGTAACATTAGCAAATTTGCAGATGACACAAAGCTGGGTGGCAGTGTGAACTGTGAGGAAGATGCTATGAGGTTGCAGGGTGACTTGGACAGGCTGTGTGAGTGGGCGATGCATGGCAGATACAGTTTAATGTGGATAAGTGTGAGGTTATCCACTTTGGTGGTAAGAATAGGAAGGCAGATTATTATCTGAATGGTGTCAAGTTAGGAAAAGGGGACGTACAACGAGATCTGGGTGTCCTAGTGCATCAGTCACTGAAAGGAAGCATGCAGGTACAGCAGGTAGTGAAGAAAGCCAATGGAATGTTGGCCTTCATAACAAGAGGAGTTGAGTATAGGAGCAAAGAGGTCCTTCTACAGTTGAACAGGGCCCTAGTGAGACCGCACCTGGAGTACTGTGTGCAGTTTTGGTCTCCAAATTTGAGGAAGGATATTCTTGCTATTGAGGGTGTACAGCGTAGTTTACTAGGTTAATTCATGCCGGAATGGCGGGACTGTCGTATGTTGAAAGACTGGAGCGACTAGGCTTGTATACACTGGAATTTAGAAGGATGAGAGGGGATCTTATTGAAACATGTAAGATTATTAAGGGGTTGGACACGTTAGAGGCAGGAAACATGTTCCCAATGTTGGGGGAGTCCAGAACCAGGGGCCACAGTTTAAAAATAAGGGGTAGGCCATTTAGAACAGAGATGAGGAAAAACTTTTTCAGTCAGAGAGTTGTAAATCTGTGGAATTCTCTGCCTCAGAAGGCAGTGGAGGCCAGTTCCCTGAATGCTTTCAAGAGAGAGCTAGATAGAGCTCTGAAGGATAGCGGAGTCAGGGGGTATGGGGAGAAGGCAGGTACGGGGTACTGATTGAGAATGATCAGCCATGATCACATTGAATGGTGGTGCAGGCTCGAAGGGCCGAATGGCCTACTCCTGCACCTATTGTCTATTGTAATGTCGGTTTTTACTTTGAAATGCACTAAAAGAAGCGTGAAACTGGTAATTTTGTGTTTAAATTTTTGACCCCTGTTGTACGCCTCGCGCAAGCGCTCAGCTCTTTTCCTCTGTTTTTACCTCACGCATGCCTGTTTATTGCTTGAAGGAATACCAAGTTGCAGACACTGCTGTCAATCGGAGGAGTGACGTTTGGTTCTACACTGTAAGTACACATTCATGCATATTAACAAACAAAATAAATGTAACAAATGTCATATATTCACAATATTTTCCTGTAAAAGATGTTAAATGTATAAGACTGGAGAGACTGAAATCACTGAAGTAGCTAGCTCTGTAGGAAAATAACGTTTCGGGTCGAGACCCTTCTTCAGACTGAAGAAGGGCCTCGACCCGAAACATCACCCAATCCTTCTCTCCTAGATGCTGCCTGACCTGCTGAGTTACTCCAGCATTTTGTGATACCTTCGAAGTAGCTAGCTCGGTCAGAGCACTTGAGGTTCTGATAGTTTTAAAAGCAGAAGTTCATTAATATTTGTGGAAGACTAGGCTACTGCTATTTTTTTCTAACTTCCTTGTCCAGTGCAAATTAACTTTTCACTCTTTTCTCTCTTCCACCAAATTCTCCCCGACTATTGTTCTCAGGGGTCCGAAGCACTTTTGAATGTCAAATACTTAGAGTTGTTGGGGGAAAAGTCTAAACTAATATATGTAACTATGAGCTGCAGCTGGAACTATTTTATGCTGCTTCATCCATGACCTTATTTAATCCCTTCCGAAATAATGGAGGGGTGGATGGGTGCAATTAAAATCGAGATTACTGAATCCGACATTGATTTCTCTTTTCTATGCTTTGTCTGAATAAACCAGGTATCTCAGGACAGATCTTGGGCTAATTTTAGAATTTTTTCAATTTATAGTTTTTGTATCATCTCATTTAGTCAACAATTTATTTCGATTTTTGAGTTGAGTATTAGTCAATTTAAAAGTAGATGTTTCTACTTTTATACCAGCATTTATATCTCAAAATGTATGTATTTATCCACAGTCTGAGCTTTTTTCAGTAAAATATGTAATTTTATTTTATTACTTGTGCAGTATTTTCAAATCAAACATGTCATCAACATAAGTTTGTTTACATTGTTACAATGTTGATGAAATAACTCAACCAATTCTTATTATTAACTTCTCCCACTCTGGTTGCTCCCTCACCTTTAATAGCATGGTGTCTACTCTGGCAAATAGACAAGGATTAATCAATTCTGTGATTAGTTTTGTGAGGAAGTATGGGTTTGACGGGTTTGATCTGGATTGGGAGTTTCTAGGTTCCGAAGGAAATCCACCAGAAAATAAACAACGTTTCACAGCATTGGTAACGGTAAATAAAACAATATTCTGATTAAATAATTTTAATTGAGCAGTGCTGCTTCATTATTGATTCTGAATTGTTACAAACCTTCTGACAATATGTGCCATTTTTTAATTTAAATTTGCAATTGAAGTTGTTCCAAAGGAAATTATTATAAATGTTTTGAATATGTTGGTACCAGGTAAATGTTTTGAATGTTGGTACCAGGTAATGCACTTTGGTAAGTCATATTGTAGTAGGACAAAGAAACATAGAACCATAAAAAATAGGTGCACGAGTAGGCCATTCGGCCCTTCGAGCCAGCACCACCATTCAATATGATCATCCAGAACCTGTTCCTGCTTTCTTCTATATCCCTTGATTCCATTAGCCCTTGGAGCTGTAACTTAATCTCGTTTGAATACATCCAGTGAATTTGCTTCCACTGCCTTCTGTGGCAGAGAATTCCACAGATTCACAACTGTCTGGGTGAAAATGTTTTTTTTAATCTACTGCAATAATCTTTTACCAGCAATGCCACCACCACTTCCTCTTCCTTTCTGTCTATCCTTCTTGAATATTGAATACCCCTGCATATTGAGCTCCCAGCCAGGGGAGGGAGGAAGGAGGGAGGGGAGATGGGAGGAGGGGAGGGGGTGGTGGAGGAGAGGGTGCTACACCAATGCAGGAGAGGTTTGGGTCCACTTGGTTTAGTAGAAAGTAAATGGGAAGACCTCCAGAGCTTTGGCAAAGGGGGCACAAGAACATGGCCTGGAAAGTGGTGAAACAAGTGTATCGATAGTGAAGAAGACATTTGGTATGGTTGCCTTCCTGGAATTGATGGCTTTGTGGATGGAATTGATGGCTTTGTGGCCAAGTTTGAAGATAATACAAAGAAAGGTGGAGGGTCACCAAATGGAGAGGAAGCAGGGAGCCTGCAGAAGTTGGAAGAATGGGCAAAGAACTAGCAGGTGGAATACAACGTAGCAAGGTGTGCGGTCATGCACTTTATTAATAGGAATAAACGCGTGCACTATTTTCTAAATGGGACGAAGATTCGGAAATCGAAGGTGCAAGGGACTTGGATGAGATTCGTCCTTGATTATGCTGATGGCCTTGCTGAAGCAGCGTGAAGTGTAGATGGAGTCAATTGAAAGGAGGTTAGTTTGCATGATAGTCCGGGCTGTGTCTACACTTCTCTGCGATTCAATGCGGTCTTGGATGGAGCTGTTCTCAAACCTTCCTGTGATACATCCCGATAAAATGCTTTCTGTTGAAGTTGGTGAGAGTTGTTGGGGACACGCCAAACTTCCTAAGCCTTCTAAAGAAGTAGAGGCGTTGGTGTGCTTTCTTGGCCATAGCTTAGATATCGCTAGTCCAGGGCAAGATGATATTTACTCCTTGGAACTTGAAGCTTTCAACCATCTCTACTTTGACGATGTCAATGTATGTGTGCCGCTTTGCTTCGTGAAGTCAATCACAATCTCCTTTGTTTTATTCACTTGGAGGGAAAGGAATTGTATCGATACCACGTTATGAGGTTAGGCATAACGGTCAGCATTGATGAGGTGTCATTTATATTCTGCACAATTCTGTGATGCAAGGGTGAACACTGGTATGGTTGGTGTTATAATGACATTCTCCCATAAAATTTATAGAGTTTAATTATCAAACTAAATTTACGGTGAACAGTTTAAGGCAATTCCAGAATGATAGGTCAACGATTGAGCATACACTAAGCTTTAATGGGGAATCATGGGTGGAATAGCTGTTGAAAGCAGGAATAGTTTAGGAAGGCAAAGCTAGGAGTTGGGTCTTCCCGATGTTTACCAATAAAACATTTCTGATTTACCTGCTGCGTGTCTGACCAGAATTCTAACAATTTAAAGGTTGCTGGAGGGTCAATAGAGTTGATGGTTGTCATCATTTTGATCTATCAAAAGCTAAGGAGAATTTCCAACATTTCTTCCTGTGTCCAATACCTCCCATCGGGTTTTAACTCTGGCTTTTTCAGGATGGGTGATGTAAGTAGGTTGCAATTTCTGAATGTTAAATGTTCCTCCATTTAAATGCTGTTGCTTTGGAAGTTTCTTTTTGGAAATGGATATGTATAAGATGAAAGGATGGTTATAATCTTGAAGTTACAGTTATCTCTCCTGTCATCACAATAAACGTTTGCTGAGATCATGGACCATAATATTATCTATTCAGTTATCTGTACCCCCAGGAAATGAAAGCCGCTTTTGTAAAGGAAGGAGCAACATCAGGAAAACCTAGATTACTGCTTGTGGCTACCGTGGCTGCTGCTAAAGGCATCATTGACGCTAGTTATGAAGTGGCTAAAATTGCTGAGTAAGTACAATCTTTTGGGTGCAGATATTTTTATGTTGTACAGTTCTTTCTGTAATTTCAAGCCAAGACTAAGGAACAAAACCGGGTTTTGTGACCCGGCGTGGGAGGACTGCTGTGAGGGAGGGAGAGGGACATTGGACAAGCCGGAGTAGGGGGACTGCCATGAAGGAGGGGGGAGGGACATTGGACAACCCAGAGTAGAGGGACTGCCATGAAGGAGGGGGGAGGGGAAGTGAGAACATTTTAGTTAGTAAATAGTTGGTGACTAGGTTCATTTCATCACTTTGCTGATAATCGAGATTAAGACAAAGTAATAATTAAGTAGATGAGATTTATTCAGCTTATTGTGTACAGAGTACGTTTTGGGCACTTTTTGACTGCTCAATGCCATTGGTGCAAAGTGGAACAGTATTCTGGAAGAACAGCTGCTTTTGTAGCAATAGTCTTCAGGACGGCAGGTGGAATCTTGTGAGGATACGGTCTATGTTGCATCCAATGAAAAGCATTTATTAATGTCACATTAGCAGAATGGAGGCAGCATCAGAGGTCATGAAGATAAGTCATATCTTGGCAATTCTGGCATAAACACCAACCATTACACTCACATATTGGACTCTTCCATTACTGTTGAGCAGTTTGTGGAGCTGTTTTATTGTCTAAAATGTAATTATCTCCAAATGTGGCAGGATCTTGCAACTTTGATGTGAACCATTTATTATAATATTAAATAGGAGCATAATTTGTTTTAGACTGTCTGTGATAGGCTGTAATTTGACTATTCGTTGGGACAGTTTTCCCAATGTTTTATCTTGGCCGTGGAGAAGCCCGGGTCGGGGCCTCATGGGTTGGAGGAGCCTCGCCTCGCAGGTCGGAGCCCGTCAGAGCGGCCAAAGGAGCCCGCGGCTAGGGCCCGTGTTGGCACCACGGAGGCCTCAGGAGAGGACCCGCAGCGTTGTGGAGAGATCGGTGCAGCGGCGATGATGGCGCAGACCGACGGGTGAGACAGACACGTGAAGTAATGACGTTGCTGCTGAAGGAAGGAACGAAGGAGAACCCGGTGTGGGGGGACCGCTGTGAGGGAGGGGGAGGGACAATGGAGGATCCGGCAAGGAGGGACCGCCGGGTGGGGGGGAGAACAAAGGGGGAACTTGTGAGGGGTGGGGGGGGTAGAGATTTGTAACTTTGTAAGTGTCGTTCATGAGTGGTGTGCAAACAAAGACCTTTATGGGATTAACTTTTTTCTTTGCCTTTGTCAAATTAATTTCCTTGGTGAGTGCTGGTTTGTTATATAAACATTATTCTTACTTAGTTTTAGTCGAGTGGTTTTCTAGGCCATTTCTTCTTTCTAGGACGACAGTGAACCAGTTGAATTTTTACAACAAATGGTTGGTCTCGTGGTTAACTGTTATTGATGGTAGCTTTTTAATCCAGATTTAGGTAATTAAGTGAATTAAAATTCCATAACTTTGCATGATTTGAATTTGTGCCATCAGTTCATTAGCCCGGGACTCGTCCTATATGGGAATGCAATTATTAATGAATTATTATTGATGATTGTGTACATTTTGGAATCTAAATTGCTGCCTTGAGCGAGTTTCATGTTACTTCCTTAAACAGCAACTGGGTTTCAACAGCAAAGAGAATTTATTCAAACTGATACGTATACAATTTATGCATTATTCTATATAGAGGCATGACTCATCCAACCGCTACTGGAGAGCAGTCCTGAACGATCATCAACCTCAAAGGTGACCCTCTGACTATCTTTGATCTGACTTTACTGGCTTTACATTGCAGTAAACGTTATTCCCTTATGTATCTATACACTGTAAATGATTGTAATCATGTATTGTTTTTCCGCTGACTGGATAGCACGCAAGAAAAGCTTTTCACTGCACCTCAGTACACGTGACAATAAACTAAACTGAACTGTTTATTTATCGGCTGGAGAAATTGGCGTTACAGTTAATAATTATTTATTACATTTTCACTTTTTAGACAACTGGACTTTATGAATGTGATATGTTATGATTACACCGGTGGCTGGAACACTTTCACTGGGCACCATAGTCCTATGTTTGTTGGAAGCAATGATCGTTGGGACTTTCTCTTCTCCAATACAGTATGTTTGTAAATTATCATTGTGCCTATGCGTGGCAGTAGCTCTGTCACTTTCTAGTTCTGTGACTTTTTGAACCATTTTTCCAAAAGCTTGAAAATGTGCTTAATCTTTCTTGAACTCATTTGCAGAATTATACCGTTAATTATTATCAAACCCAAGGAACACCCAGAAATAAGCTGCTAGTTGGAACCGCAACTTATGGACGAAGCTTTAAACTTACTTCTAGTGATACAAAGGTTGGTGCTCCAGCATCTGGTTCTGGACCGGAAGGCACAATAACGAAAGCAGACGGTATCCTGGCAAATTATGAGGTAATTAAACTTGTGCGCATTCTTAGTAGAACCAGTTTCCATCACATTAAATTGGTAATAGTGAGTTATTTATTTTGAAGATAGACACAAAAAGCAGGAGTAACTCAGCAGGTCAAACAGCATCTCTGGAGAAAAGGAATAGGTGACGTTTCGGGTTCAGACCCAAAATGTCACCTATTCATTTTCTCCAGAGATGTTGTCGGACCCACTGAGTTACTCCAGCATTTTGTGTCTATCTTCGATTTAAACCAGCATCAGCAATTACTTCCTGGTTCTGGGTGTTGGGGGAGTCCAGAACCAGGGGTGGAATTATCTGCCACAGACGGCAGTGGAGGTCAATTCGCTGGATGTTTTCAAGAAAGAGTTAGATTTTGCTCTTAGGGCTAACGGAATCAAGGGATATGGGGCAAAAGCAGGAATGGGGTACTGATTTTGGATGATCAGCCATGATCATATTGGATGGCAGTGCTGGCTCAAAGGGCCGAATGGCCTACTCGTGCACCTATTTTCTTTGTTTCCTATACAAGTTATTTATCTTATCTGGGTTTAAGTGCATGGCCAGGTTTGTGATGCATGCTACTGCTTTCACATTTTTCACTGGCTTGTGAGTGACCTCAACCCGAGTGGGACCTTTTGACTAATTTGTTTTACCGATTGTTTCCCCCTCCAAATCACAAAATCACTTGCCACACACTGTCTCTTCACCATCACCAACAACTTCTCCATCACCATTGCAAAAGCAGTAATCTCTAACTGTGATAGATAATTGTAGTACCCTATAGACCTCCTTATTGCCACATATTCCTGGCAGCCAAACCTCGCACCAAACCCCCACCTCACATGCCCAATCCACAATCCTGTTTTCCCAGGTCACTGCCCCTCTGGAATTTCTACCCCTGTTCCCGGGATCCAGCCATTCAAGACCAGGAATAGCTGTTAGATTATGTGCACAACATTGAAGGAGTACACAATAGAAAGGATATGGTACACTACTGAATACAACATAAAGTAAATCCACAACCACTGGTCAGCATGGGGCTGCTGGGCCAAGTTGTTTGTTTCCATGCTGTGTGATTCAAATGACTTTTGATAAAGATCTTTGGATCATGTCTAGCCACAGGTGAGGTCCCGGAAGAGTAGCGAGTTGCTGGTGTTGTTCCTTTGCCGAAGAAGGGCAGAAGATATTATCCAGGAAATTATAGGCTGGTGAACCTCATGCCGGGGGAAAGAAGCTGTTGGAGAGGATTATTTAGGATCGGATTTGCTTGTATTGGGAAGAGAATGGAATTATTAGGGACAGTTGACATTTTATAAACCTCTATAACGTCACTTCTCTGCCTCCTCAGCTCCTGGGAAAATAGACAGCCTGTCCAGTCTCTCTTTATAACTCAAACCCTCCAGATCTGGTAATACCCTCGTCAGTCTTTTTTAGTACGCTTTCCATTTCAGTAACATCCTGCCAGGGTAACTAATATTGTAATGACCTGTAGTTTAATCGAATAAACAAGGAAACCTTTAATAAATTTACAGTATATGAGAATTGAATTAGCTGAATGTGTCCTCCGGCAGATATACCTCCTCTGTCTGGCTGATCTTCATATTGTTGACTATTTGTGGTCTTCACATCCCACATGCAACATTACCAGAAAAATATAATGCCAATCACCTCTTCAATTAATAAATCAGTGGCTCTAACAATACATTCCATATTAATCTCTTGGCAAAATATACCAACAATGCACCATCTTTCTCCTTAACAGGTTTGTGACTTTTTGAATGGAGCTGAAAAACATTCGATTGCAGATCAGGAGGTTCCGTATGCAGTCAAGGGAGATATATGGTTGGGTTATATTAGCAAAGACAGTATTATTACCAAAGTAAATAATTTATTTTGAAACTATTTTAATGATATATTTGTATTAATTATAGAAAATATCTTTAATTTGTTGATGATTCAGGTATTCATTAGTTTTGAAAATACTTTGAATAGTACTGACAAGATGTTAGTTTCCTTGGTAGGCAAGTGACACATGCGTTGCCTGGTGTAGGCAAAGATGATCCAGAGCAGAGAGTCTAAAATTGAATTCCTGTGTGTTGTAACTGCTTCTAAGGCAGCCCTCAGGATCAAGGCCAACCTGCGTACACACTGTCTCTGACAGATGAGGCCCCTGGGAATCGCAGACTCTTCCTCATTTGGGGCATTAGGAGCCTGATTGGGTGGGTGAATACTTTATAGCAACATACAAACGGAAACGGGCCCTTCATCCCAACTCATCCATGCCAACCGAGATGCCCCGTCTAATCTCATCCCACATTTGAGCCATATCCCTCCAATCCTTTCCAACCTGTCCAATTATCTTTTAAAATAGTTTTAGTACCTGCCTCACTGACCTCTGGCAGCTCGTTCAATATACCCACCAGCCTCTAAGTGAAAGTTTTGCCCCTCAGGTTCCTATTAAAGCATTCCAAGGAATAAAGTCCCAGCTTGCCCAATCTGACCCGATAGCTCAGGCCCTTGAGTCCTGGCAACATCTTCATAAATGTTCTGTGCAATGTTTTCAGCTTAAATGTTCTGTGCAATGTTATCCTTCCTTTAACCAGGTGAGCAAAACTGAACAAAATACTCCAAATGAGGACTCATCAATGTCTTGTACAACTTAAACATCCTGCAGTTCACGTACCAAACAAAGATGGGGGTTGAGGACGCCATCATCCACCTGCTCCATAGTTCCTGTGCTCACCTGGATAAGCCGGGAAGCATTGTGAGAGTCATGTTTTTTACTTCTCCAGTGCTTTCAACGCCATCCGGCATGCACTGTGAGGAAGCAAACGGCCGAAGATGCAGGTAGATGTTCCATTGGTGTTCTGGGTCACCAACTACCTGACTGGACGACCACAATATGTCAGGCTACAGAACTGTCGCAGATGTGGTAGTAAGCAACACAGGGGACGGTCCTCTTTCCCTTCCTGTTCACAATCTACACCTTTGACTTCAGATATAACTCAGACTCCTGCCACCTGCAGAAGTTTTCAGATTACTCTTCAATTGGGGGCTGCATCAGTGAGGGGAGGGAAGCTGAATAGGGAGGTGTAGTCAACGACTTTATTAAGTGGTGTGGGCTAAATCACCTGCAGCACAACACCAACAAGACTAAGGAGTTAATGGTGGACTTTAGGAGGAGAGGAGCACTCCTGTCACGTTTCCATCAATGGTGTGGATGTGCAGTTTACCAGGGAATACAAATACCTTGGAATGTACCTGGATAGTAAACTGACTGGTCCAGGAATGCTGAGGCCCTGTCCAAGAAGCAATAGAACCGGCTGTACATTTTGAGAAGGCTCCGCTCTTTCAATGTCTGTAGTAAGATGCTGCAGATGTTCTACCAATCTGTGGTAGCCAGTGCCATCTTCTTCGCTGCCGTGTGCTGAGGCAGCAGGGAGAAGGCCGCGGATGCCAAAAGGATCAACAAACTGATCAGGAAGGCTGGCTCAATCCTGGGGAAGGAGTTGGATACATGGGAGGTGGTCTTGGAGTGGAGGATGTTCCTCAAACTGCGGAGCATCCTGGACAATACAGCTCACCCCCTCCATGACTCACTGGTCAACCTGAGGAGCTCCTTCAGCTGAAGAATGGTTCCACCAAGATGCAGGACAGGACGCCACAGGATTCCCTGTGGCTATCAAACTGTACACCTCCTCCCCCTTCTGTCATGGGGAAGACTGAGACTGCCTACCCCCAATCTTTGCACATCCCCAATCCTTTCTACTCATCACTTTAATCTCAAGTATTTTGTGTTTTTATGACTGTTGGCAGAATAATTTACCTCCTGGGATAAATGAAGTTCTATCGTTTTGTCAACAGACTGTTCCAACTTCTTTACTCAGTACACTGACAGATGAAGCCCATGAACTAAAAGCTTTCTTTAACTCCCTGTCTACCTGTGATGCCACTTTGCGAGAGATATGTACCTGTACTCCTATATCCATCTGCTCTATAACACTCACCAGGGCCTTAACATTCACTATGAAGGTACTGCCCTGGTTTGACTTTTACCATTGAAATTCTGTAAAGCCTGAGGATTTTGATGTTTACCACAGCCATTTACATTAGGCTTGTGGGTTGGTCTTTCATCTACTCCCAATGCATGAATTTGAAGTATTTTTTGCAAACCCAAATGCTTCTTTGGGATACATTGTGTAAATATATCTTAACTAGGCCATATAAAGAGATTACAATCCTTGACGCAGGCACAGGGGGACAATAGGTGCAGGAGGAGGCCATTCGGCCCTTCGAGCCAGAACCGCCATTCAATGTGATCATGGCTGATCATTCTCAATCAGTACCCCTTTCCTGCCTTCTCCCCATACCCCCTGACTCCGCTATCCTTAAGAGCTCAATCTTGCTCTCTCTAGAATGCATTCAGAGAATTGGCCTCCACTGCCTTCTGAGGCAGAGAATTCCACAGATTCACAACTCTGACTGAAAAAGTTTTTCCTCATCTCAGTTCTAAATGGCCTACCCCTTATTCTTAAACTGTGGCCCCTTGTTCTGGACTCCCCCATATTGGGAACATGTTTCCTGCCTCTAACGTGTCCAACCCCTTAATAATCATATATGTTTCGATAAGATCTCCTCTCGTCCTTCTAACTGCGTACAGGTTCACCTACAAGTCGTTGACTTTTTTAGCATGGTTGCTGCTGGTTTTAATCCTGAAATTCCATAACTAAAAATACAGTTTACAGATACTGCGTGGTAACAAACCCCTTGGCCTACCGAGTACACATCAACCATCAATCACCCATTCGCACTCGTTCCATGTTGAACCAGTTTCGCATCCTACACATTTGGGGCAATTTACAGAAGCCAATTAACCTACAAACCTGCACATCTTTTTTTAATGTGGGAGGAAACTGGAGCTTCCAGAGAAATCCCATGGGGTCATAGGGAGAATGTACAAACTCCACAGAGACAGTTCTCATGGTCAGGATAGAACCTGGGTTGCCTCTAGGAATGCTTCTCATGATCTCCCGTTAAAGGAACAGGAGTTCTGCACTGAGTTCTGTAAACCATGAGGATTTTAATATTTACAGCACCATTTACATGAGATGGAATATTTTCAGACCCATAGATCTCACAATTTGAACTAAATACCTCCATCTTCTCTCGCATCCCTTGTGTGTGGAAGTATCTGTTCAAAATATAAACCAAATTTGGCAACATAATTAAACTTATTGTGGAGTACCAATCTGGTTCTAAAAAATCTAACACTTGGTTTATCTTTAGATTAAATGGATGAAGAAGCAAAGGTTTGGAGGAGCTTTTGTGTGGACACTTGATTTTGATGATATAAATAACCATTGTAAACAAGGTGGACATCCTCTAGTGCAAACGGTGAGAAACGAGCTTTCAGGCGTTTCAGGTTGGTATATAATTTTTGTATCAGCTATTTACAATGATGTGCATAAGTAGAAAGATAGTAGTTTTTGACTTACTCGGGTGGCATCGTGGCGCAGCGGTAGAGTTGCTGCATTACAGCGAATGCAGCGCCAGAGACCCGGGTTCGATAGCGACTATGTGTGCTGTCTTTACGGAGTTTGCACGTTCTCCCAGTGACCTGCGTGGGTTTTCTCCGAGATCTTCGGTTTCCTCCCACACTCCAAAGACATACAGGTATGTAGGTTAATTGACTTGGTAAATGTAAAAATTGTCCCTAGTGAGTGTAGGATAGTGTTAATATGCAGGGATCGCTGGTCGGGGCGGACCCGGTGGGCCGAAAGGCCTGTTTCCGCGCTGTATTTCTAAACTAAACTAAACCTGATGGCACAACAATATCCAAACTCAAAATCTCTTGACAATATCCAAACATACTCTGGCACCATATCCCAACTCTTTCTCCGCTACATCAATGACCGCATTGGCTGCCTCCTGCACCCGTACAGAGCTTGTTGACTTACCACTAACTTCCACTCTGCTCTCAAAATCAATTGGACAATCCCTTACACCTCATTCTCTTTCCTTGATCTCACTGTTACCATCATAGAGGGCAGATTATCGACTGATGTTTACTACAAACCTACCGACTCTTACAGTTATACCTCCTCCCAACCTGTCTCATGCAAACACGTTATCCCCATCTCCCAATTTCTCTCTCCATCACATCTGGATGACTGGAAGGTGGCTAATTCTATTTAAAAAAGGCCTACAGGAAATTCCTGGGAACTTTTGATCAGTGAAGGTAACATCTGTGGTAGGTAAATTACTGAAGAGGATTCTGACGGATAAGATGTGACTGTATTTGCATAGACAGACCGATAACGGATTGTCAGCATGGTATTGTATGTGGGAGAACAATAGACAATAGGTGCAGGAGGAGGCAATTTGGCCCTTCGAGCAAGCACCGTTATTCAATGTGATCATGGCTGATCATTCTTAATCAGTACCCCGTTCCTGCCTTCTCCCCATACCTCCTGACTCCGCTATCCTTAAGAGCTCTATCTAGCTCTCTCTTGAATGCATTCAGAGAATTGGCCTCCACTGCCTTCTGAGGCAGAGAATTCCACAGATTCACAACTCTGACTGAAAAAGTTTTTCCTCATCTCCGTTCTAAATGGCCTTATAAATTTGAACTTTTTGAAGAGGTAAGCAAAAAGATTGCCGAGGCCGTAGCCATTGTCTAGATGGACCTAAGCAAGGCCTTAGCTAAGGTTCTGCATGTTAGATTATTTTGGTTGAGATTTGAATGAGAATGTACAGCAGGATTTACAGATTAAAGTGGGCGGTATCATAGGTGGCAAAGATGGTTAGCAAAAATTACAACAGGCTCTTGATCAGCTGGGCAAGTGGGCTGACCAACTGTCTTGTACAACTTTAATGTAACCAACATAACGTCCCAACTTCTATGCTCAATACCCTGACTGAGGAAGGCCAATATACTAAAAGCCTTTGTTACCACCCTATCTACTTATGACATTACTTTCAGGGATCTTTGTACCTGTACTCCTAGATCTCTCTGGTCTACAATTGTTGCCAGTGCCTTACCATTCATTGTGAAGGTCCTACCCTGGTCCCACTTTCAAAAATGCAACACCTTGCACTTTTCTTCATTAAACTCCATCAGTCATTCCTCAGCCCACTTGCTCCACGTTCCTCAGCTGATTAAGACCCTGCTGTAATTTTTGAGAGCCATCTTTACCATCTACAATACCACCCACTTTACATATCAGTACTATCTGCATACGTATTAATCTTGCCATATATTACTCATTGGACTGTTGGTGAACAAAATCTCAAACTTAATGCTGCAGAGATAAATCAGAAAAAGTGACATGCCCTTGTTAAAAATGTGGTATAAACCATAACATGACCATTAAAAATACTGAATACTACTTTGTTAGGTGTGGAGAACTGATGAAAATTAGGAGAATGCAAAGCATGCCCAACATGACTAGTTTCACAGCCTTCACCCCGAAAAATAACCTGAGAAGTAGAAATCTACAAACCGAACTATTTAACCAGAGGGTAATTTGAATAGTACTACTGTGAAGCACAAAATAAATGTGTTTGGAAAATTCTTTGGAAATCTTCACTTTACTGGACTCTATACTATTTGACATATCATTTAAATCGGCCAGCATTTTGAGAAAAATCCTTTTCTCCGCAAACAAATAAATTTGATAGAAGTGGTCTTAATAATCTCCATCACCAAATTGGCAAAATGCTCCGGAATTCACTAATTCCAAGCAACATCCTTAAGAATTCTAACCTTGTTCAGCCATGAAGTCCAAACACCAGTGACGTAAGTTTAAGGTGAGAGGGGAAAGATTTAATAGGAACATAAGGGGCAACTTTTTCCACACAGGATGATGCATATATGGAATGAGCTGCCAGTAGATGTAAATGAGGCAAGGACTTTAACGACATTTATAAGACATTTGGACAGGTTGATGGATTGGAAAGGTTTAGAGGGATACGGGCCAAACATGGGCAGGTGCAACCAGTGTTATAGACTATAGACAATAGGTGCAGGCCCTTTGAGTCAGCATCCCCATTCAATGTGATCATGGCTGATCATTCTCAATCAGTACCCCGTCCCTGCCTTCTCCCCATACCCCTTGACTCCGCTATCCTTAAGAGCTCTATCTAGCTCTCTCTTGATAGCATTCAGATAATTGGCCTCCACTGCCTTCTGAGGCAGATAATTCCACAGATTTACAACTCTGACTGAAAAAGTTTTTCCTCATCTCCGTTCTAAATGGCCTACCCCTTATTCTTAAACTGTGGCCCCTTGTTCTGGACTCCCCCAACATTGGGAACATGTTTCCTGCCTCTAACGTGTCCAACACTTAATAATCTTATATGTTTCAATAAGATCCCCTCTCATCCTTCTAAATTCCAGTGTATACAAGCCTAGTCGCTCCAGTCTTTCAACATACGACAGTCCCGTCATTCCGGGAATTAACCTAGTGAACCTACGCTGCATGCCCTCAATAGCAAGAATATCCTTCCTCAAATTTGGAGACCAAAACTGCACACAGTACTCCAGGTGCGGTCTCACTAAGGCCATGTACAACTGCAGAAGGTCCTCTTTGCTCCTATACTCATCTCCTCTTGTTATGAAGGCCAACATTCCATTGGCTTTCTTCACTGCCTGCTGTACATGCATGGTTCCTTTCAGTGACTGATGCACTAGGACACCCAGATCTCGTTGTACGTCCCCTGTTCCTAACTTGACACCATTCAGATAATAATCGGCCTTCCTATTCTTACCACCAAAGTGGATAACTTATCCACATTAAACTGCATCTGCCATGCATCCGCCCACTCACACAACCTGTCCAAGTCACCCTGCAACCTCATAGCATCTTCCTCACAGTTCACACTGCCACCCAGCTTTGTATCATCTGCAAATTTGCTAATGTTACTTTTAATCCCTTCATCCAATTCATTAATGTATAGTAAATAGCTGCGGTCCCAGCACCGAGCCTTGCGGTACCCCACTAGTCACTGCCTGCCATTCTGAAAGGGACCCATTTATCCCCACTCTTTGCTTTCTGTCTGCCAACCAATTTTCTATCCATGTCAGTACCCTACCCCCAATACCATGTGCTCTAATTTTGCCCGCTAATCTCCCATGTGGGACCTTGTCGAAGGCTTTCTGAAAGTCAAGGTACACTACATCCACCGGCTTTTCCCGTCCATTTTCCTAGTTACATCCTCAAAAAATTCCAGAAGATTAGTCAAGCATGATTTCCCCTTCGTAAATCCATGCTGACTCGGAATGATCCTGTTACTACTATCCAAAAGCTCAGCAATTTCGTCTTTTATAATTGACTCCAGCATCTTCCCCACCACTGATGTCAGACTAACTGGTATATAATTTCCTGTTTTCTCTCTCCCTCCTTTCTTAAAGTGGGATAAGTGTTGTACATCTTGGTCAGCATGGGCCTGTTTCCGTGCTGTACAAGTCTATGACAAACCTAAGTCAAAGTGTGCATTCAAATAAATATCTGCAGGGTTTTTCAAGTGGTAAATTCAATGTTTTATTACATTTATTGATGCTGCATTTTAAAACAAACTGGGTAATGATATTATACTTTGCCTTTAAGGAAATCTTCTCCATTTTACATAACTTGTACTTTGGAGCCTGGTGTGTTATTTAAAAATATTCTGTTCAATTGCACTGTATTCAAATCAATTTAATACGATTATCCTTGTACTCACAAATTGCTAATGTGTGTGGTAGCAGGTTGGGCATATTTGTCTGTTTCATATAAAGAGCAAGAGGTTATGAAAATTAGAAACATACAGCACAGACCGCCTCTGGGGCCCAGCTCGTCTAAAAAAAATTATTTCCATCTTCAAAAATTTTGTGGCATTGTTGTACAGAAGTCAACTTCAATAAGAGTTTAAATCGTTAATAAATAGAGAAAATATGCATGGCTTAAATACTGGTATTGATTTTGCTTTCAACTGCATAAATATTACACTGAGGAATTTGCTTTAATATTTATTTTAAAATATTTTAATTTTAGGTAGTACTTACAAACTTGGCTGTTATTTCACAAACTGGGCACAGTATAGAACTGGGTCTGGTCGTTACATGCCTGAGAACATTGATCCTTTTCTGTGCACCCATCTATTATGTGCTTTTGGCAAAATCGATGCAAATCACTAACTTGCTACTATCGAATGGAATGATGAACCTCTTTACAAGTCATTTAATGATATCAAACTGAGGTGAGTAAACATACTTTCCACACTAAAAGTTGAAATTCATGTTTTTTTCTACATATGGAACATTTTCTTTAATGCTTCCATTGTTCCTCTAAAATCCACGATTATGTTTTCAAAGTAGGGATGAAAGTGCTGTTTAATATAGAACACATTATCAACTTTTCTGACATTCCAGACTGGGTATCATATCATCATATCATATATATACAGCCGGAAACAGGCCTTTTCGGCCCTCCAAGTCCGTGCCGCCCAGTGATCCCCGTACATTAACACTATCCTACATCCACTAGGGACAATTTTTACATTTACCCAGCCAATTAACCTACATACCTGTACGTCTTTGGAGTGTGGGAGGAAACCGAAGATCTCAGAGAAAACCCACGCAGGTCACGGGGAGAACGTACAAACTCCTTACAGTGCAGCACCCGTAGTCAGGATCGAACCTGAGTCTCCGGCGCTGCATTCGCTGTAAAGCAGCAACTCTACCGCTGCGCTACCGCGCGTACTTGCATTTATGCAGGAATTTGAAGAGTGGCCCAAAAAATGATCTTGAGCAGTATCTCTCTCTACTGTAAATTTGCAAAAGTATAGATAATATAATAATCAGTGCTTTCGTTTGAGATGGTATGTGGCATTATGGCTTATCGGCGCCTCTAAAAAGTTAAATGTCATTATTTTGATATCCAGCCATGTCACACTTAAATTTAGTAAAGGTGTGCACTGGCACCTTTCTGCAGGCATGTGAAGCTTCCGTGGATTTCCGTGTTGTTAAAATCCATTTTCCGTGCTTTTTGCATGGTTTCTGCGTTTTTCACTTTGCCAAATAAACGGAGAAATCGGAGCGGAAAAAAGAAAGAAAAAAAACCGATGTATAGACTTGAAATGAACACTAGGTTCCGCTAGAGGTCGCTAGGGGTTCCACGAGAAATCCCCCACGCCATGGAAGTCTACCCGACAATGTGGCACCTAGGCTGGGCAAGGCAGTCGATCTCGACCTCATCAGGACTTCCACGGCTGATTGGTGGGTTGAATTTGCAACCTGCGGCCGGGGCTCTGGAACTCCAGCCCAGCTGGAGCCAACAAATCTATTCCCATAGCCGTCTTCCTTAGCCTGCTGGATAAACCATCAACGCTCTGGAACCAAGAGTGCCAGAAAATCAGTGGTAATGAGTAAATATTAACACTGTAATGAGTAAATATTAAATTTAAGTTCAAGATTATATAACTTAATTAATGAAGACAATGGTTAAAATATAAAACAGCAGAAAAGCCAATCACCACCTTTTTGGGCTGATTATCAATTAATGTGCGAATTTACTTCAAAATGTTATGAGTGTACAATGACAAATTCACATTATTTTGTAATGTCTGTTTTTACTTTGAAATGCACTAAAAGATGCTTGAAACGGGTAATTTTGTAGATCTGCATGATACATTTCAGTTTTTAGCAGATTAATCTAGAGGTGAACTGTCAAACTTGGAATTTAAATGAATTCAAGAGAAACTAACAATGGGTTTGAGTTATTCAAAAGGTCTGCAAATATATTGTTTGTTTTCATGTGCCGTGGGGATGAAAGAGGAGGGAAGCAGAGACTTGTTGGTACTCATTTTGATTAGATACAGCATGGAAACGGGTCCTTCGGCCCACCAAGCCAACCAACGATCACCCATTCACACTAGTTCTACGTTATCCCTCTGCCTACACACTAGAGGTAATTTACAGTCCAATTAACCTTCAAACATCCACTTCTTTGGGATATTGGAGGAAACCCACTCAGTCACAGGTAGAATGTGCAAACTTCACAGAGTCAGCACCTGAGGTTAGGATCAAACCCAAGTCTCTGGCACTGTGAGGCAGCAGCTCTACCAACTGTGCCACCCATTTTCTCCGTGTCATGTCCACAAACAAAATGGTGGTTGGTTGATTCCACAACGACCAATAAATATCAAAACAAACCATTCCCATCTTCACCACAGGATAATTGTGCGGATGCAATCAATTCCAGCTTCTTAGGAATGAAATCCAGTTGGGAAATAATGGGAGTAAAAAAGCAAGGACAACTCTCTTGCCCCTTGGCCTAGAAATAGTTCCATAAAACTACCCAAAGCTGCGGTTTCAGACCTCAAAATATATTATAGAAATAATTGAATATATATTTGGAATTTTAAGCCAACATTTCACAAAATGATGATTCATTAAAGATGGAAGATCAGGTTTTTGCACATCATCTCTCGTATCATGAACAATTGTCAATTATATTCCAAAGCTATTATATCATTTTTAACCACGGAAGGCAGTCTTTAATGCCAAAATTATCCAAATTTAGTTGGTTGTTAAAATGGCACCAAAAATGTTTTTATTGCTTGAAGGAATGCCGAGGTGAAGACACTCCTGGCACTTGGAGGAGGTGCGATTCCTTGTAGAATGTAAGTACGCATTCATACATATTAACAAAATGTATAAATGTAACAGATATCAAGTATTTACAATATTTTTCTGTAAAAGATGTAAGATGTATATGACTAGAGAGGCCAAAATCACTGACGTAGCTAACTCGGTCAGAGGACTAGAGGTCCCGAAAAGCCTTAAAAGCAGGAATCCATTAATGTTTGCTGAATGGCTAATACTATTTTTTTTTCTGACTTCCTTCTCCATAGCATGTGCTGCAAACTAACCTTTTCTCTCTTCCACATAACTCTCCCCAACTATTGTTGAGCTTGGGGTTCTGAAGCACTTGTAAATGTGAATACTTTGCGTTTTAGGGCAGGAAGTCGATAGAAAAAGGGTTGAACATAAAGAGCTGAAATCAGAAGCAATTACTTTTTCGATCAATTCCTTCAATCATCCCTTCCCATGAGCCTTTAGCATCCAAGAATGCAAGCAAAGAATTTCCTTGCCAAATCTCACCACCCCTTCATTCTTTTACTCTTTCAAGATGTTACTTAATATTCTATTAGAGCAAAAGTTATATACTGTAAGTAACTATAAGCAGCAGCTGTGACTATTTTACCCTGCTTCATCCATGACATTATTTAATCCCTTCTGAAGTATTGGCGAGGAGGATGGATGTAATTATAATCAAGGCCACTGAATCCGTTATTGATTTCCCATTTCCATTCTTTGTCTGAATAAGCCAGGTAGCTCAGCACAGATCTAGCACTAAATTTAGAATCCTTCCAATATGTAATTTTCGCATCATAGTCAATAGTCAATAGTCGTTTATTTGTCACATACACATAAATGTGTAGTGAAATGAAACATTACCTGCAGTTGAACAATAAGACCAATAAGAATAATCAATAAAAATGTAATAACACATACAATCACAAACTAACACCAAACAAAAAGAAACATCCATCACAGTGAGTCTCCTCCAGTCCCTCCTCACTGTGATGGAAGGCCAGAATGTCTTTTTTCTTCCCTGCCGTCTTGTCCCGCGGTCAGGCTGTTGGAGTTGCCACGTCGGGGAGGTCGGGGCTCCCGACATTGAAGCCCCCGCTGGGCGGTGAAAAACCCGCGGCCTATTTCAGGCCGCGCCGGACGGTGAAAGATCCGCGGCGGGCCAACCCAAGCCCCGTGATTCGGGGCGGGCGAACACGCTGCCGCTGCCGGTGCTCCCGATGTCGGCCCCCATCCAGGGGCCTGCGGGCTTCCGACGTCCACGCGGCCCGCTCCGGAGACGAGTCGCAGCCGCTCCCGCAGCATCCGCAGGCAGCCAGCGCCGCAGGTGGTGAGTCCGGGCCGCGGGCTCTGCGAACCAGAGCCCCAGGTGGTCCCAGGTGCATGGCCGGTGGTAGGCCGCAGCGGGAACGGAGACACGACACAGAAACAAAGGTCGCGTCTCCGTTCGGGAGAGAGAATTTTACAGTTCCCGTTTCCCCCCCCCCAAACATAAACATACAAACACTACACCATATTAAAACTACAATTCAGACAAAAACAACAAAAAACACAAAAGACAAACGGACTGCAGGCAAGCAGCAGCTGCGACGGCAGCACTGGATCCTCCCTAATTTAATTGACGTTTAATAAGCGAGACTGGGAGCTAACTTCACAAGTACGGCTAATATCAATAATTTCTTAAAACCATCCAGTTGAGAATGAGGCAATTTAAAAGTAGATGTTGTTTATTTAACCAGCATTTATATCTCAAAAGGTATGTATTAATCCACAATTTGAGTTTTTTTTAATGGAAAATATATAATTTTATTTCATTACATGGATTTTTAAATCAAACATGGCACCAATGTAAATTTGTTTACATTGTAAATGTCAATTAAATAACGCGACCAATTCTTATCATTTGCTTCTGCTCTGGGTTCTCCCTCAACTTTAATAACATGGTGTCTACTCAGGCAAAGAGACAAATATTCATCAATTCTGCGATTGTTTTTCTGAGGAAGTACGGGTTTGACGGTCTTGATCTGAATTGGGAGTTTCCAGGTAGATCAGGAAATCCACCAGAAAATAAACAACATTTCACAGCCTTGCTAACGGTAAATAAAACAGTAATCCGATTTAACTATGTTAAATGAGCAGTGCTGCTTGATAATTGATAGCGAGTGCCATTTTTTATTTTAATTTGCAGGTGAAATTGTTCCAAAGGAAATTATTATTTTGATAAATGTCCCTGATTTGTTTGTATCAAGTAATACACTTTGGGAAGTCAAATTGTAGTAGGACATATAAAGTAAATGAGGAGACCTCGGGAGCGTCGGTAGAGGGATCTTGGCGTACAAGAATATAGCCTGGGAAGTGGTGGAACAGGTGTACAGATAGTGAAGAAGGCATATGGTATGGTTGCCTTCCTGGAAATTGATGGCTTTGTGGCCAAGTTTAAGGATGATATGAAGGAAGGTCGTGGGGAAACTAGTGTAGAGGAAGCAGAGAGTCTGAAGTAGGACTTGGACAAGTTGGTAAGTGGGCAAAGAAATGGCAGATGGAATATAGCGTAGCAAAATGTGCGGGTTATGCACTTTGGTAGTAAGAATAAAGGCATAGAATATTTTCTAAATGGGGAGAGGATTCGGAAATCGGAGATGCAAAGGGACATGGGATTAAAGATAGTCCGAGGGTCTGCAGTGAGGTTAACGGTGGATCAGGATTGCTATCTAGTTAGTGATAGGATGGTTCCGCTGCCAGATAACAGCTGGGTAGAATCTGTCACTGAATCTGGAGGTATGAGCTTTCGTATTTCTGTACATCTTGATCGATGGAAGAGGGGAGAAGAGGGAGGGTCCTGGTTCATCCTTGATTATGTTGGTGGCCTTGCCGAGGCAGCTGGAGTGTAGATGGAGTCAATAAAAGGGAGGTTGGTTTTCGTGCTTGTCTTGGCTGCGTCCATAACGCCCTGCAATTTCTTACAGTCTCAGATGGACCTGTTTGAATCATGTTGTGATGCATCCTGATTAAATGTTTTCTACATCACATCTGTAGAGGTTGGTGAGAGTTATTGGGGACATGCCAAACTTCCTAAACCATCTAAAAAAGTAGAGGCATTAGTGTGCTTCTTTGGCCATAGCTTCGACTTGGCTAGTCCAGGACAAGTTTTTGGTGATATTTACTCCTAGGAACTTGAAACTTTCAACCATCTGTACTTTGGTGCTGTCAATGTATGAAGTTGATCACAATCTCATTTCGTCTTACTCACATTGATGGAAAGGTTGTTGTCTTGACACCAGGTTATGAGGTTCGGCATAACACTCGGCATTGACGAGGTTTTCACAAGTTATAGAAGCAGAATTAGGCCATTCAGCTCATCGAGTCTACTCCATCATTCAATCATGGCTGATCTCTGCCTCTCAGTACCATTTTTCTACCTTCTCCCCATAACCTTTGACACCCGTTCTAATCAAGAATTTGTCTATCTCTGCCTTAAAAATATCCACTGACTTGGCCTTCACAGCCCTCTGTGGCAATTGGTTCCACAGATTAACTGCCCTTTGACTAAAGAAGTTCCTCCTCACCTCCTTTCTAAAAGAGCGCCCTTTAATTCTGAGTCTCTGACCTCTGGTCCTAGACTCAACCTCCAGTGGAAACTATCTTTCCACATCCACTCTATGCCTTTCAACATTCTGTGAGTTTCACTGAGGTCCCCCCTCAACCTTCTAAACTCCAGTGAGTAGAGAGGCCTAGTGCTGTCAAACGCTCATCCGGAATCATTCTTGTAAACCTCCCCTGGACCCTCTCCAGAGCCAGCATATCCTTCCTCAAATATGGGGCCCAAATTTGCTCACATTACTCCAAATGCGGCCTGACCAGCGCCTTATAGAACTTCAGCATTACATTTCTGTTTTTGTATTCCAGTCCTCCTGATATAAGTGCTAGCATTGAATTTACCTTCCTTACTAACGATTCGAATTGCAAATTAACTTTTTGGGAGCCCTGCACCAGCACTCCCAAGTCCCTTTGCACCCCCGATTTATGGATTCTCTAGCCATTTGGAAAACAATCTACGCCTTTATTCTTATTACCATAATGCATGACTTAGCACTTTGCTCTACTGAATTTCATCTGACACTTCTCTGCCCACTCTCCTACCCTGTCCAAGTCCTTCTGCAGAGTCCTTGCTTCCTCTACACTACCTGCCCCTCCACCTATATTAGCATCATCTGAAAATTTGGCCACAAAGTTTTCAAGCCCCTTATCCAAATCATTAATACACAACATGAAGAGAAGCGGTTTATTCACAAAATGCTGGAGTAACTCAGCAGGTCAGGCAGCATCTCGGGAGAGAAGGAATGGGTAACGTTTCGGGTCGAGACCCTTCTTCAGACATGAAGAGAAGCCGCCCCAGCACTGACCCATCTGGAACTCCACTGGTCACTGGCAGTCAACCTGAAAAGGCACCTTTTATTGCAACTCTTTCCTTCTGCCATCCAGCCCATGGGCTCTCATCTTTCCCAGCAGCCTTTTCTAGGTAAACATCATCCTCAGCCTCCCCTCTGTCCTGCTATTAACTTCCTGCAGAACTAAAGTAGTAGTATAGTAGTATTATAGAATACCACTATAAAGAACACCAGCAGATTCGTTAGGCAAGATCTTCCCTTCACAAAACCAGATATTCCCTTCTAAAAACCAGATCTTCTCTTCCCATTTGTCATTTATGTTCTGCACAATTCTGTGGTGCAAAGGTGAACGGTTGGTGTTATAATGACATTGTTTCATCAAATTTACAGAGTTTCATTATCAAACTAAATTTACGCCGAACTGTTTAAGGAGATTCCAAAAAGATAGGTCAAAGTTTGAGCAAATCACTAAGCTTTATTGGAGAATCATAGGAGGAATATCTGTTGAAAGTAGGAAGGATTTACGAAGGCCAAGCTAGGAGTTGGGTCTTCCCGATGTTTAACAATAGGAAATTTCTGGTTTACCTGCTGCCTGTCTGACCGGCATTCTAACAATATAAAGGTTCTGGAGGATCACTAAAGTTGATGATGATTGTCATCAACTGATGTTATGATTTCAGATGGTGTTGCCTGGGGGCAGCGGTGGATGAGGTGCAGGACAGAACAAGGTATAAATTCTGTGGCTAGTGAGTTTGTGAACCTATATTATTTATCAGTATAACAAATAATTGTTTTGATAAAATAATGATTTTGGTGGAGTTTGAAACGTCTGACCCTTAGCTCCAAACTTAACGTGGACTGCATGGTGCTACATGATTAACCCACAGAGATTTGTTTGAATTGTGACCTATCAAAAGCTAAGGAGAATTTCCAACATTTCCACCTCTGTCCAATACTTTGTATCAGGTTTTAACTCTGGCTTTTTCAG
Organism: Rhinoraja longicauda; assembly: GCF_053455715.1. Classification (NCBI taxonomy): domain Eukaryota; kingdom Metazoa; phylum Chordata; class Chondrichthyes; order Rajiformes; family Arhynchobatidae; genus Rhinoraja; species Rhinoraja longicauda. The sequence continues at coordinate 35,020,760 of NC_135976.1, forward strand.
GAAGAAGATTGTAATTTCTAAACATTAAATGTTCTTCCACTGTTGCATCGGAAGTTTGTTTTTGGAAATGGGTATGTCTTGGAAAAAAGGATAGTTATAATTTTGCAGTTACAGTTACAGAATTATAGTTAGCTCACCTGTCATCACGATAAACATCTGCTCCGATCATGGACTATAATATTATCCGTTCAGTAATTTGTACCCCCAGGAAATGAAAGCTGCTTTTGTAAACGAAGCACGAAGATCAGGGAAACCTAGATTACTGATTATGGTTGCTGTGGCTTCTGCTAGACGCTGGATCGAGACTAGTTATGAGGTGGCGAAAATTGCTGAGTAAGTATAATTTTTAAGTGCAGATATTTTTATAGTTATATAGTTCTGTAATTTTAGGACAAGACTGGAATAAAACCGGGTATAAGTGAGAATATTTTAGTTGGTGAATAGTTGATGACTAGGCACCTTTCATCACTTTGCCGACGATCGAGATTAAATTGAAGTGATAAATAGGTGGATAAGATTTATTATGTTTTTGTGGACAGCATTTCCTCAACAGATATGTGATTTTTTGAAAGGAGAAAGACGTTGGATTGAAGATCAGAAGGTTCCGTATGCAGTCAAGGGAGATGTATGGGTGGGCTATGATGACAAGGACAGTATTATTTTAAAAGTAATTTACTATGAAACTATTTTTATATGATATTGTGTTATTACAGAAAATACTTTTAAGTTATCAATGAGCTCTAAGATTGAATTTCTAAGGCAGCCCTCAGGATCAAGGCCAATCTGCAACCACTCTGTCTCTGACTGATGAGGCCCCTGGGAATCGTAGACTCTTCCTCAGATGGAAGTAGGAGCCTGATTGGGTGGGTGGGTACTTTATAGCAACATACAAATGGAAACAAGCCATTCGTTCCAACACATCCATGCCAACCGAGAAGCCCCATCTAACCTAATCCCATTTTTCCTATCCACGTAGCTGTCCAATTATCTTAGAAATTGTTTAAGAACCTGCCTAACCTACCTCCTCTGGCAGCTCGTTCAATATACCCATCACCCACTAAGTGAAAAGGTTGCCACTCAGGTTCCTATTGAATCCTTCCCCTCTCACATTAAACCTGTCCTCGAGTTCTTGATTCCCCAATCCTGGGTAAAAGACTGTGCATTCATTTTATCAATTCCCTTCATGATTATATGCAACCCTTAGCCTCAAGTATTCCAAGGAATAAAGTCCCTTACTTTTAAAAAAAATTCAGTCAGAGAGTTGTAAATCTGTGGAATTCTCTGCCTCAGAAGACAGTGGAGGCCAATTCTTTGAATGCTTTCAAGAGAGAGCTAGATAGAGCTCTTAAGGATAGCGGAGTCAGGGGGTATGGGGAGAAGGCAGGAATGGGGTACTGATTGTGAATGATCAGCCATGATCACATTGAATGGTGGTGCTGGTTTGAAGGGCCGAATGGCCTACTCCTGCATCTGTTGTCTATTGTCCCAACTTGCCCGATCTCTCCCGAGAGCTCAGGCCCTCTAGTCCTGGTAGCATCCTCATAACTTTTCTCAGCACTTTTCAGCTTAATGACATCGTTCCTATAGCAAGGTGAACAAAACTGAACACAATATTCCAAATGCTTCAATGTCCTGTACAACGAAAACATACCTTCCCAACTTCTGTACTTAATACACTGACAGATGAAGCCCAATGTACTAAAAGCTTTTTTTACACCCTGTCTACCTGCGATGACACTTTGAGAGAACAATGTGCCTGTGCTCCTATATCCCTCTACTCTACAACACTCACCAGGGCTTTAACATCCCATGTGAAGGTACTGCCCTGATTTGACTTCAACCATTGAAATCCTGTAAAGCAGGAGGATTTTGATGTTTGGGACAAAGACCCATCATTTATTTATTTGCCTCTGTACTCCACAATGTGAGATTTGTGATAGAAAAAAATCACATATGGTTAAAGTGCACATTGTCAGATTTTAATAAAGGCCATTTTTATACATTTTGGTTTCACCATGTAGAAATTACAGCTGTGTGTATACATAGTCCCCCCATTTCAGGGCACCATAATGTTTGGGACACATGGCTTCACAGATGTTTGTAATTGCCTCCTTAATGCAGGTATAAGAGAGCTCTCAGCACCCAGTCTTTCCTCCAGTTTTTCCATCACCTTTGGAAACCATTATTGCTGTTTATTAACATGAGGACCAAAGTTGTGCCAATGAAAGTCAAAGAAGCCATTATGAAACTGAGAAACAAGAATAAAACTGTTAGAGACATCAGCCAAACCTTAGGTTGACCAAAATGAACTGTTTGGAACATCATTAAGAAGAAAGAACTGGTGAGCTTACTAATCGCAAAGGGACTGGCAGGCCAAGGAAGACCTCCACAGCTGATGACAGAAGAATTCTCTCTATAATAAAGAAAAATCCCCAAACATCTGTCCGACAGATCAGAAACACTCTTCAGGAGTCAGATGTGGATTTGTCAATGACCACTGTCCACAGAAGACTTCATGAACAGAAATACAGAGGCTACACTGCAAGATGCAAACCACTGGTTAGCTGCAAAAATAGGATGGCCAGGTTACAGTTTGCCAAGAAGTACTTAAAAGAGCAACCACAGTACTGGAAAAAGGTTTTGTGGACAGATAAGATGAAGATTAACCTAACTTATAGCAAGAGCAAAGTATGGAGGAGAGAAGGAACTGCCCAAGATCCAAAGCATACCACCTCATCTGTGAAACACGGTGGTGGGGTGTTATGGCCTGGGCATGCATGGCTGCTGAAGGTACTGGCTCACTTATCTTCAGTGCTGATGGTAATAGCATAATGAATTCTGAAGTGTATAGACACATCCTATCTGCTCAAGTTCAAACAAACACTTCAAAACTCATTGGCCGGCGGTTCATTCTACAGCAAGACAATGATCCCAAACATACTGCTAAAGCAACAAAGGAGTTTTTCAAAGCAAAAAAATGGTAAATTCTTGAGTGGCCAAGTCAATCACCCAATCTGAACCCAATTTAGCATGTATTTTATATACTGAAGAGAAAACTGAAGGGGACTAGCCTCCAAAACAAGCATAAGCTAAAGATGGCTGCAATACAGGCCTGGCAGAGCATCACCAGAGAAGACACCCTGCAACTGGTGATGTCCATGAATCGCATACTTCAAGCAGTCATTGCATGCAAAGGATATTCTACAAAATACTAAACATGACTACTTTCAATTACATGACATTGCTGTGTCCCAAACATCATGGTGCCCTGAAATGGGGGGACGATGTAGAAACACTGCTGTAATTTTTACATGGTGAAACCAAAATGTATAAAAATGGCCTTTATTAAAATCTGACAATGTGCACTTTAACCATATGTGATTTTTTTTCTATTACAAATCTCACATTGTGGAGTACAGAGGCAAATAAATAAATGATGGGTCTTTGTCCCAAACATTATGGACGGCACTGTATCACAGCCATTTACATTAGGCTTGTGGGTTGGTCTTTCATATATTCCTGATGCTTTGACGATATTCTGGTGCTAACCCAAATGCTTCGTTGGGATACATTGCATAAAACTATCTTAACTAGGCCAGATAAAGCGATTAAAATCTTTGACGCAGGCACATCTGGACATCACTGCTTGTAGGTACACCTATAAGTCGTTGACTTTTCTGACATGGGTGTTTTTGGGTGTTAATCCTGGAACTCCATAACTAAAGATACAATTTAGAGGTAATGTGTGGCAACATGCCCTTCGGCCCACCAAGTACACACCAACTAGTACACTAGTTTCATGTTATCCCACTTTCACATGCTACACACTGGGCAATATACAGAAGCCAATTAACCTACAAACCTGCACGTATTTTTAATGTTGGAGGAAACCGGAGCACCCAACAAAATCCCATGGGGTCATAGGGAAAATGTACAAATTCCGCAGTGACAGTCCCTGTAGTCAGGATCGAACCCAGGTTGTTCCTTGGAATGCTCCTCGTGATCTCACGTTAAAGTTACTGGAGTTCTGCACTGAGTCCTGCAACACCAGGGGGATTTTAATTTTTATCAGGACCATTAACATTAGCGATGAGATCTTTTCAGAGCCACAGATCTCACTATTTGAACACTAAGTATCTTCTTCTTCTCTCGCATCCCTCATTGCGTGTGGAACTGTCCATTCAAAATATGAAGCAAATTTGACAACATATCATATCATATCATATCATATACATACAGCCGGAAACAGGCCTTTTCGGCCCTCCAAGTCCGTGCCGCCCAGTGATCCCCGTACATTAACACTATCCTACACCCACTAGGGACAATTTTTACATTTACCCAGCCAATTAACCTACATACCTGATTAACATAATTAAACTTGTGAACTATCGAACTGTTCTAAAGAATCTAACAGTTAAGTTTATCTTTGTAGATTGAGTGGGTGAGGCAGCAAAAGTTTGCAGGAGCTTTTGTGTGGACAATTGATTATGATGATGTTAATAACAATTGTAAACAAGGTTCACATCCTCTAGTACAAACGATCAGGCGGGAGTTTTTAGGCATTTCAGGTGAGTATATAATTTTAGCATAACTTTTTTATAATGATGTTCATAAGTACAAAGATAGAGGTTTTTGATTTACTAGACCTGGTGGTCACATCAGCATCAGACCTCAAAAGCTCTTGGCAATTTCCAAACACACTCTGGCTCCATCCCCTAACTCTTTCTCTGCTACTTTGATGACCGTATTGGACTACCTCCTGCACCCGTACAGACAAAGACAAAGTCAGCATGGATTTACAAAAGGCAAATCATGTCCGACGAATCTTATAGAATTTTTCGAGGATGTAACTAGTAGAGTGGATAAGGGATAACCAGTCGATGTGTTATATCTGGACTTTCAGAAGGCCTTCGACAAGGTCCCACATAGGAGATTGGCGTACAAACTTAAAGCACACGGTATTGAGGGTTCAGTGTTGAGGTGGATAGAAAATTGGTTGGCGGACAGGAAGCAAAGAGTAGGAATAAACGGGTCCTTTTCGGAATGGCAGGCAGTGACTAGTGGGGTACCACAAGGCTCAGTGGTGGGACCCCAGTTATTTACAGTGTATATTAATGATTTGGACGTGGGAATTGAATGCAACATCTCTAAGTTTGCGGATGACACGAAGCTGGGTGGCAGTGTTAGCTGCGAGGAGGATGCTAGGAGGCTGCAGAGTGACTTGGATAGATTAGGCGAGTGGGCAAATGCATGGCAGATGCAATATAATGTGGATAAATGTGAGGTTATCCACTTTGGCGGCAAGAACAGGAAAGCAGAGTATTACCTGAATGGTGAACAATTAGGAGAAGGGGAGATGCAACGTGACCTGGGTGTCATGGTGCACCAGTCATTGAAAGCAAGCGTGCAGGTTCAGCAGGCAGTGAAGAAAGCGAATGGTATGTTGGCATTCATACCAAGAGGATTTGAGTTTAGGAGCAGGGAGGTTCTACTGCAGTTGTACAGGGCCTTGGTGAGACCGCACCTGGAGTATTGTGTGCAGTTTTGGTCTCCTAATCTGAGGAAAGACGTTCTTGCCTTAGAGGGAGTACAGAGAAGGTTCACTAGATTGATCCCTGGGATGGCGGGACTTTCATATGAAGAAAGACTGGATAGACTAGGCTTGTACTCGCTGGAATTTAGAAGACTGAGGGGGGATCTTATAGAAACATGTAAAATTCTTAAGGGGTTGGAGAGGCTAGATGCGGGAAGATTGTTCCCGATGTTGGGGGAGTCCAGAACCAGGGGTCACAGCTTAAGGGGAAGTCTTTTAGGACCGAGATGAGAAAACATTTCTTCACACAGAGAGTGGTGAGTCTGTGGAATTCTCTGCCACAGAAGGTAGTTGAGGCCAGTTCATTGGCTATATTTAAGAGGGAGTTAGATGGGGGGCTTTTTGCTAAAGGGATCAGGGGGTATGGAGAGAAGGCAGGTACAGGTTACTGAGCTGGATGATCAGCCATGATCATAATGAATGGCGGTGCAGGCTTGAAGGGCCGAATGGCCTACTCCTGCACCTATTTTCTATGTTTCTATGAACTCGTTGACTTATCTCTAACTTCCACTACCGACCACTAACTTCCACCCTGCCGTCAAAATCACTTGGACAATCCCTGACACGCCTTTCCCTTTTCTTGATCTCTTTGTTTGCATCACAGAGGACAGACTATCGACTGATGTCTACTACAAACCCACCGACTCCCACAGTTGGAGACCGCACCTGGAGTATTGTGTGCAGTTTTGGTCTCCAAATTTGAGGAAGGATATTCTTGCTATTGAGGGCGTGCAGCGTAGGTTTACTAGATTAATTCCCGGAATGGCGGGACTTTCATATGTTAAAAGACTAGATCGACTAGGCTTGTATACACTGGAATTTAGAAGGATGAGAGGAGATCTTATTGAAATGTATAAGATTATTAAGGGGTTGGACACGTTAGAGGCAGGAAACATGTTCCCAATGTTGGGGAAGTCCAGAACAAGGGACCACAGTTTAAGAATAGGGGGTAGGCCATTTAGAACTGAGATGAGGAAAAACTTTTTCATTCAGGGAGTTGTGAATCTGTGGAATTCTCTGCCTCAGAAGGCAGTGGAGGCCAGTTCTCTGAATGCATTCAAGAGAGAGCTAGATAGAGCTCTTAAGGATAGCGGAGTCAGGGGGTATGGGGAGAAGGCAGGAACGGAGTACTGATGGAGAATGATCAGCCATGATTACATTGAATGGCGGTGCTGGCTCGAAGGGCCGAATGGCCCCCTCCTGCACCTATTGTCTATTGTTATCTGGATTACACCTCCTCCCACTCTGTCTCTTGCAAAGACGTTAACCAAATTCCCAACTCGCAGAAAACCCATGTGGTCACAGGGTGAATGGGCAAACTCTGTACAGATAGCATCAATAGTATCAAACATGGGTCTCTGGCGCTGTAAGGCAGCAGCACTACCATTGCGCTACTCCTAGATTGCAGTGAGAATAATCTGATTTTTTAAATGAATAATAATGTTGTTTATAGTAAGATAACATGATTTTTCTGATTGTGAAATAGTGCTATTTGTTGTCAAACTAATCTGATTTTTCTTTGCAAAGCGGACGGCCGACCTGAATGGAAACTGAATGATACGCATCCTGCTCTGGGCTCTGTGTTGGGGATTTCATTTAAAGTGCATATGTTACTAGTTGGACTGTTGGTGAACAAAATCACATACTTAATGCTGCAGAGATAAATCAGAAAAAGGACATGCCCCAGTTAAAACTTTGGTATAAACCATAAAAAATACCACTTCATTAAGTTCTAAGGACTGAAAATGAGGAGAATGCAAAGCAAGCCCAATGTGAATAATTTAAATTATATTTAAGTTTCAGATTCATCGAGCCATACAGCATGGAACTTGGCTTTTCGGCCCATCTGCCCATGTGACCTGGATGCCCTAGCCAAGGAAGTACTATTTGTCTGTGCCTAGCCCACATCCTTCCAATTCTTTGCTATCCATGTACCTGTCCAATGATAGACACAAAAAGCTGTAGTAACTCAGCGGGTCAGACAGCATCTCTGGAGAAAAGGAATAGGGTGATGTTTTGGGTCTTGCCCAACGCTGAGTTACTCCAGCTTTTTGTGTTAATCTTTGGTTTAAACCAGCATCTGCAGTTCCTAACTGTCCAATACCTGTCCAATGAGCTCATTCCATAAACCTAGCACCCTTTGTATGAAAATTTGGCCCCTCAGGTTCCTATTTAATCGTTCTCACAAGCCTATGCCCTTTAGTTCTTGGTTCACCTACTTGGGAAAAAGATTCAGCCTATCTCGTCCACTCATGATTGTGTACATCTCCATAAGATCACCCGCAATCTCCTGATAACAACCTTCACTGTCTAAGATACCACCTATTTCGATGTCATCTGCAAACTTAGTGATCATGCCTTGAACATTTTCCATCCAAACCTTAAAATATAAAATAAAGACCATTTAAAATACACCCACCACTCTGCCCTCATCAACCTATATGATTAATTCCTCAAAGAACTCTACTAATTTTGTGAGACATGATCTCCCATGCACAAAACTATGCGAACTATCCCAAATCAATCCCTGTTTTTCCAAGTGCATGTATATCTTAATACTCAGAATCCTCTCCAGTAACTTTTCTACCAGATGTTAGGCTAACCCAGGGTTTTCATTGTAGCTTTTCCTAAATAGAGGCACAACATGAGTTATTCTGCAGTCTTCTAGCACCTCACCTACGTCTATGATGATTGATATAACTCGGCCTGCATTCATCTTCCCAGTGCCATTTGATATACCTGATCAGACCCAGGAAAATTATCTGCCTTCATACGCCTTTGCTTGTCGTCCACTTTCACAACTGTGATATGGACTGTTCATAAGACATCCCATTAGTTTCCCAAGTCTAGTCTTCATGTCCTCCTCTGGTAAAAACAGATAAAAAATGTTCATTGAGGACATTGCCCATCACCTGCGGAGATGATCACTTTGTTTGCAGGGAGGCCTTATTCTCACCCCGTTTACCATTTTCCCTTATACTTACGTAATCTATCTCCTTTCTCAATCTTATGTGTCAGAGGCATCGCATGCCACCTTTTGCCTTTCTCAAATATGCTCTTCAATTCCCTGTACCTCTTTAGGGATAGACTTGATGCCAGCTGTCTATACCTGACCCATGCCCCCTTTTTTCTGAACAATTTATCACGTCATTGAGGCTTTCTACTCTTAACTGCCTTGCGCTTCATGAGCATGCATACTTCTAACTCTTACTTAAAACCATCCCACTTTCCAAAAGTGCCTTTGCCCACAAACAGCCTACTCCAATTGTCTTTTGCAAGTTCCTGTCCAATATCATCAACGTTGGCTTTGCTCCAATTTAGAAGTTCAGCTTGTGGACTCGCCCTAGCCTCAATGAACACAATCGAGGGGAAAGTTTGTTGATTGGCTTTTTCATTAAACTAACCAACGGGTAATTTGAATGGTATTACTGAGAACCACAATACAAATGTGTTTGGAAATCTCCACCTTACTGGACTTTATCCTGTTTTGTTAGTGTGTTTCCTTTCTGTAACCTGCTCCATTACAGCTACACAACTAATTAACAGGCTTTACACTCGAGTCTTGGGTTCAGCCATTTTAATTCAGGATCTGCTTGGCTACTGCCTCATGGGTAATATATCCCCGGTACTACACCACTGGGTGCGCTATTCCCATAACATCCCCCTTTATTTACAAAACAGATATGTACAGGAACTTTACATGTATAGCCATAAATTAAATTCTTCCATGGCATCTTATTTCACTGAGTCCAACATGTCTCCAGTCCATTTTCCAACATGTCTTTGACAATCCATTTCCGTGGTAGCTTCCAACTTTTCCTCCCTTGGATCCGCGACAGTTCAGTGCTCGGAATTATCTAAACTTTGAACAACAAATGTCTGGTTCCTCATTCCCTTTTTATTTATCAATTTGTTTGTTTATTTATTTAGTTTTAAAATGGCCATTACCACTACTTCTACATAAAACAATGCATATCAAACTATAACTGAAAATATAACATTAACTTTTTAAACATAACCTAATAGCCTTTATATCTATACTCAACTACATGTACAGGCCCTATCCTTATTTGGGCACATAATCCTGCAGATAACGTGGTTTTCAAACGCATCTACCAGATCTTCTTGTCAGGCTTTGATGACCTGGGGCTCATAGGTCGATTTTCTCGCTCCGGTACAGGCAACGTCACCAGGTCATCTAGGACAACATCAACGCGATGAAATGGCTCGTTGGTCTTCCTCAGATGATCTCGCTCCGGTTCAGGTGACGTCACTAGGTCATCCAGGTCAACATCAGCGCGATGACATGGCTCGTTGGCCTTCCTCAGATGGCGCCGATTCCGACAATAGATGACGCCGTCCTCGGTTCTAACTTCATAAGATCTGGGTTGCGCAACACGGCCTACAACCACAGCCTTCCTCCAGGACTGATGTCGATCATCGGTTGGCTTCACTCGAACTGGATCGCCAGCTTTCAGGGGAATCAGATCTTGAGATCCTCTATTGTAGTAGTCTGCTTGTCTGTCTCTAGCTCTCTCAACTCATCTCCTTTTTTCTGAATTTCAGGTTTGAGCAGCCTCTGAGTAGTCGGTAGAATGGTCCTGGTATGTCTGTTCATCAATCTTTGAACTGGACTGCTGCTCATGCCAGGTGTTGGTGTGTTGCGAAAAGCTAGTATGCTCAGGTAAGGGTCAGCTCCGGCAGCCTTAGCCTTCCTCAGCAATGACTTAGCAACTTTCACACTGCTCGCCGCCTTTCCATTACTCTGTGGATAATAGGGTGATGTGCTCGTATGTTCAAACTGCCACTTCTTGGTAAATCTCTTGAACTCCTCAGCTGTGAACTGTGGCCCATTATCTGTGATGAGCTGATCTGGTATTCCATATCTTGCGAACTGGCCTTTGATTTTATGGAAAACATTCACTGCCAGTGTTTTCTCTAGATAGTCTATTTCCCAATATCCTGAGAAATAGTCCACAGTGACCAAATAGTTCCTTCCATCCAAGTGGAACAAATCTGCACCCACCTTCACCCATGGTCTCTCTGGAATTTCATGGGAATGCAGTGTTTCTTTTGGTTCCTCTTTCCCTTGAGCTTGACATGTCTCACATTTCTGTACAAAGTCCTTGATTTCTGCACTCATTCCGGGCCAGTGCAGACATTCTCTTGCCCTTCTTAGACAGCCATTCACCCCAATGTGGGAATCATGTACTCTTGTGAGCATGTCGCGTCTCCTGGCTTTAGGGATGATTATTCTCTCTCCCCTAAATATGAGGCCATCTCCAACACTCAGCTCGTCCCTCACATGGAAATAGGAGATAAGTTCTGGGTCAACCTCCTTCTTGTTCTCTGGCCAACCTCGTTTAATCACCTCTTGCAGTTTCTGCATAGTCTCATCTGTTTTTGTTGCATTCCTTATGCCATTTAGCAGAGGCTGTGCTATTGGGATGTGCCTTGCCAGGTTTACAGTCTCCAGTTGTCTCATGGTCTTGTCAGTCTTGTCAATCTGAATATTTGCTCTGCTCAGCGTGTCTGCAAGCTGCATCTCCTTCCCAGGTCTATATCTTATTGTCACATCATAGGTCTGCATCCTCACCAGCATCCTCTGCAATCTCTTTGGTGCACGATGAAGTGGTTTTGTGGCGATTATCTCCAGTGGCTTATGGTCTGACTGCACATTCACTGGCCTTCCATATGTGTACACATGGAACCTCTCTAGACCAAACATTACTGCCAGCAATTCTTTTTCTATTTGTGCATATCTGGTCTCCGCATCCGTCAGGGCCCTGCTGGCATAGGCAACTGGATGGCCCTCCTGCATCAGCACCGCACCGTCCAGTTTCTGACGGGTCGGCCTGTACTGTCAGCTCCTTGGATGGATCATAGTATCTGAGTACTGGCTTGGCAGTTACTAGCTTTATGTCCATCACTGCCCTGTCATGCACCTGTGCCCACTACCAAACTACATCCTTCTGTGTCAGCTTGCGTAGCGGTTCACATAGGTCGCTTAATCCAGGAAGGAATTTGCTCAAGTAGTTAACAAAGCCAATAAATCGCTGAACTCCTTGGACATCCTTTGGGTTAGGCATCTGTAGCACTGCTTCTACCTTCCCTGGATCTGGTTTCAGTCCTGCAGCAGAGACTCTATGTCCTATGAAAGTGACTTCCTTCACCTTCAGTTTTGCCTTCTCTATGTTCAGCTTCAGGTGACGGTCACGACATCTCTCCATCAGAGCTTTAACCTTCCTGTCATGGTCTCTTTCTGCTTCCTCTGCCGTTTTTCCTTTCCCAAACACTAGGATGTCGTCAGCAACAGACCTTGTTCAGCCATGAAGTCCAAACATCAGGGACATAGGTTTAAGGGAGAGGGGAAGGATTTAATAGGAACCTCAGGGGCAACTTTTCCCACAGACACGGTGGTGCATATATGGAACTAACTGTCATAGGATGTAGATGACACAGGGACTTTAACAACATGTAAAATACATTTGGACAGGTACATGGAGGGGAAAGGTTAAGAGGGATAGGGGCCAAACGTGGGCAGGCGTGACTAGTGTGGTTGGTCATCTTGGTCAGCATGGGCAAGTTGGGTCAACAGAAGCTCACTCTGTTCAATATCCGGTCCCTCAACAATAAAAGCCACATTCTGAATGACTTCATCCTGGAAAATAAACTGGACTTCCTCTGTCTGACAGAAACCTGGCAACAACCTCTGGATTACCTCCCACTCAACCTCACTACACCCAACGGATACTCCTACATCAATAAACCACGCTCGGAAGGCCGAGGTGGTGGGATTGCCGTAATTCACCGACTTCAAGATCAACCTCATCTCCATCTCATCTGCTGCTTCATTTGAACACCTGGCTTTCAAACTCTCTGGCCACACACAATTAGTCATGGCAGTTGTCTACCGCCCTCCCAAACCACACCCATCATTCCTTTCTGACTTCTCTGACTTTCTGACCCAGTTCTGTTCTCTCTCCCCCTCAATCCTCCTCCTCGGTGATTTCAACATCCATATGGACTCCACAATAACCGCTGACTTCACTGAAATACTCAACTGCTTTAACCTCACTCAACACGTCAATTTTTCCACCCATAACCGTGGGCACATTCTGGACCTTGTCTGCTCCACTGGACTAAATCTACATCACCTCTCTGGCTCCGACCCCACCCTCTCTGATCACTTAGCCATCACCATGTCTGTCAACATTCCCACCCCAGCTCCAAAGCAAAAACGCAAAATCAACTTCCGTAAGCTGAACTCTGTTTCACCTACCTCGCTCTCATCCTCCCTCTCTGAAATAATGTCCGCCTCTCCCTTCGTTGACCTCCACAGCCCCTCTGACCTCACTGACTACTACAACCGCACTCTCTCCTGCCTCGACCAGCTTGCACCTATAAAAACCAAAACAGTTTCCTTCACCCACTCTGCTCCCTGGTTTACCCCTGAACTCCGCATGATGAAAACTCATGCCCGCCAACTTGAAAGACTCCGCAACAAAACAGGTCTCACAATTCACTCCCAAGCCTACAAAGACCACCTGCAGCACTACAAAGATGCCCTCTCCCGCGCCCACTCCACCTACTACTCTCAAATAATTCACTCTGGCTCCGGAAACCCCAAAACACTCTTCTCTACAATAAACAAACTCCTCAGCCCCCTGGACACCATCTCCCAATCATTCACAGTTGACAAATGCACCACTTTCCTTTCATTCTTCCAAAGCAAAATAGACAACATCTACAGCACCTTAACCACCAACGCACCTGCTCCCCCTTATCCTGTCAACCCCTGCCTCAGTTCTCCCCAGTCTCCACCACTGACCTCTGACCTCTTCACAGGAATAAAAACTGCCACCTGCTCTCTGGACCCCATCCCCTCCAGCTTTGTCAAGGCCTGCCTTCCTGCTCTCTTTCCACTTATCACTGCAACAATAAACTCCTCCCTGTCCACTGGCATCATCCCGCCATCCCTCAAAATCGCTGCTGTCACCCCCATTCTGAAAAAACCTGGTCTAAACCCTGACACCCCAAACAACTTCAGACCAATCTCCAACCTACCCTTTCTGTCCAAAGTTTTGGAACGTGCTGTAGCTTCCCAACTCAAATACTACCTCTCTACCAATAACCTGTATGAAACTTTCCAATCCGGATTCCGCTCCAACCACTGTACTGAAACTGCGCTCCTCAAAATCACAAACGACATTCTCCTCTCCTCCGACGCTGGCAACCTCAACATCCTCATCCTACTTGACCTCAGCGCCGCCTTTGACACCATAAATCACTCCATTCTCCTCACCCGACTTGAAACCTCCCTTAACATCACCGGCACAGCCCTATCCTGGTTCAAATCTTACCTCTCTGACAGACACCAGTTCATCTCCATTAACAACTGTAAATCCCCCACCGCTCCCCTCCCCCAAGGTGTCCCCCAAGGCTCAGTCCTTGGCCCCCTCCTCTTCATCCTCTACCTGTTCCCCCTTGGTCAATTAATCCGCCGTCATGGTCTCAACTTCCACTGCTTCACCGATGATATCCAGCTCCTCATCTCCACCAAGTCAATCTCCCCCACCACACACTCTACACTGACAAACTGCATCACTGAAATAAAATCTTGGCTTCAATCAAATTTCCTCAAACTCAATTGCAACAAATCTGAAATCATCATCATTGGTCCAAAAACGCTCACCAAATCCACCCAAAACTTCATCCTCAACATTGATGGTCTCCCAGTATCCACCTCCCCTCACATCCGGAATCTTGGAATCATCTTTGACCAAACCCTCTCCTTCGACAAACACATCACAAAGACAGCCTTCTTCCACCTCAAAAATGGCTCCCCATCCCCCAGAGAATCAAGTACAAAATCCTCCTCATAACCTACAAAGCCCTCCATAACCTGGCCCCATCCTACCTGACCGACCTCCACAGGCACACTCCCACCTGCACCCTCCGTTCTGCTGCTGCCAATCTATCCCCCCACATCCGGACCAAACTCAGATCCTGGGGGGACAGGGCTTTCTCCATCGCTGCTCCCACCCTATGGAACTCACTACCCCAAACCGTTAGAGACTCCTCCACACTCACCACATTCAAAACATCGCTGAAGTCTCACCTGTTCAGTACTGCCTTCAACCACTGAAGATCACCCCACCTTCTGTCTCCTTTCTCTGTTCGTTTACTTATTTATCTATTTATTCATTTCCCTATGTTCTCTAAATATCTGTAAAGCGTCTTTGAGTATATGAAAAGCGCTATATAAATAAAATGCATTATTATTATAAAGGGCCTGTTTCCATGCTGTATAAGCCTTCAACGAACTTAAGCCAAAATGTACTTTTAAATATATATCGGCAGGATTTTTCATGTTATAAATTCAATGTTTTATTATTCATTGATCCTGCGTTTAAAAAAAATAATTGTGGGTAGCGATATTATACTGTGCCTTTGATGAGGAAATGGTATCCATTTTACATAACTTGTACTTTGTAGTCTGGTACGTTATTTTTAAAAATATTCTGTTCAAATTCATTGTATTCAAATCAATTTAATAAACTTATCCTTATTGTACTCACAGATAGTTTAACGATTGTGGTAACAGGTTGGACATAATTATCGGTTTCATAGAAAGAACAAGAGCGAATGCACAATAGAAGCATACAGCACAGAAGAAAGGCCTCTTTGGCCCAGCTCATCTATCCGGATGTTTTGCCTATCTACAATAGACAATAGGTGCAAGAGGAGGCCATTCGGCCCTTCGATGGCTGATCATTCTCATACACTAACTAAAAATGAACATTTCCCACCATTATGCCCACAATCCTTTATATTTTCCTTTACCTGTTCCAAATGCCTTTTAAACATTTTAATTATATCTGAACCCATCACCTCTGGCAGCTTTTCACTACCCTCTGTACAAAAAAAACTGACCTCTCAGTCCCTTAAATTCCTCCTGTAGACGGCCTTGCACTGGAGATAAGATTTCAACTACCCCAATTATGTCCCTCGTTGTTATATAAACCAAAGTGAGGTCACCTCACAGCCTCCTACATTCCAGTAAGAATATACCCAGCCTTTCTAATCTCCTTGTAATTACAGAATTATTATTAAGAGTTCTATACAATGTGCACCCACAGGAAGCCTCGTGGGCGGCACAGTAGAGTTGTTGCCTTACAACGCGTGCAGCTCGAGCTCCGGGTTCGATCCCGTCTGCGGGTGCTCTCTGTACATTTTCCCCATGGCTGCGTGGGTTTTCTCCGAGATCTTCAGTTTCCTCCCACACACCAAAGATGTGCAGGTTTCTAGGTTAATTGGCTTCGGGTTGTATACTCGGTACAAGTGTAAATTGTCCCTAGTGTGTGTGTAGGATTGTGTTAATGTGCGGGGATCAATGGTCGGCACGACTCGGTGGGCTGAAGGGCCTGTTTCCGCACTCTGTCTCTCAAAAACTAAAGGTGCATTTCTGGCAGATTTCTGATTAAGTTGTGAGCCTACATCATAATAAACTGAAGAAAACTCTAGCTATGATACGGCGCGGTGAGCGGCTGTGCTGTGGACCCGTTGCCGTGTTATCGGAGGCGCGGCGAGCGGTTGTGGACCAGTTGCCGTTTTATTGGAGACGCGGCGCGGCGAGCGGCTGAACTGCGGACCAGTTGCCGTGTTGTTGGAGACGCGGCGCCGCCGCCATTCCCCTCCAGGCCTCCGCTGGGGGTGTGGGCGTCCCGCCGGCTGCGCACGCGCCGCGTTTTGGCGGGAGCGGTGGTTGTCCGCCGGCCGTCGAGGAGGAGAGATGAGCTGCCGGTGGGTGGGAGGGAGGGAGGACTGTCAGGGTTCACTGCATCAAAACGGTGGAACAATGTTTGGCCTGTTTGGTAAGAATGTTTTATGAATATAACTAAAAACTTTGAACATAGGACACATAAATTGTCTCCACCTATATCCATCCTTTGTCCCGCCCCCCTGACACCAGTCTGAAGAAGGGTCTCGACCTGAAACGTCACCCATTCCTTCTCTCCTGAGATGCTGCCTGACCCGCTGAGTTACTCCAACATTTTGTGATACCTTCGGTGTAAACCAGCATCTGCAGTTTATTCCTGCACATTCATTTAAATTCTGCTGTAGTGTGAACTTTTGTTAGTCTTAGGTCCACCTAACGTTTAGTGGCAAAGTAAATGGACAAATGAAAGAAATGCAACGAATATTTAGTGTCTTTACTAAATATCTTAGCTGCATAGATTAAAGCTCCAGTTTTGTGAGTGAAATGCAACTGGAAGCGCCTTAGTTATCCCTTTGCGAGTCACAGCTACAGAGTCAGGTTCAGAGGAGTCGGGTACTGAATATTTAGTACCTGTAGTTTTCTAATATTTAGTTCTGAACGTAGATATTATTAGCAAGGGTGCTATTTGTTGCCCATTGTGTTTCCCTGAGAAGGGAGGGTCATGGATGGTTTTGGTCAAGATGAAAAGCAACCTGGCAGGTGTCCCTTTCTGGTCATGTCTCCTGAATACGTGTATTACAAAGGGACTTCAAATGTATGTGGAGGGATACGGGTTAGGTGATGGTCTTGGAATCATATTCAGCAGACATTGAAGGCCGATCAGCCTGTTCATTATGTTTACTGTACTTATTTAAAAGAGACAATTAAAACTCCCATCAGAGAGAAGAGTTCCCTCATTCCAGCCATTCCTGGAAGAGAAGTGGTAGTAAATTGCACGGAATTCATTTAAAAAAAACTCCAGAGACTGGAAAATTGAAACACAAACAGAAACTGCTGGCGATGCTCACCAGATCATGGAACATATCATATCATGTATCATATCATATATATACAGCCGGAAACAGGCCTTTTCGGCCCTCCAAGTCCGTGCCGCCCAGTGATCCCCGCATATTAACACTATCCTACACCCACTAGGGACAATTTTCACATTTACCCAGCCAATTAACCTACATACCTGTACGTCTTTGGAGTGTGGGAGGAAACCGAAGATCTCAGAGAAAACCCACGCAGGTCACGGGGAGAACGTACAAACTCCTTACAGTGCAGCACCCGTAGTCAGGATCGAACCTGAGTCTCCGGCGCTGCATTCGCTGTAAAGCAGCAACTCTACCGCTGCGCTACCGTGCCGCCCATGTTTGATAAAATAAACATTTAACATTTCAGATTCCTGACCTTCAATCAGAACTTGTCCAGTTTTTCCCCCATAAGTGCAAAAATATTTAGTTTTGCTTTGTTGAAAGTGATAGGCTGTTGATGTAAAATTGCATTGTGGATTGGTAAAATCTACATAAAATATATTATTTTTCTCCTTTGTTCTTTTAGGACTCGTCATTTTATCTCAATTGCAACTTGGTGAGTCACAATATTGCTGACAAATGCAAAACAGTGCTTCATACCCCTGATCCATTTTCTTAGAATGTTGTAAATGGTTAAACAGTAAACTCAGAATCTGCATATTGGACAGGTAATTAAATATTTATGAGAACATTATAAAACAGTAAGCATTGTTTAAATATTTTTATTTATCATCAAATATAAGTGACATGTTGAACAGAAGATATCTTCCGTAAGATTTTAATTGTTGTGATAGAAAAAAACAACTTAAGTACTGGTATTGATTTTGCTGTCAACTGCATATATATTATACTACATTTATTTTGAAATATTTCCATTTTAGGCAGTAATTTGAAACTTGTCTGTTATTTCACAAACTGGGCACAGTATAGAAGTGGGATTGGTCGTTACATGCCTGAAGATATTGACCCTTTTCTGTGCACTCACCTGGTGTATGCTTTTGTCAAAATGGATACAGATCATAAACTTATGAAAGTCGAATGGAATGATGAAGTGCTTTACAAGTCATTAAATAATCTCAAACTTAGGTGAGTAAACATGCATTCCTCATAGTTCTTTTTCACTGTAAAAGTTGTAAATCGTGTCTTTTTCCCCATATGGAACCTTATACTCCTGAGATGCTGCCTGACCTGCTGAGTTACTCCAGCATTTTGTGAATAAATACCTTCGATTTGTACCAGCATCTGCAGTTATTTTCTTATATTCTGTACTTTTATTGTCCCTCTTAAATACCTTATGTTTTCAAAGTAGGGATGAAAGTGCTGTTTAATATAGAACATAAATGTTTTTGACTTTCCTGAATGTGAACTTGTATTTATGCAAGAATTTGAAGAGTTATAGTCATAGATCGATACAGTGTGGAAACAGGCCCTTTGGCCCAACACGCCCACACCGGCCAACAATGTCCCAGCTACACTTGTCCCACTTGCCTGTGCTTGGTGTGTAACCCTCCAAACATTCAAGAGAGAGCTAGATAGAGCTCCTAAGGATAGCGGAGTCAGGGGGTATGGGGAGAAGGCAGGAACGGGGTACTGATTGAGAATGATCAGCCATGATCACACTGAATGGCGGTGCTGGCTCGAAGGGCCGAATGGCCTCCTCCTGCACCTATTATCTATAAACCTGTCCTATCAATGTACCTGTCCAACTGTTTCTTAAGCGATGGGATAGTCCCAGCCTCAAATACCTCCTCTGGCAGCTTGTTCCATACACCCACCACCCTCTGTGTGAAAACGTTATCCCTCGGATTCCTATTAAATCTTTTCCCCTTCACCTTGAACCGACATCCTCCGGTCCTTGATTCCCCTTTTCTGGTAAAAAAAAAACTGTGCATCTACCTGATCTATTCCTCTCATGATTTTGCATACCTCTATAAGATCTCCCCTCATCCTCCTATGCTCCATGGAATAGAGACCCAGCCTACTTAACCTCTCCCTATAGCTCACACCCTCTACTTCTAGTCCTTGCAACATCCTCGTAAATCTTCTCTGAATCCTTTCAAGCTTGACAATGTCTTTCCTATAACATGGTGGCCCAGAACTGAACACAATATTCTAAATGCACTCTCACCAATGTCTTATACAACTGCAACATGGCCTCCCAGCTTCTATACTGAATCAGTCACTCTACACTTCCATTGGATGTCCAGTCACTCTACACTTCCATCCCCCACAAGGATGGTCTCGAAGCCCTCCGTTTCTTCCTCGACCATAGAACCAGCCAATCCCCGTCTACCAACACTCTCCTCCGCCTAGCAGAGCTGGTTCTTACCCTCAACAACTTCTCCTTTGACTCCTCCCACTTCCTCCAAACCAGAGGCGTAGCTATGGGCACTCGCATTGGCCCTAGCTACGCTTGCCTCTTTGTCGGGTACGTCGAACAATCCCTGTTCCGGGCGTACACCGGCCCCATCCCCGAACTCTACCTCCGCTACATCGACGACTGCATTGGTGCTACCTCTTGTACCCATGCAGAACTCACTGACTTCATACACTTCACCTCCAATTTCCATCCTGCCCTTAAATATACCTGGACTATCTCCGACATCTCCCTCCCATTTCTGGACCTCACCATCTCCATCACAGGAGACAGACTAGTGACGGACATTTACTATAAACCCACTGACTCGCACAGCTCTCTGGACTACACTTCTTCCCACCTGGTCCCCTGCAAAAAGTCTATCCCCTACTCCCAATTCCTCTGTCTACGCCGCATCTGCGCCCGGGATGAGGTGTTTCACACTAGGGCTTCAGAGATGTCCTCGTTCTTCAGGAAACGGAGCTTCCCCTCCTCCATTATAGATGAGGCTCTCACTAGGGTCTCTTCTACATCCCGCAGCTCCGCTCTTGCTCCCCCTCCCCCCACTTGCAACAAGGACAGAATCCCCCTCGTTCTCACCTTCCACCCCACCAGCCAGCGGATCCAACAAATCATTCACCAACATTTCCGTCATCTACAACGGGACCCCACCACTGGCCATATCTTCCCATCCCCTCCCCTCTCTGCGTTCTGCAGAGACCGTTCCCTCCGTAACTCCCTGGTCCACTCGTCCCTTCCTACCCAAACCACCCCAACCCTGGGCACTTTCCCCTGCAACCGCACGAGATGCAAAACTTGTCCCTTTACCTCCCCCCTCAACTCCATCCAAGGACCCAAACAGTCTTTCCGGTTGAGACAAAGGTTCACCTGCACCTCCTCCAACCTCATCTATTGCATCCGCTGCTCTAGATGTCAACTTATTTACATCGGCGAAACCAAGTGCAGGCTCGGCGATCGCTTCGCTGAACACCTGCGCTCGGTCCGCATTGACCAAACTGATCTTCCGGTGGCCGAGCACTTCAACTCTCCCTCCCATTCCCAGTCTGACCTTTCTGTCATGGGCCTCCTCCAGTGCCATA
This sequence comes from Rhinoraja longicauda, assembly GCF_053455715.1. Taxonomy (NCBI): domain Eukaryota; kingdom Metazoa; phylum Chordata; class Chondrichthyes; order Rajiformes; family Arhynchobatidae; genus Rhinoraja; species Rhinoraja longicauda. The sequence continues at coordinate 35,041,608 of NC_135976.1, forward strand.
GTGAGGCCCACCGGAAATTGGAGGAACAGCACCTCATATTTCGCCTGTGCAGTTTGCAGCCCAGTGGTATGAACATCGACTTCTCCAACTTTAGATAGTTCCTCTGTCCCTCCCTTCCCCTCCTCCTTCCCAGATCTCCCTCTATCTTCCTGTCTCCACCTATACCCTTCCTTTGTCCTGCCCCCCTGACATCAGTCTGAAGAAGGGTCTTGACCCGAAACGTCACCCATTCCTTCTCTCCCGAGATGCTGCCTGACCTGCTGAGTTACTCCAGCATTTTGCGAATAAATACCTTAAATTTGTACCAGCATCTGCAGTTATTTTCTTGTACTTCTATCTGACTGATGAAGGTCAAAATGCCAAATGCCTTTTTGGCCACCTTATCTACCTGCGACTCAACCTTCAAGGAACCATGCACTTGCATTCCTAGATCCCTCTGCTCTACAACACTACCCAGAGGCCTACCATTTACTGTGTAGGTCTTGCCCTTGTTCGGCATCCCAAATTGTAATACCTCACACTTCTCTGTATTAAATTCCATTAACCATTCTTCCTCCCACCTGGTCAATCGATCCAGATCGTGCTGCAATTGCTTACAGCCATCTTTACTATTTGCAAAACCACTAACTTTGTGAAGAGTTACCCAAAAATTATCTTGAGCAGTGTCTCTCCACTGTTAATTTGCAAAAGTACAGATAAAATAATAATCAGTGCTTTCTTTTGGGATGGTATAGAAACATAGAAAATAGGTGCTGGAGTCATAGGTGCTGGAGTCAAGCCAGCACTGCCATTCAATATGATCACGGCTAATCATCCAGAATCAGTACCCTGTTCTTGCTTTCTCCCCATATCCCTTGATTCCATTAGCCCTAAGAGTTATATCTAACTCTTGAATGCATCCAGTGAATTGGCCTCAACTGTCTTCTGTGGCAAAGAATTCCACAGATTCACAACTCTGGCTGAAAAACTCTTTCTTCATCTCAAGCCACAATTTTAGGCCCACCCTACTCACCATTCCTCTATGGTGTGAATAAACCCACTTTTGTTACTTTTTAAAATCAATTTACCTTATAAATTTTAATAAATCCGTGTGTAACGTTAATAAATCCGGGAGGGACAGGGGAGGGGTGAAGGGGATGAGGAGGGGAAGGGGTGAGGGGGAGGAGAGGAGGGGGTCCTGACCCAATGTGTACACTTGGTCCACTAAAACTCTCATCTTGTTTGTCCCGTGTGCGTTTCTTATGCGTTGCATTTCTTATGTGCTTTTTTCTTCCGTTTGTGTGTGTGGTTTTTACCCCCACACACGAGATAGCGCAACAATTTTAGGACTACCTTACCATTGTCCTGGGATCACTTTCATCCAAGTTTCATTCAAATTGGTCTTATATTTTTAAAGTTAGAGAGATTTTAAAGTTTATAAATTACCTTATTAAACAGATTGCTTGCCATGTTCAGCGTATGACCCGCCCAAGTGACGGCCAATGAGGTCCGCAGTTGGGTCCCGTTCATCCAATACTTGTATGTCCCCGAGTGGGGGGAGTTCAATTTAAAGTACTTGCGTGCGCAGAACAAACAGGTCCGCGCCTGTGCAGTTGGGGCCCGTTGTTCTAATAATTACGTAAGATGGCTGCCGTATCCGCATGTGCGCACAACACGAGTCCGCGCCTGCGCAATTAGGGCCCGTTGATCTAATAATTACGTAAGATGGCTGCCGTATCTGCGTGTGCGCACAACACGAGTCCATGCCTGCGCAATTGGGGCCCGTTGATCTGATATATAAGTTGGCCGCCAGATCCGCGCATGCGACAAGTCCGAAAAGGATGGGGTGGGGGAGGGGGGCGGGTGGGGGAGGGGAAGGGAGGGGGTGGAGGGCAGGGTGCTAGACCAATGCAGGAGAGGTTTTGGGGAGTTTTAAGGGGTATTGAGCAGGGTGGGGTGGGGGCAGGGAATGAGGAGGGAGGAGGGAGGGATAAGGGGGGTTGAGTGGGTAAGGAGTGGGTGAGTGAGGAGGGAGTGGGGCTAGACCAATGCAGGAGAGGCTTTGGGTCCATGGTTCGCGCTGGTGGCACGGGGCTGAGGTGAGTAGCATCCTCTCCCCTTCCCTGTCCCCCCCCTCGCCCACCAATGACCCCAGGGGACACTCCCCGCCCGGCAACGGGCTTTGTCATTTGGAGAGGGTTGCCAGGCCCGCAGAATCGTCAGTTGGGGAGGGTTGCCCCAGGAGAGGCCCGCAGAGGAGATTTGGACCCAACGGGTCCACCTCAGTCTAGTATTTATTAAAAGTGTGCATTGGTACCTTTCTTTCTACAAAATAGGGACTAATAATAATCTCTGGGAAAGTTAGAAGTACGTTAGTAAATCTACTAATGACTTTTTAATTTATCTACTTTTTAATAATATTACTAATTAGGAAAGTAGATCTGCATGATACAATTTCAGTTTTTAATTCAGAGGTAAACCTTCAAACCTGGAATTGAAAAGAATTCAAGAGAAACCAATGATAGACATTAGACAATAGGTGCAGGAGGAGGCCATTCGGCACTTCGAGCCAGCACCGTCATTCAATGCGATCATGGCTGATCATTCTCAATCAGTACTCCGTTCCTGCCTTCTCCCCATACCCCCTGACTCCGCTATCCTTAAGAGCTCTATCTAGCTCTCTCTTGAATGCATTCAGAAAATTGGCCTCCACTGCCTTCTGAGGCAGAGAATTCCACAGATTCACAACTCTGACTGAAAAAGTTTTTCCTCATCTCAGTTCTAAATGGCCTACCCCTTATTCTTAAAATTGATTTGAGTTATTCAAAAAGTGCAAATATTCTGGTTGTTTTCATGTGCTGTTGGGATAAAAGAGACTTGGGGCTCATTTTGGGTTGGCAGAGACCTGGGGCTCATTTTGATTATGGATACAGCATGGAAACGGGCCCTTTGGCCCACCAAGCCAACCATCGATCACCCATTTACATGAGTTCTATGTTATCCCACTTGGTCCCAATAGTCTTGAAAGCAGGAGTTCATTAATGTTTGCTGAAGACTAGGCCACTGTTTTTTTTTTTTCTGACTTCCTATTCCCAGTGCATGTGTTGCAAACTAGGGACAATTTGCAGAGTCCAATTGACCTACAAACATATCGGGTCCACAACCAAAATGGTGGTGGTTGATTCCACAATGACCAATTACATGTCACGAGCACCAATACATTTCTAAACAGAACATTCCCATCTTTATTCCTGGATAATTCTGCTGACGCAATCAATTTCAGCTTTTTAGGAACGAAATCCAATTGGAAAATAATGGGAATAAATCGGCAAGGACAACTCTCTGCCACCTTTGCCTTCAAACAGGTCCATAAAACCACCCAAAATTCAGCTCTCAAAATATTGTATAGAAATAATTGAATATAGATTTGGAATAACAAGCCATGGATTCACAAAAGATGATTCATTGAAGATGGGAGATCAGGTTTGAAGATGTTTTACCTGATAATCTCATCAAAAAACAATTTTATTCCAACGGTATAAAATCATTTTTTACCACTGAAGGCAGCTTTCAAAACCAAAATTATCTGATTTAAGTTAGTTGTTAGAGGCACCAAAAATTATTTTATTACTTGAAGGAATAGCAAGTTGAAGACACTGCTGGCACTTGGAGGGGCAAGTTTTGGTTCTACACTGTAAGTACGCATTCATGCATGTTAACAAACTATATAAATGTAACATATGTCAAGTATTCACAATATTTTCTTGTAAAAGATTTTAAATGTATACCAATATAGAGGCCGAAATCATTGAAGTAGCTAGCTTGGTCAGAGGACAAGAGGTTCCAATAGCCTTAAAAGCAGGAGTTCATTAATGTTTGCGGAATACTTGGCTACTATTTTTTTTTTCTGACTTCCTATTCCCAGTGCATGTGTTGCAAACTAACCTTTTCTCTCTTCTACCCAACTCACCCCAACTACTGTTGAGCTCGGGTCTGAAGCACTTGTGAATGTGAATATTTAGGGTGTGGGGTGGGGAAGGAAGGAAGGAAGGGGGGGTTAATGGGAAAAGGTTCGAACATAAAGTGGTCAAATCACAAGCAACTACGATCCATTCCTTCAATCATCCCTTCCCATGAGTCTCAGTTTTATAAAGCATTATATTATATGAAAGCAGGTTATTATTAAATGAGCTAAAAGTAGCTGGAGCCGGGACTATTTTACCCAGCTTCATCCATGATCTTATTTAATCCCTTCTGAAATACTTGAGGGGAGGGTGGATGCAGTTAATGAGACCACTGAATCTGTCAATGATTTCCCCTTTTCATACTTTGTCTGATGAAGCAGGTGTCTCAGGACAGATTCTAGTGCTAAATTTAGAATGTAATTTACAATTTTCATACATCATTTCATGAGGGAGACTGGGAGCTAAGTATGCTTAATGTCAGCTATAGTATTAGTCAATTTTAAAATAGATGTTTCTTATTTACCTAGCATTTATATCTCAAAGTATGTATTAATCCACAGATTGCATTTTTTTCTGGAAAATATGTAATTTTATTTCATTGCATGTAGTTTTAAATCGAATATGTCACCAACGTAAGTTTGGTAACATTGGTACAAATGTCAATGAAATAAGTTGACCAATTCTCATAATTTCCTTCTCCCGCTCTGGATTCTCCCTCAGCTTTAATAGCATGGTGTCTACTCTGGAAAATAGAAAATAATTTATCAATTCTGTGATTAGTTTTGTGAGGAAGTACCAGTTTGATGGTTTAGATCTGGATTGGGAGTTTCCAGGTTCCGATGGAAATCCACCAGAAAATAAACAACGTTTCACAGCATTGGTAAAGGTAAATAAAGCCGTATTCAGATTAAATTATGTTAAATGAACAGTGCTGTTTGATTATTGATTATGAATTGTTATAAATCTTCTGACAGTGTATGCCAATTTTTATTTTAACTTACAGATGAAATTGTTCAAAAGCAAATTATTATTTTGGTAAATGTCCCAGATTTGTGTGTACCAAGTAATGCACTTTGGAACATCCAATTGTAGTAGGACATGTAAAGTAAATGGGAAGACCTCGGGAGCATCGGCAGAGGAATCTTGGGGTGAAAGAACGTAGCCTGGAATGTGGTGAAACAGGTGTATAGATAGTGAAGAAGGCATTTGGTATGGTTGCCTTTCTGGAATTGATTGCTTTGTGGCCAAGTTTGAGGATGATAAGAAAGTAGGTGATTGAAGAGGTAGTGTAGAAAAAGCAGCGAGCCTGCGGAACGACATGGGCAAGTTGGGAGAGTGGCAAAGAAGTGGCAGGTGTAAAACAACATAGCAAAGTGTGCGGTCATGCACTTTCATAACAGGAATAAAGGCGGGGGTTATTCTCTAGATGGCTAGTGGATTCGGAAATTGGAGGTGCAAAGGGACTTGGGAGTGCTGGTGCAGGATTCACAAAAGATTAACTTGCAAGTTGAATTGATAGTCAGAAAGGTAAATGTAATGTTAACACTTTTTTTCGAAAGGACTATAATAATGCTGAGGTGTCTGGTCAGATCACATTATGGGTATTGTGAGCAGTTTTGTGTTCCATATCTGAGGAGGAATTTGCTGGTCTTGGAAAACGTCCAGAGGAGGTTGACTAGGATGATCCAGGGGTTATTGGGTTAACGTATGTACGTTTAACGGCTCTGGGCTTGTACTCACTGGAGTTTTGATGGACGAGGGGACACCTCATTGAAATTTACTAAATAGTGAAATGACTAGATAGAGTGGACGTGGAGACAATGTTTCCACTAAAATGTGAGTCTAGGACCTGAGGACACAGCCTCAGAATAAAAGGACATACCTTTAGAAAAAATATGGAGGAATTTCATTAGTCGGGGGTGGTGAATCCGTGGAATTCATTGACACAGATGGCTGTGGAGGCTGTCATTTTTAAAGCTGAGATTGACAGTTTCTTGACTAGTAAAGGTGACAAAGGCTATGGGGAGAAGGCAGGAGAATAGAGTTCGATTGGAAAGATAGATTAGCCCTGATTGAATGACTAGATGGGCTGAATTGCTTAATTAAGAAGTAATAACTCCCGCACATGCATACACACATGGGTGGACTTTATTAAGTCGTTCAATCAATGAAACATTGCATGGATATTATATATCACAACATCCCCCCTTTTTCCAAAAGATAAATACTGTCAGATGTATGTTGTAAAAAAATACTTTTTAAAAAGTAAATGTACCTTAAACATTGATTCTCTAACAATTTGAAAAATATATTTCTTTACTGTGTAATGTGACTACACTTGTCTATTACCATGACATTTATGAACTCCATTACCATGAACGTCATTTCTAAAAAACATGCATCATCAAACATAACAAGTGACAATGACAAAATTGATGTGTCACAAAATCTCTGAGATATTTTGGCAGTCTCACTGCGACCTGAACCAGTTTTCATTGTTTTGTTCATATCAATGTCAATGTTTTTGTCAGCTTGCTTTGTAGCTGTTTTCTCTTCACTAGTTTTGTTCATATCAATGTAATTGGTTTTGTCAGCTTGCTTTGCAGCTGTTTTCTCTTCAGGGTGTTGTTTAAACGCCTGTGTTGCGTTGGTTGTAGTCGGTGTTGTAGACGCGTTCTGGTCATTGATGGTCTGGCCGTGCTTCACGTGTTGGTGTGCGACTAGCTCGTCTGGTGGATTTTCACAGGTGAAGTACGTAATAGCGATGGTAGATGCCAGAAGGGGTCTGAACCACATATGAACGCTCATTAAGCTGGTGAGAAACGATGGCTTTCTCCCAACTCTTCTTTCTTTATACGAGGGGTTGCAATCGCACTGTATCCCCTTTGTAAAGTGGGGCCAGGTCTCTAGCTGACCTGTTGTAATTATCAACTTGCTGCTGAACGTGCTGCTTCATGTGTTCGTGCACTACTCTGGGTTCGAGTGGGCTTGCTGTCGTAGGCAGAAGTGTACGCTTGCGAGGATTCATGAGGCACTGAGCGGGACTTGTGCTCAGCCCTTGCAAAGAAGGCGTGTTACGATGATCCAACATTGCTAGGTAGGGGTTGGATTGCGATTTGTTGCTCTTCGTCATGATTTGCTTTACTGTTTTGACGGCAGATTCTGCTTTCCTGTTTGCTTTGCTATTACCAGGACTGCTGCACAGATGCTCAAAATCTCATTCTCTCGCGAACTGGCGAAATGCGGTCAATGTGAACCGCGGTCTGTTATCACTCACAATGTGTCGGGCTGCCATTTCTCGCGAAATGAGCTTTGAACTTGCAAATTATGGTTGGACTGCTCTTGTCTCTCAGCCGGTCTACTTCGAAGACGATGGTGACAGATCTTGTCACGGAGCAAGTTGTCCGTCATTCACTGGCAGAAATTACAGGACTTTGCTAGTGTCCTCAGGCTAGCGAGAAACGATTCAAAGTTCTCTCCTGCCTCTTGCTGTCTCTTGTTGAAGAGGTATCGCTCATACGTCTCATTCTTCTCACCAATGGTGTAGCTCCTGAACGTGCAAATGATCTCGGCCAGTTCGTGGCTCTCCTCGTCGCTGGCGAACACGAAGCAATTGTAAATCTCTAGTCCTGACGGGCCAATTGTATGGAGAAAGAATGCTGTCCATGAGGCTGAAGTTTGCCTGTCTAGCTATGCGACTAAGCTGTAGTTAGTCCACATCTGCCTCCATATTTTCCAACCCTCAATCACTCCGATTGACGGTTAATGTGGTCGGTGGTCATATACCGCTCACGGGAGGCGGACCAGTAGCGTGCTGTGGAGTGTGACCGGTTGCTAGCTGAGTAAGCTGCTGGTCGCTTGTCCCCTCATCCTTAGCACTCGTCACAGCGTGCTGCTGAACAGTCGACTGCCCTTCCCCTAGAGTGGACATGTCATTTTGCGGCTGGAATTACTTTTTACTTGCCTTGAATCCTGCTCCCACACTTGTTCCTCGGCGCTTGACACTTTCGCTAATCTTTAGCTGCGAACTGTTGTAGCCGGGACTTGCAAGTTGCGACAGAAAAGGCGATTTTCTAAGGCACTACCACTGCCACCATGTTTGGAGACACATTTCCAAGAAGAAGTAACTCCCACGCATGCGTACGCGCATGCATGGACGTAATAAAGTTGTTCAATCAATCAAACATTACATGGATATTATGTATCACAACATAGGTGATATATGATTATCCCACTGAGATTTATTTGAACTGCAACCTATTAAAAGCTCAGGAGAATTTCCAATATTTCCCATCAAGTTTTAACTGGCTTTTTCCACGACGGGTGACGTAAGTAGGTTGCAATTTCTAAATATTAAATGTTCCTCCACTGGTTTCGGGAGACCTATATTACATTCTGTTGCTTTGGAAGTTTGTTTTTTGGAAATGGATATGTTTTGGATAAAAGGATGGTTACAATTTTGGAGTTACTGTTATCTCTCAGGTCATCACAATAAACATCTGCTGAGATCATGGACCATAATGTTATCCATTCGGTTATGTGTATCCCCAGGAAATGAAAGCTGCTTTTGTGAGGGAAGGAAAAACATCAGGGAAACCTAGATTACTGGTTACAGCTGCTGTGGCTGCTGGTAAAGGCACCATCGATGCTAGTTATGAAGTGGCTAAAATTGCTGAGTAAGTGTAATATTTTTGGTGCAGCTATTTTTGTGTTGTACATTTCTTTCTGTAACTTCAGGTCAAGACCAACGAACAAAACAAAGTGTAAGTGAGGAGATTTTAGTTAGTGAGTAGTTAATGACTAGGTTCCTTTCATCACTTTGGTTGAATCAAGTTGAATTGATAAACAGGTAGATAAGATTTATTCAGCTTTTTGTGGACAGCACATTTTGGGCACTTTTGGACTTTGCTGGGTGCCAATGTTAGTGCAAAATGGAACAGCCTTGCTGGAAGAACAGCTGCTTTTGTAGCTATAGTCTTCAGGACGACAAGTGGAATCTTGTGAGGACACGGTCTTTGTTGTATCTAATAAACTCAAGCATTTATTAATGGCACATGTAGAGTATTAAAATTGAGGGAACATCAGAGATTACCATGCAATTCTGGCATAAATATTTCAACCATTACACTCACATGTTGGATTCTTCCATTACTGTAGGACAGTTTGTGGAGCCATTCTGTTGTCTAAAATGTAAATATCTATGAACATCATAAGCTAATGTGGCAGACCCTTGGAACTTTGATGTGAACCATTGATTATAATAAATAGGAACATGAGGAGTAGGCCATTTGGCCCTTTGAGGCATCACCGTCATTCAATATGATCATGGCTGATCATCCACAATCAGTACCCAGTTCTTGCTTTCTCCCCATATCCCTTGATTCTGTTAGCCTCAAGAGCTAAATCTAACTAATGAGTATATCCAATGAATTGCCCTCCACTGCCTTCTGTGGCAGAGAATTCCACAGATTCACAACTCTCTGGGTGTTAAAGGTTTTCCTCATTTCAGTCCCAAATGGCCTACCTCTTATTCTTAAACTGTGACCCCTGGTTCTGGACTCCCCCAACATGGGGAGCATCTTTCCAACATCGAGCCTGTCCAATCCCTTAAGAGTTGTATATGTTTCTATAAGATCCCGTCTCATCCTAAATTCCAGTGTATATAAGCCCAGTCAATCCATTCTTTCATCGTATGTCAGTCCCGCCATTCCGGGAATTAACCTGGTGAACCTGCACTGCACTCCCTCAATAGCAAGAATGTCCTTCCTCAAATTAGGAGACTAAAAATGCACACAATACTCCAGGTGTAGTCTCACCATGGCCCTGTACAATTGTAGAACCCAGACAAAAAAATTTGGAATTACTCAGTGGGACAGGCAGCATCTGTGGAGACATTTTGGGTCGAGAACCTACTTCAGACTGGCATCAGTCACCCATTCCTTCTCTCCAGAGATGCTGCCTGTCCCGCTGAGTTATTCTAGCATTTTGTGTCTACCTTCGATTTAAGCCAGCATCTGCAGTTCTTTCCTGCACATGCTGTAGGACCTCCTTGCTCCGGTACTCAAATCCTCTCGCTATGAAGGCCAACATGCCATTAGCTTTCTTCACTGCCTGCTGTACCTGCATGCTTACTTTCAGTGACTGATGAACAAGGACACTTAGGTTTCATTGCACCTCCCCTTTTCCAAATCTGACACCATTCAGATAATAATCTGCCACCTTGTTCTTGCCACCAAGGTGGATAATCTTGCATTCATCCACATTATACTGCATCTGCCATGCATCCACCCACTCACCCAACCTATCCAAGTCACCCTGCAGCCTCAGAGCATCGTCCTTGCAGCTCACACTGCCACCCAGCTTTGTGACATCCGCAAACTTGGAGATGTTACATTTAATCCCTTCATCTAAATCGTTAATATAGTAAATATCTGGGGTCCCATTACTGAGCTTTGCGGCAGCCCACTAGTCACTCCCTACCATTCTGAAAAGGACCTGTTATTTCCTACTCTTTGCTTCCTGTCTGCCAACCTGTTCTCTATCCGTGTCAATACCCTTCCCCCGATACTACAACCTTGCATAATTTGAATTTGTGCCATTAGTTCATTAGCCCGGAACTTGCCTAATATGGAAATGGAATTATATGGAATTATTATTGATGATTGTGTACCTTTTGGAATCTTCTTTACTGCCTTGAGCAAATTTCACGTCATTTCCTTAAAACGTAACTGGGTTGCAACAACAAAGAAAAATTAAAACTGATAATTGTTCAACAACAAAGAAAAATTAAAACTGATAAGTGTTCAAATTATGTATTATTTTATATAGATGCATGTTTATTTATCAGCCACAGAAATTTGGTGTTGCAGTTAATTATTACATTTTTACTTCTTTAGACAACTGGACTTTAAGTGTGATGTGTTATGATTACACTGGTGGCTGGAAAACTTTCACTGGACACCATAGTCCTTTGTTTCGTGGAAGCAAAGATCGTTGGGACTTTGTGTACTACAATACAGTATGTTTGTAAATTACCATTGTGCCCATGTATAGGACTAGCTCTGTCACATTCAAGTTCTATAATGTTTGAACCACTTTTATAATAGCTTGAAAATGTGCTTAATTTTTCTTGAACTAATTTGCAGGCATATACAGTTAACTATTATCGAACCAAAGGTGCGCCCAGAAGTAAGCTGCTAGTTGGAATCGCAATTTATGGACGAAGCTTTAAACTTGCTTCTAGTGATACAAAGGTTGGTGCTCCAGCATCTGGTCCTGGACCAGAAGGCGCAATTACGAAAGCAGAAGGTATCCTGGCAAATTATGAGGTGATTAAACTTGTGTACATTTTTAGTGGAGCCAGGTTAAATCAATTCAAATTGATATGTAGACAGCAAGTTATTTATTTTACCTGCGTTTAAATGCATGGCCACATTTGTGATGCATGCTGCTGCTTTCACATTTTTCGCTGGTTTGAGTGACCTATACTCGATAGGCCAAGGGCAGAAAACGCTTGTTGGAGTGATATCCAGACCACCAAAAAGCAGGAGGGAGGTTGGGGATAGCATCAAGCATGAAATTAGGGATGCGTGTAGCAAAGGTACAACGGTTATCATGGGTGACTTTAATCTACAAATGATTGGGCCAACCAAATTGGTAACAGTGCTGAGGAGGAGGATTTCCAGGGTTTTTAAACTAATATGTAGTGGGCAGGCCATCCTAGACTGGGTATTGTGTAATGAGGAAGGATTAGTTAGCGATCTTGTTATGCAAGGCCCCTTGGGCAACAGTGACCATGATATGGTGGAATTCTGCATTCGGATGGAGAGTGAGTCAAGAGTGTTTTATTGTCATGTGTCCCAGATAGAATAATGAAATTCTTACTTGCTGCAGCACAACAGAATATGTAAACATAGTACACTGTAAACAATATGGTAAACGAGAGAGAAAAAAAAAGTTCTGTGTGTATATACCTACAAGCACGCGCATACAAACATTTAAAAAAAATTCCGAGATTTGGCCGTGGGACTACGCCAAAACGGTAAACGATAGCGCCACAATTTTAGCACCACCTTAATCACCATTGTCCTGGCGACTGTCAATGAAATGTTTTATTTAAATTGGTCTTATATTTCTAAAATTAAAGAGATTTTAAAGTTTAAAAATCACCTTTAAATCCGACTTAAAGGTCCTCAGCGTGTGATGTCAAACTTGGGACACGCACAACTTTAATTGTGCTCCTTTCCTTCCCCTCTGGGGAGCGCGGCGCCAGAGAGAAGAAGAAACAAGATGACCACTGCCAGGAGGGCGCCCTGGAACGTGGTCAGTGGCTCCCTCTTCCTTTTCCTCTCGCCCGCACCCGGCCCCGGGGGAGACTCCAAGCAGACAATGTCAACTGCTCGTTCCCCTCCGTCTCCTCGAGCGCCCGTATCAACCGACGGTGTCGCTGAGTCCCCGCTCACGCCCGGGCCCGGCGCCACGCACCATCACCGGAATACAATCCCCAGCGGGCAGCTTCTGCTCCTCCTCCCGCTTCTCCAGCGCCTGCTTCAACCGACAGTGTCGTCGACGACTCCACAAAATGGCTGCTGCTCTCCTCCTCCCGCTCCGCCATCTTGTGCGCGTCTCCCGCCGCCGCGCTGCCTGCTGCGAGATGTAGCCATAGTTCGCGCTGCCCGCTGGGAGGTAGAGTCCCAGCTCGTGCAGCCCGCTGAGAGGTGTAGTCCAAGCTCCGGGGGGGAGGGGAGGGGCTAATGGGGGTGGGGGAAGGGGAGGGGCGAATAGGGGTGGGGGCAAGGGAGGAGGCAAGTGGGGGTGGGGGCTGGGAAGGGGGAGTGGGGGTGCGGGCAGGGAGGGGAAGGGGGAATAGGGGTGGGGGAAGGGGATGTGGGAGTGGGGGCAGGAATGGGGGGAGGGGCGTGGAGTGGGGGGTAGTGGTGGGGAGGAGAAGTCGGGGAAGGGGAGTAGGGGTGGGGCAGGGATGTGGGAGTGGGGGCAGGGATATGGGAGTGGAGGGGTGGGGAGGAGTAGGGGGGGGATAAGGGGGATTGAGTGGGGGGGTGAGGGTGCTAGACCAATACAGGAGAGGCTTTGGGTCCATGGCTCGGTCTGGCTGGCTTGAGAGTATATCTATTATACTCAAAAAACAAATAGTAGTACAATAACAATAGTCTATTGCAGTTCAGAGCTTATTTGAGGTTGTAGTGTTTAATAGCCTGATGGCTGAAGGGAAGAAGTTGGGGGGTAGTGTGAATTGTGAGGAAGATGCAATAAGGCTGCAGGGTGACTTGGACAGGTTGTGTGAGTGGGCGGATACATGGCAGATGCAGTTTAATGTAGGTAAGTGTGAGGTTATTCACTTTGGAAGTAAGAATAGAAAGGCAGATTATTATCTGAATGGTGTCAAGTTAGGAGGAGGGGGAGTTCAACGAGATCTGGATGTCCTAGTGCATCAGTCAATGAAAGGAAGCGTGCAGGTTCAGCAGGCAGTGAAGAAAGCCAATGGAATGTTGGCCTTCGTAACAAGAGGAGTTGAGTATAGGAGCAAAGAGGTCCTTCTACAGTTGTACCGGGCCCTGGTGAGACCGCACCTGGAGTACTGTGTGCAGTTTTGGTCTCCAAATTTGAGGAAGGATATTCTTGCTATGGAGGGCGTGCAGCGTAGGTTCACTAGGTTAATTCCCGGAATGGCGGGACTGTCGTATGTTGAAAGACTGGAGCGATTGGGCTTGTATACACTGGAATTTAGAAGGATGAGGGGGGATCTTATTGAAACATATAAGATAATTAGGGGATTGGACACATTAGAGGCAGATAACATGTTCCCAATGTTGGGGGAGTCCAGAACAAGGGGCCACAGTTTGAGAATAAGGGGTAGGCCATTTAGAACGGAGATGAGGAAGAACTTTTTCAGTCAGAGGGTGGTGAAGGTGTGGAATTCTCTGCCTCAGAAGGCAGTGGAGGCCAGTTCGTTGGATGCTTTCAAGAGAGAGCTGGATAGAGCTCTTAAGGATAGCGGAGTGAGGGGGTATGGGGAGAAGGCAGGAACGGGGTACTGATTGAGAGTGATCAGCCATGATCGCATTGAATGGCGGTGCTGGCTCGAAGGGCTGAATGGCCTACTCCTGCACCTATTGTCTATTGTCTATTGTCTATTGTTCCTGAATGTGAACGTTGGTTTCTGATGATTGTGGCTGCCTTTTTGAGCGACTCCGATAAATACCTTCAATGGTGGGGAGGTCAGAGCCGATGATGGAGTGGGCAGTGTTCACAACATTTTCCAGTCTTTTCTGCTCCTGGGCATTCAAGTTGTCTAACCAAGCCATGATGCAACCATCAATATGCTCTCTACTGTACACCTGTAGAAGTTCAAGAGAATCCTCGCTGACATACCGAGTCTCTGTAATCTTCTCAGGAAGTAGAGGCGTTGATGTGCTTTACTTAAAATTGCATCAGTGTGCTGGGTCCAGGAAAGATCTTCGCAAATATGCACGCCCAGGAATTTGTAATTTTTTACTCTACCATCGTCTCGTTGATATCAACAGGGTTGTCTCATCTTTCCTCTTTCAAAGTACACAATCAGTTCATTGGTTTTACTGATATTGAGAGCCAAGTTGTTGTGCTGGCACCAATTGGTCAATCTCACTTCTATACTCCGACTCATCATCTGTAATTCGTCCAACAACGGTGGTGTCATCGGCAAACTTGAAGATGGAGTTCGCACTGTGTCTGGACAGTCATATAACCATATAACCATATAACAACTACAGCACGGAAACAGGCCCGTTCGGCCCTACCAATCCATGCCGACCACTCTCTCTGACCTAGTCTCATCTACCTGCTCTCAGACCATAACCCTCCAATCCCCTCTTATCCATATACCTATCCAATTTACTCTTAAATAATAAAATCGAGCCTGCCTCCACCACTTCCACCGGAAGCCCATTCCATACAGCCACCACCCTCTGAGTAAAGAAGTTACCCCTCATGTTACCCCTAAACTTTTGTCCCTCAATTCTGAAGCTATGTCCCCTTGTTGGAATCTTCCCCACTCTCAAAGGGAAAAGCCTACCCACGTCAACTCTGTCCGTCCACTCTGAGTAGAGAGTGAATAAATCAGGGGGCTGAGCACACAGCCTTGAGGTGCTCCTGTACTGATGTTAATGAGGAAGTATTTCTGCCAATTCGAACAGACTCTGGTCTGTGGATGAGGAAGTCGAGGATCCAATTGCAGAGGGATGCGCAGAGACCCAGTTTTGTGAGCTTGGTAACTAGCTTGGAGGGGATGATGGCATTGAACGCCGAGTTGTAGCCTACAAACAACAGCCTGACATAAGTGTTTTTATTGCCAAGTGGTCCAGTGCGGAGTGGAGAGCCAGTGAGATTGCATCCTCCGTTGAGAATGATCAGCCATAATCACGTTGAATGGCGGTGCTGGCTCGAAGGGTCGAATGGCCTCCTCCTGCACCTATTGTCCGTTGACCTGTTGTGACAGTAGGCGAACTGTAATGGGTCGAGGTTCTTGTTGAGGTCGGAGTTGATATGCACCATAGCCAACCTCTCAAAGTACTTCATCACCATGGATATTAGTGCCACTGGTCGATAGTCATTGAGGCACGTCATCTTACGCTTCTTGGGCACTGGTATTATTGATGCCCTCTTAAAGCAATTGGGAACCTCAGACCTCAATAATGAGAGGTTGAAAATGTCTGCAAAAACTCCAGCCAGTTGGTCTGCACAGGTTTTGAGAACTTGACCGGGTATACCATCAGGTCCAGGCACCTTCCGAGGGTTCACCCCCTCTGGTTAATTCAGAGACTAGGGTCCTGAATTTGAATAAAGGAGACTTTGAAGGTATGAGACGGGAATTGGCTAGGATAGACCGGCAAATTATAGATTCAAGATTCAATTTATTGTCACATGTACCAATGAAGGTACAGTGAAATTTGAGTTACCATACAGCCATACTAAGTAAAAAGCAACAAGACACACAGCCACATAAAATAAAATGTAACATAAACATCCACCACAGCGGAATCCACATTCCTCACTGTGATGGAAGGTAATAAAGTTCAATCATCTTTAGATTTATTTTTAGATTTTTGATTTAGAGATGCAGCGCGGAAACAGGCCCTTCGGCCCACCGAGTCCGCACCGCCCAGCGATCCCCGCACATTAACACTATCCAACACACACTAGGGACAATTTTCTTTTTACATTTACCCAGTCAATTAACCTACATACCTCTTCCTCTTTGTTCACCTGCGGTTGGGGCTGTTGAACCATCCACAGTTGCCGCTGCTAACGGTCTGATATCCGAAGCCCTCGCGTCGGGATGATCAAAACTCCAGCGTCAGGACAGATTGAAACTCTCTCCGCGGCATGGAGCTCCCGAGTCGGCCTCTTCTTACCAGAGACCGCGGGCTTCACGGTATTAAAGTCCACAGGCCCCGCGGTTGGAGCTCTTCACAGTCGATCCTCGGCAAAGGATTGCAGTCTTCAATGTTAAAGTCCGTGCCCTGCCCGCAGCTTGAAGCACCGATCCAGTCTCCGGGAAAAGCCGCACCATTACGATGTGAGGCCGCAGTGGGGACTGAGATGTGATATGGAGAAAAATCGCATCTCCGTTGGGGTAAAAAATTGAAAATGGTTTCCCGCAATTCCCCCCACCTCCCACATAAAACAAACCACGAAACACTCGGTTTCTTAAAGGGTTGACAGTGGAGATGCAATGGCAAAGATTTAAAGACCGCATGGATGAACTCTAGAAATTGTTCATCCCTGTCTGGTGAAAAAATAAAACTGGGAAGGCGACTCAACCATGGCTGTCGAGGGAAGTCAAGGATAGTGTTAAAGCCAAGGAAGAGGCAGATAAATTGGCCAAAAGAAGCAGCAAACCAGAGGACTGGGAGAAATTTAGAACTCAACAGAGGAGGACAAAGTGGTTAATTAAGGGGGAAAAAAGAGCATGAAAGAAAGCTTGCAGGGAATATAAAAACTGACTGTAAAAGTTTCTTTAGGTATGTAAAAAGGAAAAGATTAGTGAAGCTGAATGTAGGTCCCTTACAGTCGGAGACAGGTGAATTTATATTGGCGAAACAAGGGAATGGCAGAACAGTTAAATAAGTACTTTGGTTCTGTCTTCACTAAGGAAGACACTGAAGTGGGACATGGGTGTCAAGCAAAGCCAATGAAGCGGGACACTGGTCAGGCGAAGTTTTCTTTATTCGTCAAGCACCATACAGCTCCCCAACCAGTTCAAGTCCTCCTGGAACTCCACTACCAACTGCCACTCCTCCTTATTCCCCAGAGAGTTGTGAACCTGTGGAATTCTCTGCCACAGAAGGCAGTGGAGGCCAATTCACTGGATGCTTTCTCGAGAGAGAGAGTTAGATTTAGCTCTTGGGGCTAAGGGAATCAATGGATATGGGGAGAAAGCCGGAAATGGGGTACTGGTTTTGGATGAGCAGCCATGATCAAATAGAATGGCGGTGCTGGCTTGAAGGGCTGAATGGCCTACTCCTGCACCTATTTTCTATGTACAGTGTAAAGATAATTAATCTACAGACTAGCTTTTCAGATGTCTACATATTTCCCTTTAGTTTAGGGACATTCTGAACATGTCTCAGGCCTGTATTGCATACTAAACCCAAGTGTGACCCTTTGATTAATTTGCTTCACTGATTGTTTCCCCCAACAAATTGCAAAAACGGTTGCCACATTCATCAAATCCGCTTTGTCTCTTCCTCCAATTGCCATTGCAGATCGAGTAATCTCCATCTGTGATAGATAATTGAAAGACCAAATACACCCTTTTATTTTTTGCCACTGATTCCTGGCAACCAAACATCATACCAACTGTCCACCCCCATATGCTTAATCCACAATCCTGTCCTCTTTGCTCACAGCCCCTTGGCCTTTCTGCCCCTGTTCCCTAGACGCAGCCATTCAAGACCAGGAATAGCTGTTAGATTATGTGTGATCAACATTGGAGGTGTGCACAATGGAAAGGATATGGTACACTACTGAAAACAACATAAAGTAAATCCACAAGCACTGGTCAGCATGGGCCTGATGGGCCAAACTGCCTGTTTCCATGCTGTATCATTCTAAACAATCTCTAATTTTTGATTAAGATCTTTGTATATTGTCTAGCCACAGGTAAGGTCCCGGAAGTCTAGAGAGTTGCTGGTGGTGTTCCTTTGTCGAAGAAGGGCAGTAGATGTAATCCACGAAATCATAGGCCAGAGGGGGCAAGAAGCTGTTGGAGAGGATTCTTTGGGATCGGATGTTTGTATTTGGAAAAGAATGGAATTATTAGGGACAGTTGGCATTTTATAAACCCCTACGTCACCTTTCAGTCTCCTAAGCTCCTGTGAAAATAGACAGTGTGTCCAGCCTCTCTTTATAACTCAAACCATCCAGATCTGGTAATACTCCCATAAGTCTTTTTTCATACCTTTTGTATACCAGGGCGACCAAACTGTGATGGCCTGAAGTTTAACCAAGTAAACCATTCTGAAATTTAGGCTATACTAAACCAAGTGGACCCGTTGGGCCCAAACCTCACCTGCATTGGTGCAGCACCCTCACCTTCCCCTCCCCCTCCCCCCACTCAACCCCCTTTATCCTCCCTCCACCTCCCCTCTCCCTCCCTAGGAGATAGATTTAAACTTTAAAATGTGAATAACTTTTAAAATATTACACCGATTTCAATGAAACTTCTTCCATTAGCACCAAAGGGACGACGGTGAGTAACGTGGGCCTAAAATTGTCACGCTATCATGTACCATTTTGGCTGTAGTTCAGGAACAAACAAACGAGAGTTTTAGTATATAAAAGAAAAGATGAGATTTGAATTACATGAATGCTTTTTCCTACAGATATACCCCTCTGCCTGGCTGGTCTTCATATTGTGACTATTTTTGGACATTACGCCCCACATGCAACATTATCAGGAAAATGTAATGTCAGTCATCTCTAATTCATAAATCAGTGGCTCTTAACAATACATTCCATGTTAATTTCATGACAAAAGTGTAACCTCCAGGTCATCTTGAGTAACTTCAGAGAGAAAAGCTTGTACGTACTAACAAGGCACAATTTTTCTCCTCGACAGATATGTGACTTTTTGAAAGGAGCAAAAAGATATTGGATTGAAGATCAGAAGGTTCCGTATGCAGTCAAGGGAGATATATGGTTGGGCTATGATGACAAGGACAGTGTTATTGCCAAAGTAAAGTTAATTTATTATGAAACATTTTTTATGATCTGATATTTATGTTAATTGTAGAAAATATCTTTAATTTGTTGATGAATCAGGTATTGGCTAGTTTTTAAATTTTTTGGAATATTACTGACAACATGCTGGTTTCCTTGGTGGGCAAAGATGAATCATAGCAGATAGAGATTAAAATCTTTGACGCAGGTTCACCTACAAGTTGTTTACTTTTGTGACATTGTTGTTGGTTTTAATCCTGGTACTCCATAACTAAAGAAACAGTGGATACAGGTTAGAGAATCTGAGTGGAAACAGGCCTTTCGGCCCATCGAGTGCATGCCAATCATCAATCACCCATTCACACTAGTACCATGTTATCCCACTTTCGCATCCAACACACTGGGCAATTTACAGAAGCCAATTAACCCACAAACCTGCATATATTTTTAATGTGGGAGGAATCTGGAGCATCCAGAGAAACCCACGTGGTCATAGGGAGTAGGTACAAACTCTGCATAGACGGTACCTGTAATCAGGATCAAACCTGGGTTTCTGGCCCTATGAGGCAGCATCTCTGCCACTGTGCTGCCCTTGAGTGTTACTACCTTTTTTTATATTTCAGATTTACAGTATATGCAATATTTTTGATTTTCAGTAAATACAACTTATGTGAAACTGATGAGTCGAATGCTCCTCGTGATCTCACATTACAGGAACTGGAGTTCTGCATCAAGTGTCCTGTAAACCAGAGGGATTTTGATATTTATCAGGACCATTTACATTAACGATGCAATCTTTTCAGAAGTACAGATCTAACTATATGAAGACTGAGTATCTCCATCTTCTCTTGCATCCCTCGTTGTGTGTGGAAGTATCCATCCAATATATAAAGCAAATTTGACAACATAATTAAACTTGTTGAGTACCAATCTGGTTCTGAAGAATCTAACAGTTAGTTTATCTTTGTAGATTAAGTGGATGAAGGAGCAACATTTTGGAGGAGTTTTAGTGTGGACACTTGATTTTGATGATGTACACAACCATTGTAAACAAGGTACAAGTCCTCTATTGCAAACGGTGAGGAATGAGCTTTCAGGTTGGTATATAATTTTTGCATCTGAGATTTTTACAATAATGTGCATAAGTAGAAAGATAGTGGTTTATGACTTGCCAGACCACAATGGTCACAATAGTATCAGCACTTAAAAACTCTTGGTAATATCCAAACATATGCTGGCACCATCCCCTCGAGTCTTTTTCCTTTATATCGATGACTGCATTGGGCTGCCTCCTGCACCTGCACAGAACTCGCTGAGTTACCACTAACTTCCACCCTGCCCTCAAAATCACTTGGACTATCCCTGACACCACGTTCTTTTTTCTTGATCTTTCCATCTCCATCACAGAGGACTATCAACTACAAACCCACCGACTCCTACAGTTGGCTGGATTACACCTCCTCACATCCTGTACCTCTGTGGTAGGTAAATTACTGAAGAAGATTCTGACAGATAAGATGTATTTGCATAGATCAATTGATTAGAGATGGTCACCATGGTTTTGTACCTGGGAGACCGTGTCTTACAAATTTGAGCTCTTGAAGAGGTGACTGAAAAGGTTGAAGAGGGAAAGGCTGTTGCCATTGTCGATATAGACTTAAGCAAGGCCTTTGATAAGGTGCCACGTGTTAGGCTGCTCTGGATGAGATTCGGATGAGAATGTACAAGGCAAGATTAGTAAATTTGCAGATTAAAGTGGGTGGTACCATAGATGGCAAAGATGGTTATCAAAAATAATAGTATGCTCTTGATCAGCTGGGCAAGTGAGCTGACCAATTGTCTTGTACAACTTCTATACTCAATACCCTGACTGATGAAGGCCAATGTGCCTAAAGCCCCCTTTTTAATTTCCACCTACCTCGACTCCATCCTATCCCCCCCCTGGTCAAATCCCTCCCCACCTATGTCCAAGATACCTCGCATGCTCTCCGCCTCCTCAATAACTTCTGGTTCCCAGGCCCCCACTCCCTCATCTTTACCATGGATGTCCAGTCACTCTATACCTCCATCCCCCACAAGGATGGTCTTGAAGCCCTCCGTTTCTTCCTCGACCGTAAAAGCAGCCAATCTCCATCTACCAACACTCTCCTCCGCCTAGCAGAGCTGGTTCCTACCCTCAACAACTTCTCCTTTGACTCCTCCCACTTCCTCCAAACCCGAGGCATAGCTATGGGCACTCGCATGGGCCCTAGCTACGCCTGTTTTTATTCACAAAATGCTGGAGTAACTCAGCAGGTCAGGCAGCATCTCGGGAGAGAAGTAATGGGTGACGTTTCGGGTCGAGACCCTTCTTCAGACTGATGTCAGGGGGGCGGGACAAAGGAAGGATATAGATGGAGACAGGAAGATAGAGGGAGATCTGGGAAGGAGGAGGGGACGGGAGGGACAGAGGAGCTATCTAAAGTTGGAGAAGTCGATGTTCATACCACTGGGCTGCAAACTGCCCAGGCGAAATATGAGGTGCTGTTCCTCCAATTTCCAGTGGGCCTCACTATGGCACTAGAGGAGGCCCATGAGAGAAAGGTCAGAATGGGAGGGGGAGTTGAAGTGCTCGGCCACCGGGAGATCAGTTTGATTAATGCGGACCGAGCGCAGGTGTTCAGCGAAGCGATCGCCGAGCCTGCGCTTGGTTTCGCCGATGTAAATAAGTTGACATCTAGAGCAGCGGATGCAATAGATGAGGTTGGAGGTGGTGCAGGTGAATCTTTGTCTCACCTGGAAAGACTGTTTGGGTCCTTGGATGGAGTTGAGGAGGGAGGTGAAGGGACAGGTGTTGTATCTCGTGCGGTTGCAGGGGAAAGTGCCCGGGGTTGGGGTGGTTTGGGTAGGAAGGGACGAGTGGACCAGGGAGTTGCGGAGGGAACGGTCTCTGCGGAACGCAGAGAGGGGAGGGGATGGGAAGATATGACCAGTGGTGGGGTCCCGTTGTAGGTGACGGAAATGTTGGTGGATGATTCGTTGGATCCGCTGGCTGGTGGGGTGGAAGGTGAGAACGAGGGGGATTCTGTCCTTGTTGCGAGTGGGGGGAGGGGAAGCAAGAGCAGAGCTGCGGGATGTAGAAGAGACCCTAGTGAGAGTCTCATCTATAATGGAGGAGGGGAAGCCCCGTTTCCTAAAGAACGAGGACATCTCTGAAGCCCTAGTGTGAAACACCTCATCCCGGGCGCAGATGCGGCGTAGACGGAGGAATTGGGAGTAGAGGATAGACTTTTTGTAGGGGACCGGGTGGGAAGAGGTGTAGTCCAGATAGCTGTGCGAGTCGGTGGGTTTATAGTAAATGTTCGTCACTAGTCTGTCTCCTGTGATGGAGATGGTGAGGTCCAGAAACGAGGGAGATGTCGGAGATAGTCCAGGTATATTTAAGGGCAGGATGGAAATTGGAGGTGAAGTGTATGAAGTTAGTGAGTTCTGCATGGGTACAAGAGGTAGCACCAATGCAGTCGTCGATGTAGCGGAGGTAGAGTTCGGGAATGGGGCCGGTGTACGGCCGGAACAGGGATTGTTCGACGTACCCGACAAAGAGGCAAGCGTAGCTGGGGCCCATGCGAGTGCCCATAGCTACGCCTCTGGTTTGGAGGAAGTGGGAGGAGTCAAAGGAGAAGTTGTTGAGGGTAAGAACCAGCTCTGCTAGGCGGAGGAGAGTGTTGGTCGATGGGGATTGGCTGGTTCTACGGTCGAAGAAGAAACGGAGGGCTTCGAGACCATCCTTGTGGGGGATGGAAGTGTAGAGTGACTGGACATCCATTGTAAAGATGAGGGAGTGGGGGCCTGGGAACCGGAAGTTATCAAGGAGATGGAGGGCGTGTGAGGTGTCTTGGACGTAGGTGGGGAGGGATTTAACCAGGGGGGATAGGATGGAGTCTAGGTAGGTGGAGATAAGTTTGGTGGGGCATGAGCAGGCAGAGACAATGGGTCTGCCGGGACAGTTCTGTTTATGGTTTTTGGGTAGGAGGTAGAATCGGGCTGTGCGGGGCTGGGGAACTATGAGTTTGGAAGCAGTGGGGGGTAGATCGCCGGAGATGGTGAGGTCCGTGATGGTGCTGATGATAAAGGTCTGGTGTTTATCGGTGGGGTCATGGTCTAGGGATAGGTAGGAAGAGGTGTCTGAGAGTTGTCGTCTGGCCTTGGTCCGGTAGAGGTCAGCACGCCAGACTACCACAGCACCTCCCTTGTCAGCGGGTTTGATGATCAAGTCCGGGTTGTTGCGGAGTGATTGGAGGGCTGCACGTTCAGGAGGGGAGAGGTTAGAGTTAGTCAGGGGAGTGGAGAATTTGAGGCGGTTAATGTCACGCCGGCAGTTGGAGATATAAAGTTCTAGTGAGGGTAGTTGGCCAAACGGGGGGGTCCAGGAAGAGGGGGTCCGTTGGAGACTGGAGAAGGGGCCATCAGTGGGGGTGAGGACTCTTCCCATGGAAAAAGGCTCGGAGGCGGAGGCAGCGGAAGAAGAGCTCCACGTCATGGTGGACGCGGAACTCGTTGATGTGGGGGCGGAGGGGAACAAAGGTAAGGCCTCTGCTGAGGACAGACCGTTCGGTGTATGAAAGGGGGCGGTCAGGGGGGATGGTGAACACCCGGCAATGGTGGGGGTTGGGGTCGGATGGAGGCAGGGGGGCAGGTGGAGGTGGAGGGGATGTATGGTGAGGGGTTAATGGAGCAGAGGGGGGCATGAGGACCGATGTGGGGAGTAGTTGGGGTCACCTGGCTAGAGGGGGAAGGGGAGACCCAGTGGAACCCCTGCTGTGGTTACCTGTAGTAGGGGGTGGGCAGCTGGACTCAGCGGTGCTGTGGGACTCTGCCTGGTGGGGTCTGTGGGCCCAGCGCGGTGTCTGTGGGCCGGGTGGAGCTGCAGCCTGTTGTTGGTCCCGGGGGCCGGGTACAGCGACGGCTGCGACCCGCTGCTGGGAGGTTGAGCGGTGTGGATCGAAAAGGTCGCTGGGGGAGGCCCGCAGGGAATTGGAGCCCGGGTAAGTGGCGGTCGGCCCGGTCAGCGGATGGCCGGGGAGGGCGTGGGCGGCAGTGAAGAGGTCGGGAAGGTCAGCGGCAGCGGTGAAGAGGTCAGGAAGGTCGGCGGTGGCAGCGGCAGTGAAGAGGCCTTGGACGTCGGCGGCAGCGGCCCCGGGGAGGCGGTGGAGGTCGACGGCGGTGGCCTCAGGTACGCCTGCCTCTTTGTTGGGTACATCGAACAATCCCTGTTCCAGACATACACTGGCCCCATCCCCAAACTCTACCTCCGCTACATTCACAACTGCATTGGTGCGACCTCTTGTACCCATGCAGAACTCACTGACCATACATTTCACCACTAATTTTCATCCTGCTCTTAAATATACTTGGACCATCTCCGACATCTCCCTACCGCTTCTGGATCTCACCATGTCCATCACAGGAGACAGACTAGTGATGGACATCTACTACAAACCCACTGACTCCCACAGCTATCTGGACTACACTTCTTCCCACCCTGCCTCCTGCAAAAAGTCTATCCCCTACTCCCAATTCATCCGTCTACGCCGCATCTGCGCCCAGGATGAGATGTTTCACACTGGGGCATCAGAGATGTCCTCATTCTTTAGGAAACGGGGCTTCCCCTCTTCCATTACAGATGAGGCTCTCACTAAAGCCTCCTCTATATCCCGCAGCTCCGTTCTTGCTCCTCCTCACCCCATTCATAACAAGGATAGAGTCCCCCTTGTCCTTACCTTCCACCCCATCAGCCAGCGTATACAACAAATTATCCTCCAACATTTCCGTCACCTCCAACGGGATCCCACTACTGGCCACATCTTCCCATCTCCTCCCCTTTCTGATTTCCGCAGAGACCATTTCCTCCCTGGTCCACTCGTCCCTTCCTACCCAAACCACCCCCTCCCCAGGCACTTTCCCCTGTAACCGCAGGAGATGCAACACCTGTCACTTTACCTCCCCCCTCAACTCCATCCAAGGACCCAAACAGTCTTTCCAGTGGAGGCAGAGGTTCACCTGCACCTCCTCCAACCTCATCTATTGTAGCCGCTGTTCCAGATGTCAACTTCTCTACATCGGCAAGACCAAACGCAGGCTCGGTGATTGTTTTGCTCAACACCTTCACTCAGTCCGCCTTAACCAACCTGATCTCCCGGTGGCTGAGCACATCAACTCCCCCTCCCGCTCCCAGTCTGACCTTTCTGTCATGGGCCTCCTCCAATGTCATAGTGAGGCCTACCGGAAATTGGAGGAACAGCACCTCATATTTCGCTTGGGCAGCTTACAGCCCAGCGATATGAACATTGACTTCTCTAACTTTAGATAGCTCCTCTGTCCCTCTCTTCCCCTCCCCCTTCCCAGTTCTCCCACTGTCTTCCTGTCTCCACCTATATCCTTTCTTTGTCCCGCCCCCCCCCTGACATCAGTCTGAAGTGGGGTCTCGACCCGAAACGGCACCCATTCCTTCTCTCCAGAAATGCTGCCTGACCCGCTGAGTTACTCCAGCATTTTGTGATACCTTTGAAAAGCCCTCGTTACCTCCCTATCTACTTGTGATGCTACTTTCAGGGAACTGTATAGCTGTGCTCTCAGATCTCTCTGGTATACAATTATTGCCAGGGCCCTACCATTTATTTTGAAGGTTTCACTTTCGAAAATGTAACACCTTACATTTATCTGCATTAAATTCCATTGTCATTCCTCACCTGCCATGCTCTGTCATTTTCACGTCTTGCATTCTCTTTGTACCCTTCCATATCTCTAGTTTCACTCTACCCTGAATCTCAGTCTGAAGAAGGGTCTCGAACCAAAACGTCACCCATTCCGTCTCTCAGGCATGCTGCCTGTACTGCTGTTACTCCAGCATTTTGTGTCTAACACTGGTTCTACCCTACATGAGGGACGATTTATAGAGGCCATTTAACCTGCAAACCTGCATAACTTTGGACTGTGAGAAGAAACTGGAGCACCCAGAGAAAACCCACACGGTCACAGAAAGAACGTGCAAACTCCGTACAGACAGCACCTGTAGTCTAGGATTGAACCCGGATCTCTAGCGCTGTAAGGCAGCATTACTACCACTGCATCATTGTGCCACCCCTAATTTGCAGTTCAGA